>NC_064629.1:158415024-158746082 GCF_023864275.1 Schistocerca cancellata
ATGTGGATGTAGCTCAACGAAACCCTTGCAAGCCATGAACGAAGTTGTTGAACTTAGAAGGTAGTATTAATTACTCCTTTCAGTGGGATTCATATACACTGGTTTAAATGGCTCTGAGCACTATGGGACTTAACTTCTGAGGTCATCAGTCCCCTAGAACTTAAAACTACTTAAGGGGGTAGGACGTCAAACGGGCCGACTTGGAGCAGGAGAGACACGACAGGACATTTTAAATTCCGCTGTCTATACTTTTACAAATAAATATATAAAACTTTGTCAGCATGACCAGGAAGAATTCAGGATTCACACTCGTAGCAGTAAAAGCTCAAAAACATAAGGAAATAATTTTTTTTGCATGTGAAATTTCATAATTTTTTCACTTACTATTGGCTTCATTTGTTGCTATAGGTACACTTTCCTTCATAAGTAAGAGAGATTCTTCCACGAATTTTGCACTGCTTGTTAAACACAAACTCCTTAATGCAAAACTCTAGAATTTTCCAAATCTATTAAAATCTATGGTAAAAGTTGAAATAAATAATTATAAAATTTGAATTTCTTCTAAACATGAAGTTTAAAATGAAACAGCTCATTCATGTTTCCATAAATTACATAAATTCTAGAGTTTCATACACCTGTAAGTATGGTTTGTATGCTGTGCAAAATTCATCGAAGAATCTCTCTTACTTATGAAGAAAAGTGTACCTATAGCAACAAATGCAGCGAACAGTAACTGAAAAAATTATGAAATTTCACTTGTAAAAAAAATTATTTGGTTATGTTTTTGAACTTTCACTGCTATGAATGTGAATCTTAAATCCTTCCTGGTCATGCTGAAAAAGTTGTAAGAATTTATTTGTGAAAGTATACACAGTGGAAATTAAAATGCCCTGTGGTGCTCTCCTGCTCCAAGTCGACCCGTTTGACGTCCTGCCCCCCTTAAACCTAACTAACCTAAGGACACCACACACATCCATGCCCGAGGCAGGATTCGAACCTGCGACCGTGGCGGTCGCGCGGTTCCAGACTGTAGCGCCTAGAACCGCTCGACCATTCCGGCCGGCTCATATACACTGATTGATAAAAAAAATGAAGCCTCCGGAAGGGGAGGTGGAAACGACGTTTGCAGCAGCATTGACTATCAGCTCAGAGACCATGACTGCGGTTACCCTTGACGCTGCATCATAGAGCGCCTGCGATGGTGTACTCAACGACGAACCTGGGTGCACGAATGGCAAAACGTTATTATTTTCGGATGAGTCCAGGTTCTGTTTACAGCATCATGATGGTTGCATCCGTGTTTGGCGACATCGCGGTGAACGCACATTGGAAGCGTGTATTCGTCATCGCCATGCTGGTGTATCACCAGGCGTGATGGTATGGAGTGCTATTGGTTACACGTCCCGGTCACCTCTTGTTAGCATTGACGGCACTTTGATCAGTGGACGTTACATTTGAGATGTGTTACGACCCGTGGCTCTACCCTTTATTCGATCCCTGCGAAACCATAAATGGCAGCAGGATAATGCACGACCGCATGTTGCAGGTCCTGTACGAGCCTTTCTGGATACAGAAAATGTTCGTCTTCAGCCCTGGCCAGCACATTCTCCAGATCTCTCACCAATTGAAAACGTCTGGTCAATGGTGACCGAGCAACTGGCTCGTCACAATACGCCAGTCACTACTCCTGATTAACTGTGGTATTGTGTTGAAGCTGCATGAGCAATTGTATCTGTACACGCCATCCAAGCTCTGTTTGACTCAATGCCCAGGCGTATCAAGGCCGTTATTACGGCCAGAGGTGGTTGTTATGGGTACTGATTTTTCAGGATCTATGCACCCAAACTGCGTGAAAATGTAATCACATGTCAGTTCTAGTGTAATATATTTGTCCAATGAATACCCGCTTATCATCTGCGTTTCTTCTTGGTGCAGCAATTTTAATGGCCAGTAGTGTATTTACAAATGACCACGTAAATTTACCCCAGCTGAAGACAGATCCAGACTGCGGTTTCTGAGGAGGAGGCTATGGGAACGTTATTGATCCACGCTTACAAAACCATCATTCGACAAATTCTTCAGTATTTTTTTGTGAATCTAGGCTCTTTAACAAGACGGATAAACGATTGCGATAGATAATATTCTAAGAAGTAGTGTGCGTTGCATCGCGAGTTTTTTTTGATCTCATGTACTGTTTAAGACAGTACACTATAGATATACGGCGTTACTCAGAGAGCACAGGTAATCTTTCTTCTCACGTATCTTTTGCGAATGGTCTGTGAAGGAGGAATGGGATGCTTCTGGTGCAAATGTACACTTTTACGCATACCATACAGTTAATATAGAGCACAAATGTAGAATTAGACAAACAACTAGCGTGGAATCAACGGAAGAAGGCAATACAACAGCGACACGTTGCGTAAGCGCTCACGTTGCCATTAGCTGCTTTCGTTGGTAAGTAGTTCACCAGGGGAGAGCGCGCTGAAACCCTAAGGCACAAGCAACCGGTTTCGCTTTATGTAATATAATGCAAATGTGTTAGTGGACGAGCGTGTAGAAGTGACGTACAGCGACGATGCAACATCAGAAACAGTTGTGCCAACCGGACCTAGGGTGGCTGGCCTTGGTTCTCGTGCTTTGCTTCTTTGCATTTTATTTTGTGTCGTGAGGAAACACACGTCTGAACAAACTGTAAGACCTTGTTCCAGGCCTCCACTTCTGATTCTGGTAGAAACGCTATGCCCTTAAAGGAATCTTCCACTCTCTCTCCTCCATTTCCAATTGCCATCGTTGGTGTTTTTGTTGTTGCTATGACCTACCATGCTTCACATGTATATCAGTAGATTTTCCGATAAGGCTACCACTTTCTTGACTTTTATCTTAAGTTTCCTTGGATTATGCTTTCTCTAGTGCATTAGTTCCTCCTCATGCAACCGAAATATGTCAGTTTCAGCATAAAGACGTTTTTCACTTTCAGAGATGGTTCATGTTTAATTTTGTGAATACTGTGGAATTATTTACTTTTAAGAAACTTCTATACTTCCTGTTGTTTTACTCAGTTGACAGAACCGCAACCATAAAGAATCACTCTTCAGAGAAAGATCGTAATTGTTGGAAGAGTCTATGGATGTGCAGAAAACGGTGATGTTATTGAGAACTGTAGCACTGTACCTACTACGTTTTAACTCAGACACCGCTACGGTGGCAGGTTCGAATCCTGCCTCGGGCATGGATGTATGTGATGTCCTTAGGTTAGTTAGGTTTAAGTAGTTCTAGGTTCTAGGGGACTGATGACCTCAGAAGTTAAGTCCCATAGTGCTCAGAGCTATTTGAACCATTTAAGTCAGACACTTGGTCTCATAGAATTCTGAAGTGACCACCGTTGAAACTAATAAGCGTTGTAGCGCTTGTTGTTGTTATAGCCTTTGCTCCGAAGTCTGGTTTGTGCAGCTCTCCGTGAAACTCAACCCTGTGCAAGCCTCTTCATCTCCAAATAACTACTGCAACTTACTTACTTCTGAATCTAATTTTTGTATTTATCTCTTGGCTACTTCTGCAATTTATAACACCCCACACTTCCTTCCAGTGCTAAATTGGTATTCCCTGATCTCTCAGAATTTGTCCTATCAACCGATCCCTTCTGTTAGTCACGATGTGTCACAAATTTCTTTTCTGCCCAATTATTTTCTGCATCTCCTCACTAGTTACGTGGTCTACCCATCTAATCTTCAGCATTCTTCTGTAGCACCACATTTCAAAAGCTTCTACTCTCATCTTGTCTGAACTGTTTATCGTCCGTGTTTCACTACCATACATAGACTATGCTCCATAAAAATACTTTAAGAAAAGTCTTCCTAACACTTAAATCCATATTCCATGTTAACAAACATCTCTTCTTCAGAAACTCCATTGCCAGGCTACATTTTATATCGTCTCAACATCGGCCATCATCAGATATTTTGCTGCCCAAATAGCAAAACTCATCTACGACTTCTAGAATCTCGTTTCCTAATCTACTTGCCTCAGCATCACCTGATTTAATTTGACTATATTTCGTTAGTCTTGTTTTTCTTTTGTTGATGTTCATTCCATAGCCTCCTTTCAAGACACTGTCCATATGCTCAACTGCTCTTCCAAGTTCTTTGCTGTCTCTGCAGAATTACAATGACATCGGCAGACCTCAAAGTTTTTATTTCTTCTCCCTGACCTTTAATACCTAGTCCAAAGACTTCTTTGGTTTACTTTACTGCTTGCTCAGCGTACAGACCGAATAAGATCGGCGATAGGCGACAACCCTGTCTGACGGCTTTCTCAACCAGTGCTTCCCTTTCATCCCCCTCGACTCTTATAACTGCCGTCTGGTTTCTGTACAAGCTGAAAATAGCCTTCCGCTCTGTGTGTTTTACCCTCGTTACCTTCAGAATTTCGAAGAGCATATCCCAGTCAACATTGTCAAAAGATTTGTCTAAGTTTACAAATGCTATAAACAAATGTTTGCATTTCCTTAACATATATTCTAAGACAAGTCGTAGTACCAGTATTGCTTCGCGTGTTCCTACATTACTTCTGAATCCCACCTGATCTTCCCCGACTGCTATCAGTTTTTCCATTCTTCTGTAAGGGATTAGTGTTAGTATTTTGCACCCATGACTTATTAACTGATAGTTTGCTAATCTTTACACCTGTCAGCACCTGCTTTCTTTGAAATTGGAATTATTAGATTCTTCTTGAAGTCTGAGGGTATTTCGCCTGTTTCATACATCTTGCACACCAGATGGAAGAGCTTTTTCTCGGCTGGCTTTCCCAAGCTCTGACGGAATGTCGTCTGCTCCAGGGGCTTGTTTGGACTTAAAGTCTTTCGGCGCTCTATACTGCTTAGTATTTAATTTTGTTCCTTCGTGCAACACAGTTCCATATTGCTAGCTTATCTTAAAAATTTAATGCCTTTCCATTTATTTTATAACTTCTTCTTCCTTGATTATCGGGTAGTGATTCATGAAATTTAGACTCGTGTAGTATTTCTGAACAGCATAGAGCTGCCACATCAGAGATTCAGTGCCTTCTGCACATCCACCTTAAAGAGTGTAGGATACAGACAGCATCCTTGTTTCTGTCCTTTAGTTCGCCTGAAGGTCTCTCTAGAAATTTATTTCTCCAGTTTCATGAAACGTTCTGCCGACTTTACGATAGCAATTGTCGAGTGGAAACAGTTTGCGTTTAGAATTGGGTAAACATAATTTTTCCCGCTGAGGGAACTGTGCACTACAGCTGAACAACGACTACTGTGCTGCGGAGCGGCGAACAAATGCACTTTACGAACTGGCGCGTCCCACTTCACGTGTTACTGACCGCCACCAAGGCACAGTAAACGCATTTGCAGTACGTATTATTCTTTAATTCGTCCTGACTTCTATAAATCCGATTGTAACGACACCGATTCTCCATTATATTACATCTCGTGTTTTGTATAATTCAGCGTCTTCGTCATGACTGTACCAACTTGGCCAAATGGAACTCAGTCAACACTCTCAGCACAGAGATATGCTTCAGTTTATGTACTGGCATACCAGCAGACATCCACCCAGTTTAAATAGGTGCTGATAGGAGCGTAACAGTTTGGTGTAGCCCATAAAAAAGTGTAACAGAAATGCTCTGGGAACTTAAATGGGAATTCTTGGAAGAAGAACGACATAGCCCTCGCGAAACCCTGTTGGGTAAATTTGGGGAACCTGCATTCAAAGAAGGCTGTGCACCGCCACAGGCGTTGGTATCATGAGAGTGAGATAAGAGAGTCTAGGGCATGTACAGAGACAAGTAGTCTCAATAGGTCAATGAAATAGGGCAGAAAGTCCTCTAGCAGGAGACGCATGCTCCTACCACGTTTTTTGACCCAACTACCGGCTAAGAAGTTATGTGGAGTGTCAATAAACAATATATGTCAGCATAGACTGATAATCTCTATAGACGAATAAGACAAAAAACTTATAATATTTGTTGGATGTACCATCCATGCACTGTGGCTTCCAGAGTGTATCTGTAGATGAAAATGTTTCTTATATGTTGTCACCTATCGAAAGCGTCATTTCGGTATCTTGAATCCAGTTGGAAGGTTGACGGCCGAATCAGCATCATATAAAACCTACCTTGCAACATTCGTTGGCTCAAAAAAGATAGACGGGGATTCTAGAAAATGTTTTCCAAATTTATCTTTCGAAACACAGTTCCTCTTACTGTATACTTGATTACATTCCTAGTAACATGACTGTAAAATACGAATAAAATACATGGTCAAAAGTGTTCACAGGCAGCCGAGAAGAGTGTCATGAGTACAGAACCGTACTCAGCCGGTTGTTGGGCCAAAACGTGGTAGGTGGTTTCTAGGAAACCTGCTTACCCAGATCGCTAGACAAACATTCAAACAAATCGTATTAATGAGTTTTATTACAAAATGAAAAGAGACAATACCTAACTTTGCAATTGCACAGATGTGTCGCAAGCAAAGGGCGACGTACAAAATAATTACTTTTCTGCAGTATAGACAATCTCAAGTTTGTGCTACATAGTGAGTACAAGCAAAGTGACTAGAGTAAACGCTGCTATGCAAGTGCCTAATCTTGAAGCTGCTATTCAACAGGCCATCACCATTTTTTTGTGTCAGTTTACTATTACACAGCGTCACCGGTTCAGATCCGGTCCAAATGTCTCGGTGGACAAGTGAGGGGATACTCAAAGCAACGGCTGAATAACAGCCGAGCATAGCAATTTGAAGGTGTGGCGGTGGTAGTACGGGGAAGGGGTGCAGTAATGCGCCAACCCTATGGTAAAGAAAGAAGTGGCTGGACGAGAACAGGCCACTGCTAGTGGCTGTACGAAAACAGACAGAAAAACGTGGTCGTATTGGGCCTATCGTCAGCCATAGCCCGAATCCGAGTCCTCCAGGATGGAGAGCGGAACGGGGAGTCGGTGCCAGCGCCGTGGAAATATAGTGCCGATGGTTTGGAGTCCTTCGACCGTGTCACGGAAGGCGTCCACTTTACTGTATAGTTGGCGAACCTTACGGCGAATGGTCGTCTTGAGAAGGGCCGTATTTGTCTCCTCATGCAGAGTGACAATCCTGGTGAGCGGAGGAGCGTCAGCTTCCGGGACTTACTAATCGTGGTCCACGCAGAGGAACCATATGTTAGTGATGATAGGACAAGGGAGTGATACAGGGTTATTACAAATGATTGAAGCGATTTCACAGCTCTACAATAAATTTATTATTTGAGATATTTTCAAAATGCTTTGCACACACATACAAAAACTCAAAAAGTTTTTTTAGGCATTCACAAATGTTCTATATGTGCCCCTTTAGTGATTCGGCAGACATCAAGCCGATAATCAAGTTCCTCCCACACTCGGCGCAGCATGTCCCCATCAATGAGTTCGAAAGCATCATTGATGCGAGCTCGCAGTTCTGGCACGTTTCTTGGTAGAGGAGGTTTAAACGCTGAATCTTTCACATAACCCCACAGAAATAAATCGCATGGGGTTAAGTCGGGAGAGCGTGGAGGCCATGACATGAATTGCTGATCATGATCTCCACCAAGACCGATCCATCGGTTTTTCCAATCTCCTGTTTAAGGAATGCCGAAAATCATGATGGAAGTGCGGTGGAGCACCATCCTGTTGAAAGATGAAGTCGGCGCTGTCGGTCTCCAATTGTGGCATGAGCCAATTTTCCGCGGGCTACGCGTGAAACTTGCCCGCACGCGTTCAACCGTTTCTTCGCTCACTGCAGGCCGACCCGTTGATTTCCCCGTACAGAGGCATCCAGAAGCTTTAAACTGCGCATACCATCGCCGAATGGAGTTAGCAGTTGGTGGATCTTTGTTGAACTTCGTCCCGAAGTGTCGTTGCACTTTTATGATTGACTGATGTGAGTGCATTTCAAGCACGACATACGCTTTCTCGGCTCCTGTCGCCATTTTGTCTCATTGCGCTCTCGAGCGCTTTGGCGGCAGAAACCTGAAGTGCGGCTTCAGCCGAACAAAACTTTATGAGTTTTTCTACGTATCTGTAGTGTGTCGTGACCATATGTCAATGAATGGAGCTACAGTGAATTTATGAAATCGCTTCAATCATTTGTAATAGCCCTGTATAGCCGAAGCTTGGTATCTATATTCAGCTCTCGGCTGGAGAAGAGCGGATACAAGGCCTTTGTCAATTTTAACCCTTTATGGGTTATGTATTCTGCGTGGCAGTGGAAGAAAAGTTTCTTATCCAACCAGACCCCGAGATACTTGGTATCTTGGGCCCACAGGACCCGGACGCCCCTGACTGAGATGTTGTGGCGGAGTATTGGACGCCGTTTAGTGAAATACACTGCCGTAGTTTTGGCGGCATTGAGGGCCATCTTATTGGAGCGACACCAGGTGGCCGTTGCGTCCACTTGCCTTTGGAGGCGAGCAATGAGTTGATCAGGATTGCGACCGGCCGTATAAAGCGCCGTGCCATCGGCGAATTGCGCAAATGGCAGTGACAGATGACGGGCATGTCATTGACTCATTGACATAGACATTAGAAAGAAGAGGGGACAGCACAGAGCCCTGAGGGGTACCCATCGACATGTGGCGTCCGCTGGAGCGCTTTCCCCGCTGAGCAACGAGGAAGGACCTCTGGTCATCACCAGTCGGTCGCGGCGCTTATGTCCTCTTCAAATTAGGGGCCGCTGCTATCGTGTAGTCGTCCTGGAGGGAGGTACGGTCAGCGTGCGATTGGCTGACTTCTTCAAAATTCAAATGGTTCAAATGGCTCTAAGGACCATGGGACTTAACATCTATGGTCATCAGCCCCCTAGACTTAGAACTACTTAAACCTAACTAACCTAAGGACATCACGCACATCCATGCCCGAGGCAGGATTCGAACCTGCGACCGTAGCAGCAGCGTGGTTCTGGACTGAAACGCCTAGAACCGCTTGGCCACAGCGGCCGGCGCTGACTTCTTCTCATAGCCTGCTCTTCCCTATCGTTTCCGACTGTCGTGCCGGCGCTTGACTTTACGCCGTAACAGTAGGAGCACGCGTCTCCTACTAGAGGACTTCCTGCCCTATTTCATTGGCCTATTGAGACTACTTGTCTCTGTTCATGCTCTAATCTCTCTTATCTTACTCTCATGATACCAACGCCAGGTATGCAGTAGTGCCAGATTGAAGGTCGCATAGTCTTCTTTGAATACAGGTTCCCTAAATTTATCCAACAGGATTTCGCGAGGACTATGTCGTCCTTCTTCCAAGAATTCCAATTTAAGTTCGTCGAGCATTTCTGTTCACTTTTATATGGGTTACACCGACCTGTTACGCTCTTATCAGCGAGTATTTGAATTGAGTGGATGTCTGTTGTTATGCCAGTACATATCCTACGTATCTGGAACTAACTGGGTGCCATCCGCACTCGCAACGAGGAAGAGCGAGAAACCAATATTTGTCGCCATGTAGGGCTCCTGGCCTTCCAGTTCGGCCTGCTGAGGTTCGTTGGTTGATTTGGGGGAGGTTAACAAACAGCGAGGTCATCAGTCCCATGAAGGATGCGGAAAGAAGTCGGTCGTGGGCTTTCAAAGGAACTATCCCGGCATTTGCCTGAAGCAGTTTAAGGAAATAACGGAAAACCTAAATGAGGATGGGCGGACGTGGGTTAGAACCGACGTCCTCCCGATGCGAGTCCAGTGTGCTAACCATTACGGCACGTCGCTCGGTCGGCCTGCCCGGTGTGATTCGTTTGCAAAAGGCTAATGTCTTGGAGAGAGGACCATTACAGTCCACAGTAACACACGTTGGTCAACTGTTTACAATTTCATCGTGAACTACGCAGTGTGTCTCAGTTCCCTTAGCACAGATCATGCGTGTGTGTTGGGCAGCAACCAGATCACAATCCGGGATAACCCGCTGTATTTGCCGGATTTGGCCCCAGCCAATTTCTGGTTGTTGCCCAAACTGAAACTGCCAATGAAAGGACACCGTTAAGATATGTTTGACACCCAAGAAAGTTGTACTACAATACTAAAAGCAGCTCCAAAAAGGGACCACAGTAAATGTTTCAAAACATTTTTCAAACTGTTTCAGCTGTGTATTGATTCAGGAGGCGACGCAGTGATTTTGTGATCATAATCCATGAATTTAATTTTTCATAGTCTCAGTCCTAATGGAAATGGGACACACTGTACGGATATGATGAAATTTGTATAACCTAAGAGACCAAGCCGAACATACGTTATAACCACCAGAGACAGTATGTGAGGTTCATAGTAAGAATTTTTTTAAACGATTCGTATTAAACTTAGTAGCAGAGCTAGATTTAATTGGGATTTTGTTGAGCGATCCCAATTAGGGTGCAGCGTTGCATTAGGACCGTTGCCGTTCAACAGTTTAGAGGTTGCAGTTTTCCTGCAGCTGACCATCTGCTGTTGGAGTTTTCAGTCAGACTAGTGTAGTATATAAAAAGCATACGATTCCATTGCAGTCTCTTTCAGAGTCATACACTGTTAATTCCTTCTTACGTTATTATATTAACGCAGTGGTACAAAATACAAATTACACACTAAGTGATTACTGCTGAGTCCATTTGAGTATGCATAATTGGATCCTGTCTGCTAAACAGTTCAGATGGCAAGCGAGTGCTAATGAGATCGCTTCTCTGTGACAGTTGGCAGCGGGATTTTGTGAATTGTTTAACCTATTACAGATTCCTAGTCAGCACTGTGATATTAATGAAACTTCTTCTGTGAGACAGCCTGACAGTTCCCTTTGTGTCACGAATTGCGATTTAATTGCAAACTTTGTGGATTAGTTTAACTGTGCTAATACAAGTCAGTGTCACTTGGAACAGTACTGCTATCGTGATAAATGTATTAATGACATCAAAATTTTTTGTGAGAGTTTTCGTTTACAAGGGGACCTTACGAACTTCCCCTTACCACTTTGATTCATACTGACAGACTGTGTAAGACACGACTAGGACTTTAACATATGTAAACAGCAAGATGCAACTCTCAGAAGTTTTCGAGCAAATCGAGTCCGAACATTTTAATGGTTCAAATGGCTCTGAGCACTATGGGACTTAACATCTGTGGTCATCAGTCCCCTAGAACTTAGAACTAATTAAACCTAACTAACCTAAGGACATCACACACATCCATGCCCGAGGCAGGATTCGAACCTGCGGCCGTAGCGGTCGCTCGGCTCCAGACTGTAGCGCCTAGAACCGCACGGCCACTCCGGCCGGCTCCCGAACATTTTACACGTGCTTACATTTGTCTTGTAGTCGCCAGTAAATAAGGGTTCCACGTCCAAGCGAGTAAGAGCTTTAATTTGGAAGTGGGAGATCTGTGGATCGAAACTCACTTGTGGTAGCCTTTTTTATGTCATTCACATATAATTCTAACAAGAGATATGCGTGGTACGTCGTGAAATTGTGTGACGACCAAGCACCGCTAACGAATGTAATCCAAGTTTGTTTTGCAAGAGACACATTGGAAAAACAACCATGACCATTCAAAGATTCAGCGTTCATTACAGATGCCGTATGTTCCAGTAATTATTGTTTCCCATGTTTCTATGATTAGTACAGTGCTCCATAGGTTCCATATTATACTTGCCACGTATGTAGATAATATAATATAAATAAAATGACTATACTGGTCCGATTCTATGGTCTACCTGGGGCCTGTGAAGCCATACGCCACACCTACAATGGGAGGTCACGAGTTTGGATCACAGATTCACTTCATACTTTGCACACCTTTAGTACGCCATTAAAACAACATAATCTGCAAGTAGTAAGGTGCACTAACCTGACAATTCCGAGAAAATCGCAAGAGAAGTTTTATGAATCTATTATGTGGGTTACATATCCGTGCGTAGGCGCTAGACGTTAAAGTTTATGGTGTTCAAGTGAAATGAAATGAAATGTCATGTGGCTAGGGCCTCCCGTCGGGTAGACCGTTCGCCTGGTGCAGGTCTTCCGAGTTGACGCCACTTCGGCGACCTGCGTGTCGATGGGGATGAAATGATGATGATTAGGACAACACAACACCCAGTCCCTGAGCGGAGAAAATCTCCGACCCAGCCGGGAATCGAACCGGGGACCTTAGGATTGACAGTATGTCACGCTGACCACTCAGCTACCGGGGCCGGACGTGTTCAAGTGAAGAGCGTTCGAGTTTCGTAAGAGGAACGTATATGAGCCGACGGTTCGACTCCTGCTCAAGCGTTAAATTGTTAATCTATTATTTTTCATGACTGGACATATTATTTAATTTATATGACATTTGAGTGACAATATAATCCAAAAAAAAACCACTTGTATTTGCACGAACTATTTGCATCAAGTTTCAGTTTATGTTTCGCATGTCTGTATGACAAATACCGTGATGTCGAGAGCGCATCCGACGAGTAATGGTACATTACACTTGTGGTCTGGCACATTGTGACTTGTTATATTACTGATTGTGAATAACGTCATTATTTATCGAGGTTTGATTTGGGCTTTCCAAGCCTGTCCCTTATCCTTGAAAACTTAATTACAAATAGTAAATATTCAAATAACATACGAAATTTACTACGACCTCATGAAAGCGCACTCGGTTTTTTTCATTATATTACCTCTCAAATGTCAAATTGAATAATGTGACCAGTGATGAAAAAAATATAGAATAAAAAATTATCTTTGGCGGGATTCAGCGCCTCGCCCACGACCGGACGCTAACTGCTTGACCACAATACTTTCTTGCGGTCGGCAATTTCACAGATTTACATCAGTTACATAATGGACGCGTAAAACTTATCTTGCGATCTTCTCGGTATTGCCAGAGTACTGTATGTTACTACTAGCACATAATGTTGTTTTAATGGACTAGTAACGGTGTAAAAATTTTGAAGTAAATCCGTGATCCCAATGTCGTGTCCTCCCCTTATTAGAATTTTTACACGGCGCCTCACACAGAGGGAGCTCCAGATCACGGCTGTTGCTGCTCACGGGCAGTCCGACCCCCGGGTATGTCACGGCGCTACTTACAACGTCTCGGTTTTGCTGGTCTTTCTCCGTATAGTGCAACATTTCATTTAGCAGTGCGATCCGACACCTTAATCCTGCATTTGATGCGGTTGATTTTAGTCGGCGCGATTTCCTTCAGTTTGGCGGAATCGTGGCGTAAGCGCTGCTTATCTTTCACTATTTGTTCGTGCTATAAACGAAGCTCACAGTTCCAGTGGCTGTTTGCGCCAAAAGAGGCAGTCTAGTGATCTACCATCGCAATCCTTTTAAAACGAATTTTAATGACCAAGGAGAAGATGAGTGTGAATCATGTGTGCTTTGGAAGTCCGATCTGGAAGCTGGAGAGATTGAATAAGAGTGCATAATCGTTCTTTCCACAAATCTGTCGTCTTCTAAAGTTGCGTCCCCAGCGCAGAAGACAGCTTGTCGGCCGTGGGATCTTCTTCGGCGGAGGCTGCTGCGCTGTCAACTAGAATCTGTGATTGTGCTTTTCATGGGATGCCACTTGCCCAGGTTACTCTCTGTATCTACAGAGGGCAAGATCTGTAGTACTGACAATGATGGTAGGCGACACCTCTCATTAACGTATCCTGTTTGTTTATACACTCCTGGAAATGGAAAAAAGAACACATTGACACCGGTGTGTCAGACCCACCATACTTGCTCCGGACACTGCGAGAGGGCTGTACAAGCAATGATCACATGCACGGCACAGCGGACACACCAGGAACCGCGGTGTTGGCCGTCGAATGGCGCTAGCTGCGCAGCATTTGTGCACCGCCGCCGTCAGTGTCAGCCAGTTTGCCGTGGCATACGGAGCTCCATCGCAGTCTTTAACACTGGTAGCATGCCGCGACAGCGTGGACGTGAACCGTATGTGCAGCTGACGGACTTTGAGCGAGGGCGTATAGTGGGCATGCGGGAGGCCGGGTGGACGTACCGCCGAATTGCTCAACACGTGGGGCGTGAGGTATCCACAGTACATCGATGTTGTCGCCAGTGGTCGGCGGAAGGTGCACGTGCCCGTCGACCCGGGACCGGACCGCAGCGACACACGGATGCACGCCAAGACCGTAGGATCCTACGCAGTGCCGTAGGGGACCGCACCGCAACTTCCCAGCAAATTAGGGACACTGTTGCTCCCGGGGTATCGGCGACGACCATTCGCAACCGTCTCCATGAAGCTGGGTTACGGTCCCGCACACCGTTAGGCCGTCTTCCGCTCACGCCCCAACATCGTGCAGCCCGCCTCCAGTGGTGTCGCGACAGGCGTGAATGGAGGGACGAATGGAGACGTGTCGTCTTCAGCGATGAGAGTCGCTTCTGCCTTGGTGCCAATAATGGTCGTATGCGTGTTTGGCGCCGTGCAGGTGAGCGCCACAATCAAGACTGCATACGACCGAGGCACTCAGGGCCAACACCCGGCATCGTGGTGTGGGGAGCGATCTCCTACACTGGCCGTACACCACTGGTGATCGTCGAGGGGACACTGAATAGTGCACGGTACATCCAAACCGTCATCGAACCCATCGTTCTACCATTCCTAGACCGGCAAGGGAACTTTCTGTTCCAACAGGACAATGCACGTCCGCATGTATCCCGTGCCACCCAACGTGCTCTAGAAGGTGTAAGTCAACTACCCTGGCCAGCAAGATCTCCGGATCTGTCCCCCATTGAGCATGTTTGGGACTGGATGAAGCGTCGTCTCACGCGGTCTGCACGACCAGCACGAACGCTGGTCCAACTGAGGCGCCAGGTGGAAATGGCATGGCAAGCCGTTCCACAGGACTACATCCAGCATCTCTACGATCGTCTCCATGGGAGAATAGCAGCCTGCATTGCTGCGAAAGGTGGATATACACTGTACTAGTGCCGACATTGTGCATGCTCTGTTGCCTGTGTCTATGTGCCTGTGGTTCTGTCAGTGTGATCATGTGATGTATCTGACCCCAGGAATGTGTCAATAAAGTTTCCCCTTCCTGGGACAATGAATTCACGGTGTTCTTATTTCAATTTCCAGGAGTGTATTTTAAATAATCACACATTTTACACTGTCTTTTACAACACTCGACAAAGCTTTCTTAACTGTACGGTAACTTTTCTAAACAACTTCCGATATAGAGTACGACATGTCCGTCACTCCAGAACCACCGAAACAGAGTTACGCGTCCGACTCTGAAACGGCTGAAAAAGTCTGACAAGTGCAACCGAAAAACTTCCTCTCCCAGGCCCACCAACGCGACCCGAAAGTGTTCGAAGCACTTCGGTTGCAATATCACTACCCTTATGTTTATCAAAACTAGTGAAATTTAGTAAAAAAAAAAGGTAGATTCGTAGAGTAACCATGGGATGTTGTCATACCAAAAACTGGGTTAAAGCTGGCCAGAGTGGCCGTGCGATTCTAGGCGCTACAGTTTGGAACCACGAGCCCGCTACGGTCACAGGTTCGAATCCTGACTCCGGCATGGATGTGTGTGATGTCCTTAGGTTAGTTAGGTTTAAGGATTTCTAAGTTCTTTGGGACTGATGACCTCAGATGTTAAGTCCCATAGTGCTCAGAGCCATTTGAACCATTTTGAACAATGAAAAGTATACAAATAATTAATTAGAGAAGTTAGGCGTTTTGGCGCCTAGCACCCGAATGTGATGACCAGCCAGAAGCAAATTCAGTACAATTGGCGGTCTCTCCCATGTGACTGGTACATACTGTACCATCTGTCGCTTGTACCTCACTCCACTTTTGTACAATATGATACTTCACGTGTATCAAGCTGCATCAAGGCGAGCTTCTAGTAAAATAAAATACTGGCGGCTACAGCCAGGAATACCACATGAGATCTCTCCATATCTATAATGTAATCACATAATCGACGTGTACCGGAGATTTGATGGATGATTTTTAGAGGATTCAATGTTGTGTACTTTAAGAAGCACTTTGTGTTAAATATGCAGGTATGGAACGCGTGTTGGAATTGGTAGTGTGAATAGTAAATTTTCTGAAGTCGCACGCATTATTACATCGTCAGTTGCAAGAGTTTTCGACGGAACTGAACGAAGAGTGTGGAGACGTTAGACAGGGAGAAGAATTATTCTCGCACTCGGACTTCGCAGCGCGATTCACCACATACTAGCGATACAAAAATGTCTCTTACAAAATTTCGTCCTGCGCATGTTTTGGACAGTAAACGGACATTAAAGACTGGCAACCTGGCAACGCTGTAATCGTGTGTATGATAAATACCTCTGGCAAGATATACCAGCATTGCAGAGCTGTTGGTGCAGTGCATAGCATTTTTGGTTAGCGAGTAGGGCGTCGAAGCTTATTTGTTTTTATTTGCTAAAAGTAGTCTGTGTGGTACAGTATCTGGCGTCTTAATCGTCATGCAGCGATTACAGCGGATCTTCTACGAAACATTTGCAGTTACGTACTACGAACACAGAAATGGAAATACAACCGTTTTCATTGGACAGCTGTTAAAGAAACCTTTTGCATGTCGTCGACGCGAATTGTTTCGCACCACTGCATCTGCTAGATTCCAAACTTGTTTTGCGTGTACCCTCACCCAGTGGTCCCATCGATTAATGCCAACTATCATTCTTGCCATGTTCAGATCCATTACATTTCGTTATGGCCTTACATCACCAATAGGACTAAGAAAGTGCTTTGTGAATAATTTCGATGGGACATTGCGGGAGCGTACACAGAAAACAGATTTGGAATCTAGTAATGCAGTGGCGCGAAACAATTCCTGCCCGCAACGGGCAAAAGGCTTCTTTAAAAGCAGACCAATGAAAGCGATTGTATTTCCATTTCTGTGTTCGTAGTGCGTAACTGCAAATGTTTTGTAGTAGACCCACAGCCATCGCTGTATCGTGATTAAGACGTCAGATGCCGCACCATAGCAAATAAAAACAAATACGCTACGACCAAGCATCGAACCCTCGATATCCTGCATGCTATCACAAGACGCTATCCTCTGCCCTAATCACACAGCACTACCTTGTTTGTTAACAGAAGTAGTTACCGTACATGTGATTACAGTGTTGCCAGATTGCCAATATTTAACGTCCGTTTCCTGCCCAAAATATGCACAGGACGATATTTTGTGAGAGACATTTTAGTATCGCTAGTGTGTGAGGAATCGCGTTGTGAAATACGAATGCACGAAGTTTTCTTCACCCTGTATATTATTGCAAAGTACGTTGATTAAGTCAAAGGAAATTCCTGAAACGAGTTTTCGATTTAAGACCCGCTACTGATGAATTTCTGAAAAAAAAGAAAGCAAGGACGAAGATTAGAAGATCCGGAATGGTTTGCAGGCCTTGCATTTTAAATAGAGCTGACTGCAGACTGCCCTCAGTAAGACACAGCAAGGTGAAAAGCAACCAATTTCTGACGTCATGACTAAAGTGGACGAAAGTAAAAAGAAAGTTGCATTGTGGAAGGTATAACTTCTGACAAGGAACACCGACCATTTCCCTAATCTCACTGGCATTAAAGGAAACGCGGATTTTGAACAATCCATTGTGGAATTGAAAGAATTACAGGAATAGCTTCCTGAACATTTGAGGGGGTTGCTAATCTTACATATGTTTTTGCCTCTTTTCGACATCTCTTGTCATTTCAGGTGAAAGCGCCCCGGTGCATCTACAGATGGACCTGGTCAGTCTGCATTGTAATTACCGCTGAAAAGACAAATAATTTTTATGTCAAAACTGTCCTGGAGCTCTAAGCTGTTTTTCTCGGGAAGCGTTTCAACATCTCTATAATGAGGCTGCAAACGTGATATCGACATTTCAATGAACATACGTGCTGAAAGGTTGTTTTTCGATTATGAAACTTAAAAAGTTACGACTACGTGAAAACCTGAGTGACGAGAAACTGCGAAACTATCTGCATCTGTCCGTATGCCGACAGTTCGTGTTTGATATATATTTTATTATATATTCAGTGCATCAAAAATAACTACCGAGCGATGTGGCGCAGTGGTTAGACACTGGACTCGCATTCGGGAGGACGACGGTTCAATCCCGCGTCCGGCCATCCTGATTTAGGTTTTCCGTGATTTCCCTAAAATCACTCCAGGCAAATACCGGGATGGTTCCTCTGAAAGGGCACGGCCGACTTCCTTCCCCATCCTTCCCTAATCCGATGAGACCGATGACCACGCTGTCTGGTCTCCTTCCCCAAACCAACCAACCAACCATCAAAAATAACTAAATAACATTACCTCGTCCTCTCCCCATTCAGGTGGCATGGCGTGGTTGAGAGGGAAGCGTGAACTTGGGCGATAGAGATTCACATGAATGCACGAGGAGAGTTCTTGGCCCTGCCTGCTCCAGATCGTGGAAAAATCTTACTGTGACAATAACGATAACGAAATATCAGCTGGTGGTACAGTGGGAAATTGAAGGAATTCGCGTAGGCAAACCAACTTAAATCAGTTGGCTGCACTTAGTTTCCAACCCGAACTTTCTGAACACAATTCCGGCCCCGCCTTGGCCGCTGGTACTGATAAACGGGCAGTTTTGGAACACTAATCAAATTTCTGCTATTTTTGGCACACTTTAAAACAAGCTTAGTCCAGAGTTCAGACTTACTTTGAGGTTAGTTACAGAGTAAAATATGTACCAATTGCTGCAATGTGATCATCTGATCCAATTCTCTGAATATGTTGAGCAAAAAGGAAGGAAAATTATAGTTTAACGTCCTGTCGACGCCGGCCGCGGTGGTCTAGCGGTTCTAGGCGCTCAGTCCGGAACCGCGAGACTACTACGGTCGCAGGTTCGAATCCTGCCTCGGGCATGGATGTGTGTGATGTCCTTACGTTAGTTAGGTTTAAGTAGTTCTAAGTTCTAGGGGACTGATGACCACAGATGTTAAGTCCCATAGTGCTCACAGCCATTTTTCGTCCTGTCGACAAAGTGGTCATTACAAATGGGATGCAAGCTCGGATTGTTTCAAGGATGCAGAAGGAAATCGGACGTGTCCTTTCAAAGGAACCATCCTAGCATTTGCCTGGAGTGATTTAGGGCAATCAGGGAACACCTATATCTGTGTGGTTCGACGCGGATTTGAACCATCATCCTCCCAAATGCGAGTCCAAATATGTTGAGCAATTTTTAAGGAAATACTCTTACTTATTAACGTTATAGTCCGCACTGAACTGGTAGATAAAGTATTTCATGTAGGTATAGTCACTTTTAGATCGGGAAAAAGGAATGATAAACAGTTGGAGTAAAAAAAGAGGGGAACTACAATTTATCTCCTAATGCACAGCCGCCGAAATTCTGGTGGTAAAATCATCAATGTAATTCGATAGGGAAACACCGAACCAAGTGACGAAGTGGGTAAAACACTGGAGACGTCATCGGGAGGAGGGCACTTCAAATCCCCGTCCGCACATCCAGATTTAGGTTGGCCGTGATTTTCCTAAATAGCTCAAGGCAAATTCCGGGATGGCTCGGTTGAATAGGAGACGACTGAATTCCTTCCCTAGTCCGAACTTGTGTTCCGTCGATAATGATCTCATCGTCGACAGGACAGTACGTTAGACCCCAAGCTTCTTTCCTTCCATACGCAAAGCTTTTTATCTATTTTTGGAGAAAATATTGAGCATTGTTTTCTTACGGATTTCTTAGAAGGTCTGTCTGAGTTTGAGTAAACAATGATCTAGTTTTCACCTTTCTGGTCATTAACAGTATGAAGAGTTCTATGGAACCATTCTGTCATTCACAAGGAGGTCCTGGCCTTGTAGTCGTTTTTCACTTAACTGGAACACACACGGTCGCTCTACTTGGCGTTATCGACTACTTTAGCTGGTTAACGGTCTTTAACTAGTATCGCTAATACGTCAGAAGGCCGCAGCAGACACTGTATTGGAAGTGTCCCTGTACTTCTTCGAGCTGATACGCATTGCGGGCAGTCTTCATACCTGTCGGCGGGTCTGTTGTGGCCATGCTCCATAGGTGGAATGTTTATTGGTATTCATTTGTCAATGATTAGGCCTAATGCAGGTTTCATGGAGGTATGTTCCGTCTATGCAACTAATTGAAGGCTGTTTGTTTACAGACATATGAGTTCCGCTTCTTTTATTTGTCAAGCATTTTCTGTGGCCTGTAATACATGTTTCTTTTTACACATATAATAAATATATTATGTGGTAGCTACAATATGTTGCTATGTTACACTTTGTCATGTTTTTCTCTTCTTTTTCAGCTTTGAATCAACTATTGTATGCCGGCCGCGGTGGTCTAGCGGTTCTAGGCGCTCAGTCCGGAACCGCGCGACCGCTACGGTCGCAGGTTCGAATCCTGCCTCGGGCATGGATGTGTGTGATGTCCTTAGGTTAGTTAGGTTTAAGTAGTTCTAAGTTCTAGGGGACTGATGACCACAGATGTTAAGTCCCATAGTGCTCAGAGCCATTTGAACCATTTTCAACTATTGTAGCACAAATTTCGTGATGTCAAATTATCTTCCGGTGTTACGATTTCCAGCCCTATTAACCCATGTGTGTGGTCCTGGCGTTGTGTTAATCAGTCTCCATGCTCCAGTTGGCCGATTACCGACGTTCTTTCACTTACATTTGTTTCAATACATCGCTTACATCACTTGCACTTTACATTTGTGTTCAACACGTGTGTGTTTACGGTGTGTAGTGTTGCCAACTGTCGCTTTGTGTTTATCTTTCGTCTTTTGTTCGTGTTGTGCGTGCGGTTTGACATTTTTCATTTGTTTTGTGTGTGTGTGTGTGTGTGTGTGTGTGTATTTTGTTGTATGTAAACGTGTCGTTCTTTTGAGAGCGTCATTTTTAAAATTTTAAATGGGTATTTGTGTGTGTGTGAGAGAGAGAGAGAGAGAGGGGGGGGGGGGGGGAGGAACATTCATTAGTTATTTATTGTGGTTGTGGTTGTGGTTCAAATGGCTCTGAGCACTATGGGACTTAACATCTATGGTCATCAGTCCCCTAGAACTTAGAACTACTTAAATCTAACTAACCTAAGGACAGCACACAACATCCAGTCATCACGAGGCAGAAAATCCCTGACCCCGCTGGGAATCGAACCCGGGAACCAGGGCGTGGGAAGCGAGAACGCTACCGCACGACCACGAGCTGCGGACATTGTGGTTGTGTTTCAGATCTCTGTTTGTTACTGTTTTTGTGGCTAACATGTATTACAGGCCATTGAAGATGCTTCACAAATAAAAGAAGAGAATCCCATACGGTTATAAACAAACTGCCTTCAATTACTTCCATGAACGAAACATATCTCCCTGAATTCTGAAGCAACTAAGGATCGACGAAAAAAAGAAAAAATGACGCTAATGTAGGATGCATCACAATTCCTATTACGGGCTTCAAGGAATTGTAAAGAAGTTCCAGTAGATGAAGTTTTAATAAGAAACCCACGTCAGGAAATGTACCGACATGGAACAAGGTTGAAGAGCGGATCACTTTGAGATCTCCAGCTTTACGATACGCACTCAAACTGAGAAGAGGGCCACGTCGTCAGTCGCCGTTGTGAACTATGACATCACATATCATTTTCGTCCAACTACAAGAACGGCTGGAAGAAACTGGTACGTCCGAACCCAGAAGGGTTGACTGTAGTGCTCCACGAACGCGCCGCACTCTTAGACTTGGAAGAGGACGCCCGTTTCCACATAGAAGAGAATCAGGTGATGAATAATTAAAACATTGCCAGTGCCATAGACTCCTGTAGACTACACAGGTCAGAGCTCACTGTCTCCGCTGCGTGCGAGCCGTTAAGGGGAGATTTGAAAGTGATCCGATCTTCAGATTTATTTTACATCCAAATGATAAATTTCTGGACATGGGTTCCTTATCAAAATTTTATCTACTAATTCCCGTCTACAGCCCCTAGAAGCCGATGATAGAAATTGTGAGGGAGGAATAACCGTTTAACGTCCCGACGAAAACGAGGTCAACAGAGACGGCAGAAATTGTGAAATACCCTGTATTTTTACAGACACTAGAGACACTGTGCGCTGATTTTGCGTAATGGAGGACGAGTTTGTAATACCATTTCCTGGTGGTAAATGTAAACAACGTGCAGCATAAATGAGTAACGCAGCATTAAAGTTTCTTTTTCTCATTTATTAAAAAAAATGGCTCTGAGCACTATGGGACTCAACATCTTAGGTCATAAGTCCCCTAGAACTTAGAACAACCTAAACCTAACTAACCTAAGGACATCACACACACCCATGCCCGAGGCAGGATTCGAACCTGCGACCGTAGCAGTCCCGCGGTTCCGGACTGCAGCGCCAGAACCGCTAGACCACCGCGGCCGGCTCTCATTTATTAACCTTTAACTTAAACTCTCAGGTTCGTACATAACTTGGTAGCGTTTTGATTTGCATGTCGGTATTGTGGTTGCTACTGGTTTATTTACCGATTGTCGTTTTTTATTTGTAGTTCACTGTTGCTATTTGAGCTTACATATTGCCAGTTTGTCATTTGGAGATAGTGAGTGGAGCAGTGGACGCTAGAAAATGGATTGCCTTGTGGAAAAACCAGAACATTTCTGATGTACTCCTCTGTTTCAGTTCAATAAAGTGGAGGTAGCCAGAAACATTTGCGCCATGTAGGGGGATAATGCCATTTAGCAGAGCATGCCAAGAAAATGGTTTTCCGTTTTAAGGAGGATCGTTTTGCCATTAGGGACTCTCCATGTTCAGGAAGACCTTCGTGGTTTGATGAACATTGTTTAAACGCATTAATCCACCATGATCCAAGTCAGTGTACTCGAGAACTTGCAAACGTGATGAATTGTAATCATTCTAGCATCTTGCGATGTTTGCATGCAATGAGTAAGGTTCAAGAATCGGTTGCATGGATACCGCATGCTCTAAGTCAAAATCACAAGAACCAGCAGGTGGCAATATGTGTATCTCTTCTTGTTCATCATCAATTGGCTCGTGAACAACACTGACTATTCATATCTTGCATCGTTACTGGTGACGAGAGATGGTGTCTTTATGCTAACAATGAAAATAAAAGAGTGGTTGAGCCCAAACAAAGCAGCAACTTGCACGTATCCGCTAAAGATAATGTTACGCATCAAGTGGAGCAGCGACGGTGTGCTGTACTACGAATTGCCTCCCTGGGGTATGGCCTTCACTGCTGACATGTACTGTCAACTGATATATCTTGCAGATGTAGTTCAAGAACAACGACCAGGAACACTGGGTGAAGTGATGTTACTCCATGATATTGCCCGCCCGTATTCTTCTGGACTTTAAAAAAAAAACAAAAAAAGAAGAAAGAAACACTATACAGGAGTTGAGTTGGGAAGTCATTCCGCACCTACCTTATTCACCTGATCTTGCGCCCTCAGATTTTCACCTTTTCCGCTCTCTATCGAACAGCCTTCAAGGAACGTCTTTTCCGGGTGAAAATGCCCTCTGAAAATGGCTCAACGAGTACTTCGCCTCAAAACAACGTGATATCTACGGTCGCAGAATTGAAAAGTTACCCCAGCGTTGGGAGACTGTAGTAAACAGTGAAAGATGGTGTGTATTATTGACGGCATGAGTATTTCTGGTGTTAAAAACGCTACAAACTTATGTGCCAACCTAATATATAGCCAGCTTATTCTTACATAAAATGTAACGAATCGATAGATCATTAATGATTCGTTTATTTCCGGCAAAACACACACACACACACACACACACACACAGTAGACAGAACTTACATAATTCCAGATAGGCAGATAAAGTAGAATTGTTATAAATTAAAAGTTGTAGAACACTTTCATTTAGCTCATTGTTTCTGAGATGATAGTCTTAGATGTAGGCACCTGCAGTAACAGTGAATCAGTACAGCGCCTTGAAAAGTCTGTAAGGTGGTGGAATAAATGAAGGTCAGTTTCACACCTTACATAAGAACTTTATACCGGGTGATCAAAAAGTCTGTATAAATTTGAAAACTGAATAAATCACGGAATAATGTAGATAGAGAGGTACAAATTGACACACATGCTTTGAATGACATGGGGTTTTATTAGAACCGAAAAAAAATACAAAAGTTCAAAAAATGTCCGACAGACGGCGCTTCATCTGATCAGAATAGCAATAATTAGCATAACAAAGTAAGACAAAGCAAAGATGATGTTCTTTACAGGAAATGCTCAATATGTCCACCACCATTCCTCAACAATAGCTGTAGTAGAGGAATAATGTTGTGAACAGCACTGTAAAGCATGTCCAGAGTTATGGTGAGGCATTGGCGTCGGATGTTGTCTTTCAGCATCCCTAGAGATGTCGGTCGATCACGATACACTTGTGACTTCAGGTAACCCCAAAGTCAATAATCGCACGGACTGAGATCTGGGGACCTGAGAGGCAAGCATGACGAAAGTGGCGGTTGAGCACACGATCATCACCAAACGATGCGTGCAAGAGATCTTTCACGCGTCTAGCAATATGGTGTGGAGCGCCATCCTAATAAAACCCCATGTCATTCCAAGCATGTGTGTCAATTTTTACCTCTCTATCTACATTATTCCGTGGTTTATTAAGTTTTCAAATTTATACTGACTTCTTGATCACCCTGTACATCGGAACGGGAAGGTGAATATGACACCTAACTTAATTCAGCAGTAATGAGCAAATTTGCCTATCTGTATGTTATGCAAAAAGGGATGACACTCAATCAACGGTACTAACACACTGATCTTATACAGGGTGTTACAAAAAGGTACGGCCAAACTTTCAGGAAACATTCCTCACACACAAAGAAAGAAAATATATTATGTGGACATGTGTCCGCAAACGCTTACTTTCCATGTTAGAGCTCATTTTATTACTTCTCTTCAAATCACATTAATCATGGAATGGAAACACACAGCAACAGAACGTACCAGCGTGACTTCAAACACTTTGTTACAGGAAATGTTCAAAATGTCCTCCGTTAGCGAGGATACATGCATCCACCCTCCGTCGCATGGAATCCCTGATGCGCTGATGCAGTCCTGGAGAATGGCGTATTGTATCACAACCGTCCACAATACGAGCACGAAGAGTCTCTACATTTGGTACCGGGGTTGCGTAGACAAGAGCTTTCAAATGCCCCTAATAAATGAAAGTCAAGAGGGTTGAGGTCAGGAGAGCGTGGAGGTCATGGAATTGGTCCGCCTCTACCAATTCATCGGTCACCGAATCTGTTGTTGAGAAGCGTACGAACACTTCGACTGAAATGTGCAGGAGCTCCATCGCGCATGAACCACACGTTGTGTCGTACTCGTAAAGGCACATGTTCTAGCAGCACAGGTAGAGTATCCCGTATGAAATCATGATAACGTGCTCCATTGAGCGTAGGTGGACGAAACTAAAATGAGCTCTAACATGGAAATTAAGCGTTTCCGGACACATGTCCACGTAACATCTTTTCTTTATTTGTGTGTGAGGAATGTTTCCTGAAAGTTTGGCCATACCTTTTTGTAACACCCTATATAATGTGTGTCTATGAGCAGAAGGTGGAATAAGCAGTGAGAGGAAACGTTTCGGTTTGGAAGCAAGGACGGGCAGAGGCGAATGCTGCGCCACAGGGGGTACCACAGAAACCACATAAGGGGCGTCCCAGGGGCGAGTCAACGACCTACCAACCAGGTGACTCGGACAGGAGAGAGAGTAAAGGGCCAGGCCACCAGGAGGAGGACAGAAAAAGCTTTATAAAACTGCATTTCAGAATTCCAAATGGATACGAACAAAACCAGTGACTCATTCGATCACGTGAACTGCAAGTGGTACACACATGATAGACACATGTAACTTTGTAGGAGTCTGGAATGGGCACAAAACGTCTGATGGTCGGACACACACTGGGAAGGAGTAAAGTGTCGAGATTTCGATGCAGTTTAATGGTAGGACCCTTACGATTAGTGGAAAGAGTTTTCACAAAATAAGAGGAACGCACCTAATGGTCTAAAAAACCTGTGACGTCGAGAACGAAAGAACCCAGGTGGGGAGACAGTTCAGCTATGAAAAAGACAAGACGGAAATTTTCAGGGACTCTTTTAACTGGCGTCTAGAGTAGAATGGGGCGCATAACGCTCTGTATGACGCAGAGGAGTAATTTGTGTGAACACTGCGTTCACAGCGGCTGACCTCCAGCTAGAAATTAGCTGTAGCATCGTTGAGCTCCAACTGTGGAGAAGCGAACCAACCAGTTACTTAATTGTTCTTGTGAGAACTGAGAGGGCATTATAATATGCACACTGCTCCAGCCATGCGCGTGTATATGGCCATAGTCTGAGACTAGGGATGAGTTCGTGTTTTCTCACATATTGGGAAACATAGGGAGAGTTTCTGCTGGAACATTCAGCAAAGGTTTAATTAGTTTTTAAGGAATTTAAGAGGGCGAGAGCAGCCAGCCAGACGACAGCTCATCGCAGCTAAGGTAAGTACCATGTGCAGTGGTGTAAACTGGTTGGTTCACCAGCTTGCGTCCACTGTAAAATCGAGCGACTTGGGTAATCTTTTGTTCAACTTGTCACAGAACTGACCATCCTCTGTAGACTTGATTTTCATCCTAAAAATAGTGTCGAACTTTGAACCGGAACCGGATGATCTATCATAGTACTTGCCAACATTGTAACGTAATTGTATGAACATCTTTGTAAAGAAACTTCCAGTTGAAATTTAATATTGTTGTGTTTAGTATTACTTAACTTTCTGAGAGTTAAAATTTAAGACTGTTATGTTTAAGATTAGTTCACTTTCAGAGTACGAGATGCGTCATTTTGACAACTGTATTAACATTGTCACATTGTAAACTGTGTAAAAGCATGTATTTCTGTGGCACAATTGCAATATTAAACAATGTCATTACAGCTTACACACTTGTGTTCAGTCATAGAATAAGAAACCACCTAACCATGACCTTTCAAGTCTGTGATCTTGTGCTCCTGAAGAAGCCTTCACACGGGTTGGGAAAGGACGATCAATGTTTACAAGTTCTTGTAAAAGAATTGCAGTACTTCTTTGTAGTCTGGGGTACTCAACGAAACGATGAACTGTGTCATCATCGTCTCTACGATGTACAGCCTGTGAAGATGTTTATGGAAACATCCATGATTAAATTTGTAAGTAGGCTGGCTGTTTAGGTTTTTGTATTGGTAACGCCTCGTAGCGCTCTGTATGAAAATCACTGGCTGTGCTGTGTGCAGTCTGTGGTTGGTTTGCATTGTTGTCTGCCGTTGTAGTGTTGGGCAGCTGGATGATAACAGCGCGTAGCGTTACGCAGTTGGAGGTGAGCCGCCAGCAGTGGTGGATGTGGGGAGAGAGATGGCGGAGTTTTGAAATTTGTAATACTGGATATCATGAAGTGCTATATACATTATGATTTTTCAACACTATTAAGGTAAATACATTGTTTGTTCTCTATTAAAATCTTTCATTTGCTAACTATGCCTATCAGTAGTTAGTGCCTTCCGTAGTTTGAATCTTTTATTTAGCTGGCAGTAGTGGCGCTCGCTGTATTGCAGTAGTTCGAGTAACGAAGATTTTTGTGAGGTAAGTGATTTGTGAAAGGTATAGGTTAATGTTAGTCAGGGCCATTCTTTTGTAGGGATTTTTAAAAGTCAGACTGCGTTGCGCTAAAAATATTGTGTGTCAGTTTAGTGTTGATCAGAATAGGAAAAGGGCGAAATGTGTGAGTACGTTCAGTTCTGCTCAGCTGTTTGAAAATCAAATAATGTAAGAGGTTTATCAGCACAGTAATTCAGAAATTTTTCTAAGGGGACGTTTCAAATTAGAGTCTGAATATTATAGAGACTAGCTGCCTAGACGCTGAATGTGTACAGGACATCGTGGAATACGAGACAGGTGGGTGAATTTGTGCACTTCTTGCTTTTGTGTCTCGTTGTTGCCTCCCAGTCCCGCTGCAGGTGTTCTATCGTTCCTCTCTGTAGTTGGGATGGCATTCAACGTAGTGTGGCTACTCACAGCAGCTCCATTGGCTCATCGGTCAACAGTTTAGTTGCCAGTGATACCACTGTGTTATTTTACGCAAGTGAAGTTCACAGTTCAAACATTTCAGTAGTCCTGTATGGCATGGATTTTTCAGTCAAAAAGGTGTTAAAATTTTTAAGTGTTGTTAGTGCTGACAGTGAGCTACCGAGCAGAGAGTATAGAGATGGTGTCATCTGCGAGCAGAAACGTAGTGCTTCTAGTACAACAACAAGTTCGGCGGTCGCAGCAGGAAAATTGAAGCCAGAGGTTAAAAACAGTCCAATAATCACAAATATACTTCTGGAGAACATTGTAAATGCTGGGCCCATATTCGCTGTCGTGCCTACACCTGATCTACCATGAACCGAGGATTGTAATCGCGTGTCACTCGCTCTTCTGTATTCAAGTGAACTTGGCAGATCAACTTTTCTCTTTGATTTCCAAATCAATGTGGACCGGGATCATTCCTTCCACAAAGCTTCGACTACTGCGTTTCCCGTCCGTATCAGACCGAAGCAGTACTTCGTCTCTACCCACCTCGTCGCTGACAAGGCGATAAAATCGAAAACCTAGTTCTTTTCCTTGCTTTCTCCCGCAAAAAAGTGATGCATCTCAGAAATATCTCTTCTGAAAGAGTCTGAGAGGGCTTCGAGTAAACTATGAAAAACACGTCGTATTTGTTGTCAGTTGGAAGAGGCTATTTCTATGAAATTCAGATACTCGAGAAAACAATCCAAAGGGCACAATTTAGCCCTATCCTACAGCTGTTCTGTGACAGACTGTATCTCAGCTTTGTAAAAGATTTCGAATAATTTAGTTGTAGCAACAGTCTTATGTTGTACACGTTGAGTATAGAAACGATTGGTTGTAGTTCTGAACTACTCACACTATCTGTCAGACCATTTATGTATACAGAGAACAGGAGCAGTCCTATTACAATTCCCTGGGCACTCTTGACAGTATCCTTGTCTCTGATGAACAGTCTCCGTCAGGGACAACTGACTGGGTTCTATTATTTAAGAAGACTTCAAGACAGTCACATATCGAGAACCTATTCCGTATTCTCGGATAATCGTTAACAGTCCGCAGTGACGCAGAAACATCGTTGCAGATGGAGTACAAACTCAGCTGGGTAAGGGGAAATATGGAGTAGTGGTTTTTTCCGCTGTTTTTTTGCATGACACATCAACAGTTCTAAAATTGGTTAAAGGAACTTCAGAGAAGGTGAATCAATATGACTGGACAGTTACTGGGATTTTGTCCTGCATGAATATGTTCAGTAGCTTAATTACTGCTGCACGTCGCTTGGTTTTAATGCTGTAAATTTTTCCTGTTACTTCAAATTAAAAAAAAAAACCATTACCACTATTTCCAACTGAATTCACGACAATCCGTCGATTTTATGTTCTTAAAAGAAAAATCCATACACGCGCCTCAAAGGGAAAGACGTGACTGGAAAGGGAGTTAAGCATAACTACAGTTAAAAAGTTTTCCACTGACTTCAGACACTTCAGTTACAACTCTTGTTTCGCAAGACGTAGAAATTCAGCAACAATTTGACTTTAGTCGACAAGCTTCCATAACGAGGATTTGCTGCGTCTCCTGACTACGTCCGTTACATCTTAACCAGTTACTCAATGTGACTCCTTGTTCAGTCACGCAGGTCAAGAGTACGTGTACGCTTCGACTATCGAGGTCGAAGCATCGAAAGCGCTGTGCGACTGATGTTAGATTTTGTGTTACTTGGGCAGTAGAAGTCAGTGATGTTGGTCGAAAGACAACGGTTGAGTATGTCGCCCTCGCCGCGGAAGGCCCTCAAAAAAAAAAAAAAAAGGTGCAAATGGCTCTGAGCACTATGGGACTTTACATCTGAGGTCATCAGTCCCCTAGAACTTAGAACTACTTAAACCTAACGACATCACACACATCCATGCCCCAGGCAGGAATCGAACCTGCGACCGTAGCGGTCACGCGGTTCCAGACTGAAGCGCCTAGAATCGCACGGCCACACCGGCCGGCTCTCAACAATAGCTTTAATTACAATGATTAATGAGAAATTACATTTTTATTAAGAGTGGATAGAAAAGAGGACTGTATAAATATTGCGTGGTTGAGGGTTACTGCAGTCCATCGCACCGGTCATTTTGGGTTGCAGTAATCTTGGATCGCAGTATTGAATATACTGTACACCGTCTGATAAAAAAATAAAGCCCCCAAATAACACGATCAGATGTAACAGAAACTTCTTACACGTCACACCAACGTGTGGTATGTAAATGATTTAGGGCTGTAACACTCTGTGACAGGTATAACGGCCACCAGAGTGCGTTAGTATTGCTCGCGTTTAGTGCTGTGGCAAGGCCTGGTAAGGTATATAAAGTATGGGAACAACGATAGATGTTGAGTAATTACTGACGAGGACACGATGATGCCGCGTACTCGTGTGAGACATCGCTATCAGCACCCGACAACGTTGGCCGGTTCGTCGAATCCTACGTCATCTACATTTCTGGGATATTCGGATGTGACAGTGGCCCGATGTTGGACTGCTTTCCCTTTACTCGCATGATACACTGCGAACTATGGATGAAGGGCAACAGATTCCATATTTCTAGAGTTCCGGAAAGCATTTGGCACTGTGCCCCATTGCAGGCTGTTAACGAAGGTGCTAGCATATGGAGTAAGTTCACAGATATGTGAGTGGCTCGGGACTGCTTAAACAATAGAACTCAGTATGTTGTCCTCGACGGTGAGTGTTCATTGGAGACAAGGGTATCGTCAGGAGTGCCACAGGGAAGAGTGATAGGACCGCTGTTGTTCTCTGTATACATAAATGACCGGGTGGGCAGCAATCTGCAGTTGTTTGCTGATGATGCCGTCGTGTACAGTACGGTGTCAAAATTGAGTGACTGTAGGAAGATACAAGAAGACTTAGACAAAATTTCCAATTGGTGTAATGAATGACAGCTAGCCCTAAACGTGGAAAAATGTAAGTTGGTGCGGATGAGTAGGAAGATCAGAGCTGTAATGTTCGGATACAGTATTACTAGCGTCCAGGTGACACAGTCACGTCGTTTAAATACGTGGGCGTAAAGTTGTAAAACGATATGAGATGGAACGAGCATGTGAGAACTGTGGTAGGGAAGGCGAATGGTCGACTTCGGTTAATTGGGAAAATTTTAGGAAAGAGTGGTTCACCTGTAAAGGAGACTGCTTATAGGACGCTGGTGCGACCTTTTCTTGAGTACTGCTCGAGTGTTTGGGATCTGTATCAGATCAGACTGAAGGAAGACGTCGAAGTAATTCAGAGGTGGGCTGCTAGATTTCTTACCGCTGGGTTCAAACAACACGGAGGTATTACGGAGATGCTTTGGGAATCCCTGGAGGGAAGGCGACGTTCTTTTCGAGAAACACTATAGAGAAAAATTAGAGAAGCGGCATTTGATGCTGACTGCCGAAGAACTCTACAGCTGCTAACGTACATGGCGTGTAAGAACCAAGAAGATAAGATACGAGAAATTACGGGTCATACGGAGGCATATAGTCAGTTTTTCTTCCCTCAAAAATGGTTCAAATGGCTCTGAGCACTATGGGACTTAACTGCAGTGGTCATCAGTCCCCTAGAACTTAGAACAACTTAAACCTAACTAACGTAAGGACATCACACACATTCATGTCGGGGCAGGATTCGAACCTGCGACCGTAGCGGTCGCGCGGTTCCAGACTGTAGCGCCTAGAACCGCTCGGCCACTCTGGCCGGCTTTCTTCCCTCGTTCTCTTTGCCAGTGGAACAGGAAAGGAAATGACTAGTGGTGGTACAGGGTACACTCCGTGACGCGCCGTACGGTGGCTTGTGGAGAATCTATGTAGATGTAGATGTAGATGTGGATGAGGGCAGGCATCTCGTCGTCAAGGTTCCAGTCGATTTCATATGGTCCATTGCAAGGGAGGATTGCGGTGTTGTACATAGAGCACATCGTACCCCCTTGACATATACACCTGCCAAATGGAAACAAATAGTGGACTCCCTGCAACATTCTGTGTCGGAGGATAGTAGCCGGGAAAGGGAACTACCGTCCTACGCGTGGGATGCGTTTGGAGAGGTGCAATGGCCAGACTGTTGATGAACGGCGTTGCATTGTGTTCAGTGCCGAATCACGTTTCTGTTGCCGGCCGCGGTGGCCGTGCGGTTCTAGGCGCTTCAGGCCGGAACCGCGAGACTGTTACGGCCGCAGGTTCGAATCCTGCCTCGGGCATGGATGTGTGTGATGTCCTTAGGTTAGTTAGGTTTAAGTAGTTCTAAGTTCTAGGGGACTGATGACCTCAGATGTTAAGTCCCATAGTGCTCAGAGCCATTTGAACCATTTGAACCATTTGAACCACGTTTCTGTTCTATTCCGGATTGCCATCGTCGGCGAATATGGCAGCGACCTGGAGATAAGGATACACTTCGGTTTCTCATAATCAGAGCGTGTCCGTAGCTCTTGGTCTACTGGCTATCGTTGCTGTCTCAGGATCACGGGGTCCCAGGTTCGATTCCCGGCTGGGATGAGGATTTTCTCTGCCCGGGGACTGAGTGTTTGTGTTATCCTCAACATTTCATCATCATCATCATCATTTGTGACAGTGGCAAGATTGGACTGTGTAAAAATTGGACTGCGTAAAAATGGGACTTTGTACGGGCGCTGATGACTGCGCAGTTGAGCGCCCCACAAACCAAATATCCTCATCAATCAGAGCGTCCAGCGTGGCTCGCGGTAATGCTTCCCATGGCTGGACATGCACCCTCTTGAGACCAGCAATGGTTCTCGGAGGCATCATTAGGACCACAGTCTATGGCCTAGAGCGTCGCTTTTAAGTCGTAGTTAACAACTCTAGACACATAGTGTCCTCACGTTGAAAAGTTCTCGTCCACCAGGCCAACACTGTATTATCCATCAAATGTAACCCGTTTCCTCATGCACTTCGAAAAACGTGCATACACAGGTGTGTAATGTCATCCCTACAGACACCTATAGTCACAGTAACCCTAATAATCAAAGGCAATAACCCTCCGAATGAAATAAGAACTCCGTCTTCAGGCCAAAAGTGGCCAATATAGACCATCCGACCGCCGTGTAATCCTCAGCTGAGGATGCGGATAGGAGGGGCGTGTGGTGAGCACATCACTGTCCCGGTCGTTACGATGGCTTTCTTTGAACGGAGTCTCTTCTGTACGGTCGAGTAGCTCCTCAATTGGCATCACGAGGCTGAGTGCACCCCGAAAAATTGCAACAGCGCATGGCGGCCCGGATGGTCACCCATCCAAGTGCCGGTCACGCCCGACAGTGCTTAACTTCCGTGATCTGACGGGAACCGGTGGGTCCACTGCGGCAAGGCCGTTGCGACGAATGAAATGCAGTGCCACATTTGTTTATAATGTGACGCAGCTCCAGATGGGAATACTGACGCTGATATAAATTCCTCATTCAAACGTTTCGGCAGTGTTGCAACGTGTTCTGCAGCACCGCAAAGGAACAGAATGCGAGAATCACTCTGCAGGCTAAACCGTGACTTTTTTACGAACACGACGCTACCTCACTGTCCCTGGGTCCACACACGGTTACGAGACAACCACATTCACGGAGTCAGTCGGTGCCGTCGTTTGAGGCAAATAAATTTGTCGGGCCTCTCTCCGTGCAGATCAAACTGTCGAAATTAACGATATGCAAACCGACGGGTGATATGTGATACAGAGGCTGCAGTACGATCCTAAGTGCAGGTGCGGTGCTGTTAGACGTCTTCACATACTGAAAGCAAGACAACGAGCCTGGGGCTGGGTTGTAACATATTTTAGATCTTGCACTTACTGCCAATGAATATTTTCATTCTCCTAGACTCTTCACAACAGCTATAAAATGACTGGCTCTACACAATCTAGTTGTTGCCATCCCAGTGCATTTGTTGTGTCATCCTGAATATATCGACCCGAAGGCACACAACAAAGAGTCTAATCCACTATATTAGAGACTTGGACCCATATGGTCAATAATAGGCATTGCAAGTTTTTCGTACCATCGTGCCATGTGTATCACGTGTTGCAGTGCTGACACTCCACAGTTCGATCCACATAATGTCGTCATAACGGAATGTTTTTCGTGGATCACTACAATTCCTTAATTGTGGGCACAAGTGTACTTCAGATCTCAAAAAAGTACAATGCTATACACTGAAAATTCTTTCTGCTGGTGAATAAAACAAGCAGAGGTCAACATGGACAATATACACTACTGGCCATTAAAATTGCTACATCAAGAAGAAATGCAGATGATAAACGGATATTCATTGGACAAATATATTATACTAGAACTGATATGTAATTACATTTTCACGCAATTTGGGTGCATAGATCGTGAGAAATCAGTACCCAGAACAACCACCTCTGGCCGTAATAACGGCCTTGATACGCCTGGGCATTGAGTCAAACACAGCTTGGGTGGCGTGTACAGGTACAGCTGCCCATGCAGCTTCAACACGATACCACAGTTCATCAAAAGTAGTGACTGGCGTATTGTGACGAGCCAGTTGCTCGGCCATCATTGACCAGACGTTTTCAAAAGGTGAGAGATCTGGAGAATGTGCTGGCCAGGGCAGCAGACGAACATTTTCTGTATCCAGAAAGGCCCGTACAGGACCTGCAACGTGCGGTCGTGCATTATCCTGCTGAAATGTACGGTTACGCAGGGATCGAATGAAGGGTAGAGCCACGGTTCGTAACACATCTGAAATGTAACGTCCACTGTTCAAACAGACGTCAATGCGAACAAGAGGTGACCGAGATGTGTAAACAATGGCACCCCATACCATCACGCCGGGTGATACGCCGGTATGGCGATGACGAATACTCGCTTCCAATGTGCGTTCACCGCGATGTCGCCAAACACGGATGCGACCATCATGATGCTGTAAACAAAACCTGGACTCGTCCGAAAATAATAACGTTTTGCCATTCGTGCACCCAGGTTCGTCGTTGAGTACACCATGCCAGGCGCTCTGTGATGCAGCATCAAGGGTAACCGCAGTCATGGTCTCTGAGCTGATAGTCAATGCTGCTGCAAACGTCGTCGACCTGTTCGTGCAGATGGTTGTTGTCTTGCAAACGTCCCCATCTGTTGACTCAGGGATCGAGACATGGCTGCACGATCCGTTACAACTATGCGGATATGATGCCTGTCATCTCGACTGCTAGTGATAAGGGGCCGTTGGGATCCAGCACGGCGTTCCGTATCACCCTCCTGAGCCCAACGATTCCATATTGTGCTAACAGTCATTGGATCTCGACCAACACGAGCAGCAATGTGGCGATACGATAAACCGCAATCGCGATAGGCTACAATCCGACCTTTATCAAAGTCGGAAACGTCATGGTGCGCATTTCTCCTCCTTACACGAGGCATCACAACATTCTACCAGGCAACGCTGGTCAACTGCTGTTTGTGTATGAGAAATCGGTTGGAAACTTTCCTCATGTCAGCCCGTTGTAGGCGTCGCCACCTGCGCCAACCTTGCGTGAATGTTCTGAAAAGCTAATCATTTGCATATTACAGCATCTTCTTCCTGTCGGTTAATTTTCACGTCTGTAGCACGTCATCTTCGTGGTGTAGCAATTTTAATGGCCAGTAGTGTAATTTAGGTATCCCGTCGTTGCTGAGCAATTCATGCACTTATATTTCGTCTTGGAAACGGCAAAGTACACGGATGATTAGTTGGAAGGAATAGATAGGGTTCTGAAATTAAACTATAAGATGAATATAAACAACAGCTGAAACGAAAGAACAATGGCCTGTAGTCAAATTAAACCAAGGAATGCTGAGGGTATTCGATCATGAAATGTGACCTTTAAAGCAGTAGACGTGTTTTACTATTTGGGTAGCAAAATAAACGACGGACGGAAGTAGAGAGGGCATAAAATTTAGACGGGTAATAGGGAGAAAAGTGTGTTTGAAAAAAGGGAAATTCGTTACTTATAATATAAATTTAAATGTTAGGAAACCTTTTCCGAAGGTATTTTATGGAGTGTATCCTTGTATGGAAGTGAAAAGTAGACGATAAACAGTTCAAATAAACAGATAATACAAACATGTGAAATGTGTTACTGCAGAAGAATGCTGCAGATTAGAATTGGGGAGAAAATAAATTTATGTCACAACTTGACTGAAATAAAGGATCGGTTAATAGGACATATCCTGATGCAACAAGGGATTGACGGTTTAGTAAGGGAGGGAGGTGTGAGTGGAAGGGAGGGAGAGGGGAGGGAAAAAGTTGTAGGTTGTAGTAGTTACGCAGGATGAAGGGGCTTGCAAAGGATAGAGTAACATGGAGATGTGCATCAAACCAGTCTTCGGACTGAAGAGAACAGCAACATGGTTTCTAAAAAATGATAGTAGTAATTTAACAAAATGCTAGAAAAACAGGAACTCTGACTTCAAGTAGTAAAAATACACTGACGGGAAAAAAATCGCAACAACAAATTATCATTCATAATGGCGAGTGGTGTTCACCTGCACACTGGGCAGATGTTGGTAAAGAGCAGCCGGTTTTGAGAGCACTTCGACGGTCTCTTCGTTCGGGACAGGAGCCATTTCGGGTGTACATTTGTTCAGGTATCATATTTAATTGATTATCATGTGCAAGATCACCGGTTAATTTAAGCACGAGATAAGCCATTGCAAATGTAAAATGCTGGTACATTAATTACCGGTGTAACTGCCAGAATGTTGAATGCAAGTATGCAAACGTGCTTGCGCTGAGCCGGACAGGTACCGGAGTTTCATGACTGTTGCGCTTTGTCAGTCAGTAAAGGGACCATAATGCTGTTTGTGGATAACGCTGGAGTTGTCGCCTGGTAATGTCCCATATGGCTGGGTTGGAGACAGCTCTGGTGATCGGCAAGGCCAAGGCAACATATCCACACTATGTAGAGCATGTTTCGTTACAACAGCGGTATGTGGACGAGCTTTATCGTGCTGGAAAACACCCTCTGGAATGTTGTTCATGAACGACAGAACAACAGGTCGAATCGCCAGACTGGCATACAGTTTTGCAGTCAGGGTGCGTGGGATAACCATGAGAGTGCTCCTGCGGTCATACGAATCGCACCCCAGACTGTAACTCCAGGTGTAGGTCCAGTGTGTCTAGCATGTAGACAGGCTGGTTGTAAGCCCTCAACTGGCCACCTTCTAACCAACACACGGCCATCACTGGCACCGAGGCAGAGCCAGCTTTAATCAGAAAACACAACAGACCTCCATCGTCCCTTCCAATGAGCTCTCGCTTGCCACCACTGAAGTCGCAAGTGCCGATAGTTTGCGGTCAGTGGAACGCACGCAACAGGGCATCTGGCTCGCGGCTATGCTTAAAGCAACCGATTTGTGACAGGTCTTCGTGTCATTGTGGTGCCGACTGCTGCTCAAATTGCTGCTGCAGATGCAGTACGACACGCCAGAGCCATACGCCGAACACGATGGTCGGCCCTCTCTGTAGTTCTACGTGGTCGTCCTGATCCTAGTCTTCTTGCGACCACACATTCCCGCGACCTTCGCTGTCAGCAATCATATACAGAGGCTACATTCTTACAAAGTTTCTCAGCACTATCGGAGAAGGAACATCAAGCTTCTCGTAGTCCTATTACGTGACCTCGTTCAAAGCCAGTGTGGTGTTGATAATGGCTTCTTTGTCGTCTGAAAGGCATTCTTGACTTTCATTAAATCGCCAAGTCCAGTCTCAAAGGTAACTGACGCTCACGACGGTTACAGCACGAATTTAAAGACAACCTGACTTGTATCCTAGCGCAACGCTCATGTGACTGGCGTGAAATCTGAATAGACATCATCTTTCAAATGTAGGAACACGCCTGCCAACTTCGGTTCATGCCGCAGAATTCCTTCTTCGTGTTGCGATATTTTCCGTCAGTGTAAGAACTATGGTACTACTAAAAGGATTTTTGCAAGACGATTACATTTCTTGTATTAGGAAATTACTTTTCCTCAGACTTTCGAGCAACTTCAAACGGCAGCTGCTTCAAGATATGTATTTCATTATGTTTATCCTACGAAAATGATTTGAAAAGTCCAGACACAAACATTTACTTCAGTGCGCGGGTCTACGTGGACTTTTCGCATGGTTTTGGAAGTGACTATGATTCTGTGTGAATTCAAAGTTTCGACTTGAAATATTTAGAATTATCCCTGTTCTACAGAACAAATTTTCCGGCAGAACATAGTACGTAAGAAATAAATTAATAAGTAGCTCCATATTCACGGATTATTGACTGTATCTTTAAAAATGGGTGCCACGCACTACATGAAACAATATTCTCTCCACTATCAACTGTAATTAATCAGAGCTTTCTTCAGTGAGTAGGAGCATAGGTCACGTCCATCTGCAGATAAAGCAGCAAAACTGCAGCACAGAACTACCGTCCCGTATCACTCGACTCTATGCGTAACAGCCTTCTAGAGTATAATGAAACACACGATAGAAATTATCTTTTCTGTGAGAACCAGCCTAAAACACGGACAAAGCGAGATACAACTCACCCTCCTCACACATCACCTCCGAAATGCCGCAGACAGGGTTAACGAGATGAATTCGATTTTTCTAGACGTTTAGATGTCTACTAAAGTAAATAGGCTCGAATGGGGATCTAGCCAAATCTTCAACAGTTTCGAAGGCTTACTGGCAAGCACAACACAACATGTTAACCTCAGTGGAGAGTCATCCACAGAAGTATAAACAATTTCAAGTTCGTCTGTGATGATGACTTCCTTGTAGATAACTCAGCAAGCTTCAAGAGATAATCTGCAAACGTCCGAAATCCCAGCCATAAAAAACTTTATTCATGGAATACAGTGGACAGTTAACGTTCATGTGATATGTACACAAGTTAGGAGATAATATTAGTTGGGAAATTGGAGTTTTCGCATATGACATTCTTATCTAAGGTTATCTACGAGGCAGTTATTAGAAGGACGTATCTCCATTCTCTGTAGCATGAGTAACTGATCAGCTTACTTAATGTTACATGGTCGATCTTTAACAACTTCTATTCACTAAAAGGAATGTTGTGCTCATCATACGGGTTAACATGACCAAAATATTTTGTCAATTTTTCAGACTGTCATTAGCTGTCTTAAGTAATAAAGTAATAGGCGGCAATATACCGCGTGAATGGAAAAAGAATACTGGCGAATCAGTGGATTTAGCTTCAACGATAAACTGAGAAGTTCTCCACCCTGCAGGGAGATGACATTGATACTAAAGAAATTTTTTCACATATTAGGACACACTTAGTCTTTATCTGAAGAATCATTTAGATTATAAGCCTTTTTAAAGTAGTTATGTTACGTCTGTGTGTGTGCTTGCGAGTTTAAGGTGCTCAACAGCGACCTCATTAGCCCCTTCTAAAATATTCTGAGACGAATGTAGTTAAATCGGGTGAAGCTAGAAGTGCATAAAACAAAAACTCACTGAAAACCGCATCACTCTCTCATCGTGTCATATTCATTCACCTACCCAGTCATAGCTAATCACGAAGAATGTAAGCACTTCAACGTTGTCAATATTAGAATGCGCTGTTAATGTCCTAACTGAATTATAGAAAAGGCTAAAAACAACTCAGAAAGTGTGACTGGTTAATCACTTAGAAAGCTACCTTGATGATACATTAAAGCCTTCTTCCTAATAATTTAAGGAACATGTCAGACATGTCACAAGAAAGTTAAAAGTCTTACTATATTCGCCTCATCATCTGCTAAAATAGAAGACAGATCAGCTTATAAATTAGCCTCTACTCTCGTGTCTGCATATAAAACACTTTCATTTACAACGTGGCTTTCTGAAATGTGTGCGCCATAAACACCACACACTGATGGGTCCTCTCGTCGGACGAAGAAGATATGCGTCATCGGACTATGCCCTATCTGTAGTTGAGTGAGGACTCCATCTAGCGTTAGTGGCCGGACGGAGTTACATCCCGGTCAAGTAGTTAACTTTACATGGCTCAGTTTATTGTCTCTCACTTCCAGTTCCCTCTTTCCACTGATGCAGGACCCTGTTGCACAACGGTCAAGATAAAACATTTGTGAGTGGGGGGGGGGGGGGGGGGGGGCCGCAGCACATTGGGTGACAGGCTTGGCCGCCTCATCATCTATTCGTTTTCCTGTATCCCTATGTCCCCGGTGTTTGAAGACGGAGAAGGGAGTCCTCGTTGTTTTTCTTTCGGTACATGTTACATGTGTTATATAGGTTTAGGGCACTCTGTGAGTCGGTGTTGACGACGGGTTTCTCATCTCAAATAATTCAGCATCAAATTTAGTACAGAGATATGGTAAATAAACCTTGCGCATGCGCTCACAGAAAACCACCCAGCAGCCGAGAGCTCTTAATTAGACTTGTCTGTAAATACAACTACATAATTATGATTTACGCTTAAAATTTGATAAGATATCGAATTAAAAGCATACATTATGTGATCAAAACTATTTGGACACCCCCAAAAACATACGTTTTTCATATAAGGTGCATTTCGCTGCCACCTAATGCCAGGTACTCCATATCAGCGACCTCATTAGTCATTAGACATCGTGAGAGAGCAGAATGGGGCGCTACGCGGAACTCACGGACTCCGAACGTGGTCACGTGACTGAGTGTCACTTGTGTCGTACATCTGTACGCGAGATTTCCACACTCCTAAACATCTCTAGATCCACTGTTTCCGATGTGATAGTCAAGTGAGAATGTGAAGGGACACGTACAGCACAAAACCGTACAGCCCGACTTCGTCTGTTGACTGACAGAGACGGCCGACAGTTGAAGAAGGTCGTAATGTGTAATAGGCTGGCATCTATCCAGACCATCACACAGGAATTCCAAACTGCATCAGGATCCACTGCAAGTACTGTGAAAGTTAGGCAGGAGGTGAGAAAACTATGATTTCTTGGTCGAGCGGCTGCTCATAAGCCACACATCACGCCGGTAAATGCCAAACGACGCCTCGCTTCATGTAAGGAGCGTAAACATTGGACGATTGAACAGTGGAAAAACGTTGTGTGGAGTGACGAATCACGGTACACAATGTGGTGAGGCGATGGCAGGGCGTGGGCGTGGCGAACGCCCAGTGAACGTCATCTGCCACAGTGTGTAGTGCCAACAGTAAAATTGGGAGGCGGTGGTGTTATGATGTGGTCGTGTTTTTCATGGAGGGGGCTTCCACCCCTTGTTGTTTTGAGTGACAATAATACAGCACAGGCCTACATTGATGTTTTAAGTACCTTCTTGCTTCCCACTGTTGAAGAGCAATTCGAGGATGGCGATTGCATCTTTTACCAAGATCGAAGACCTGTTCATAATGCAGGGCCTGTGCCGGAGTGGTTCCATGACATTAACATTCCTGTAATGGTCTGGCCTGCACAGAGTCCGGACCTGAATCCTATAGAATACCTTTGGAATGTTTTGGAACGCTGACTTCGTGCCAGGCCTCGCCGACCGACCTCGATACCTCTCCTCAGTGCAGCACTCCGTGAAGAATGGGCTGCCATTCCCCAAGAAACCTTCCAGCACCAGATTGAACGTATGCATGCGAGAGAGAAAGCTGTCATCAAGGCTAAGGATGGGCCAACACCGAATTGAATTGGGTCATTAGCGATGGAGGGCGCCACGAACTTGTAAGTCATTTTCAGCCAGGTGTCCGGATACTTTTGATCACACAATGCACTTAGGAGCACAGTTTCTCCCGGCCTAATCAATAGCCGAAGCAGAGTCGGCTCCAACGGTGGATCAGAATTGGTATTCGTTGCACGCCACAAGGTTCTACTTTTTATGGATATCAAATTCCCGGAGTTACTGTTCTCACTTCTGTTGCTATGAATCCACACGGGGGCACCACAGGTTGTTCTGCTAACTTGCAGGGTTGGACAAAAATATGGAAGGACCACGAGAAATGCATGCTTGAACATAAACGCAGATGCTATCCAAGTTGCACAGTTGTATTTGACCATGAACGGCACCTGTGCTGTGCCCTCAATACGTCGCGGTCAGAGCAGCGTACTGTGATCTTGTGAGTGCCTCACGTCGGAGATAAGTGAATTCGAAGTTGTTGGTGATCGTGTGGTGGATACTTCCGTAACCTAGGCAGCCGAAGTGTTTGGTGTTTCAAGAGGCACCGTATCGAAGATTTATAGGGAAAGCAGAAAAAACATCAACCGCTAAGTCACAACGAGGGCGAAACGGTTTGATGAGTGATCGTGACAGACGATCATTGAAGAGGACTGTAACGAAAAAAAAAGAGGACGATAGCTGCAAAAGTTACTGTAGAACTGAATGTCGCAGCCCAAAATGTTTCGAGACTGGATTAATAAAAAAACCGAGAAAAGTTAAGATGGTGGTTTTAACGGTTGGGGTGTTCTACATAGTGTTCCCCAACTTGAGTTCAAAGCGCAGAACGTTCATACAACCATATGGGACTCTCAGAAATGTCCTTCTTTAGGACGTTGTTACATTGACTTAGATATCGGTTATGTCGCCAAAGGGTTGACCCGTCATGTGAATTTCTGCACGTTGTAGTTTTTTGACAGATTGATATTGGTAACATCAAGTACTGTCACCGGTGACGATTTTTTCCAGAAGAAAATGCCCGATTTTGGCATTACAATCAAGTTGCGGCAGATGTCCACGCGTCGTTTTTCTGGTGAGTCAAAGAATGCGGGAAAGTTTGGCACACACTTTTTTGTTCTTCAAAACATTTGGAGAATATCTTGAAGACTTGATGTAGAGAAGTTACTCTACTTCGGTTTGTGACAAAACAAATTTGACTCACTACTGCTGCACGGCCACTGCTTACTGTCTGCTCGTAACTAGCCGAATGCACGTCTGTTGTTTACAGTTGTTAGTTCAAGCTGCCACTGTAGTTACTGCGCTCATGTCGCTTATACGCCAGAAATAAAATCAGTCTCGGAACTTTTGGGATGGTGGGTTTATGTTATCACATAAGTCTTGTCTATTTTTCATTACAGTTATGGTTGTATATGTGTGAATTGACTGCTATTTTTCCTTTCACACTGTGAAACATCGAGCAATACGAATAGCAGTTGCCATGCTGGGGATATCCTGCACATCACTGACAGATCCCACTAAGTTGCTCAAAAAAGTATTGCACCACTTGTGTATTTGCGAATGTGTGCGGACTTAGATTCGATGGCAGACAGGGGGCAGCAGGGAATAAAAGAATAAGGCTAATGAAACTGTAAAACAAAATCTGCTGCTGGTTAACATTCATTACTTGTTGCTCCATCACGTCCATTGTAACATGCTTTGATCCTCCTTGAAATGTCTACATTGTGGTGAAGTTGATGATTAAGACTGTCAGACTCTTCGGGGCAACACTCTGTAGCTCATCCAAGGTGTGAAGAAGGTTCCTACGATGACACATGGCAACCTGATCATGAGAATGCTCAGATGGATTCATGTAAGTGCATACCGAGTCATTTCGTCTGGGCGATTTATAGCCCCGAAAGGAAGGTGTTCTCGAGGAAGGCGTGGTGTGATTGTGCATTACCATCTCTAAAGACGAACCCAACGCCAAAATGTTGACTGTAGAGCTGGACAATAGGTTAGCGGAGCCTATGCACGGTCCTCAAATTACGCTCGATGGTGGTGAAAGGCAAACGACATCTTTTTATCCTGGCTGCCTCCACACTGTTCTGCGACGGAAGTCAGGTGTCAAGCAATCCTACACTCGTCGATGAAGACAAACGGGCGCCATCGATTTAGGTGTCATTGCAGGCGTTCCCTTGACCACTTTCTTCGTGCACTGCGGAGCTCTGAGTTTTGTGCTACGGTTCCTAATGGGCGCCTAGGGCGAAAATCATCACGTGGAGGCGGCTGTGAACTATGTGGGTCGAGACAGCCCTCTCAGTTGCCTCCAAAATCACAAAGCGTAATTCTGTGGCATCATCCTTTGAATATCTGCGATCCATAAATCGAAGGTAGTGGTAGTCAGCTGGTATTGTTGACTGTGGGCGACCATTGCGTATCAGATCTTAAGTGTTTTGTGTCTCACCATTATGGATGAATGTTCAGATATCTTCCGCAGTCAATTCTATTACATTTCGAGCTACACAATCACGCTTCTGGGTCCTTTTCATGGATCTAATTCTGATTCCACGAAGCTTCCGAACTGCAGCTAGATGACATCGACATCTTGCCACATATTTCGGCTGACAACCACTCAGCCATTGTAAAACACTCATCTAAAGATAGTTGTACGTTTGTCAGACGAAATATCGCGGCAATATGTCGACGTCATCAGGCTGCAATTTCGAAACTTCATGGAATTCTCATTACGTCGGGAAAACTTCAAGAATGAGATATAATTCTGTCAGTCCTCTGCTTAGATCTCTCGGTCGGCAAGAGTTTTTTAAGAGTACGATTCGTGCCTCAATTATGCACACAGTTTTGACCCGTCAGAAAATTTCACACGTGATGTAAGTAAGATGGCTATTTAGAAAGTAAGCTCCGATGGCGCGCGAAATGGTAACCACAATGAAAATCCGATGAAACTTTGCACAGATGTGTTGGGCAGTGTCTCTACTATTCCCGCCGATCGCATCACGTCACTCTTTTCAGTTCTGAGCACACAGTGAGAACTAAAGAGATAGTGTCTCCTGCCAAGTATGAGGGCCTGGTGAGAGATTTCGCCTGAAGTGATGCAGACCACATAACATAAGTGTCATGCGTTTCCTTCTTCATGACACTTCTAGGCCGGTCCCTGCAGTGGCAATGAAGTTGCTCCTGCAGCGTTTTCAATGGGGAGTGTTTGATCACCCACAATACAGCCCGTAATAGGCACCCCCTGAGTTTCATCTCTACTCACACGAACCGTTGGCTATGAAGACAACATTTTGGCACAGACAACGAGCTGTAGACTAGCGCAGAGAATTGATGGAAATCACAGGTGACTGCCTTCTATGACGAGGGTAATGGAAAGATGGTAAAACGTTACGACAAATACCTTAGTCGGAGAGGCGACTATGTAGAGAAGTAGTTGGAAAGTAGAGCTAACTGTTGCAAATAAAACAGTTTTGAGTTTCACAGGGGTTTCCATTTTACGACCGATCGGACCTTTCTTCCCGAATACCCTCGTGTCTTATAGATGTCACAACCAGCGAAATGTTTACTTTGAGAGAACGTGGCAGGCAGTACTTTAGAAGCACTTTACACTTGACTCATATTTGCAAGGACAGCGGTTCAAGACCGCTTCCTTCCTTTAGGATTTATGTTCCCCGTGATTTCCCTAAACTGCTAAAAGCAAATGCCGGGATGGTTCTTGTGAAAGAGCATGGTCGATTTCCTTACTCAGTCTGAGCTACTGCTCCTTATATGAGAATTTCGTTAGTGACAGAAGTTAAACCCTAATTTTCCTTCCTTCAAACGCTGTTCAAAGACTTATATGATGAAAATAAAGATTACTTGTAACACCATTAGTCACTTATGATAGAACTTTCACGTTTTCTGGTGTGTCAAACGCGGCCTTGCGGCGTTTTATCGAGTCGCGTAAAAGGAAATCTCAGTATCCAGAATCAATTTTTCATTCTGCACCGGAGCGTTCGCTGCTATGAAACTTCCTGGAAGATTAAAACGGCCCCGAGTTCGAGTCTCGGTCCGGCACACAGTTTTAATCTACCAGGAGATTTCGAAAGCTCAGTGGCTGTAGCGCTGCGAAGAATGACCGAACAAGACAAGAGACGCAGGTTTGGTTACAAGCAACACGGAGGAGAGAGTCTGGCGTAGAAACCGGTCGCTATAGCTCCGGTGCCTGATGATCAAGCCTTTTGCTGCACGTATGGTCACTTACCGACAGCCGCACATCTGACTTGTTAGAAATCTCAGCAGCTGTCCCGCAGGATAACTTGCCATGCAAACAGCTGGCTACTTCAAGCCACTGTAAGCCTACAGAAACGCACAATTTTGCCTTTAGTTATCTAGTACTAACAAGAACTTGCCTTTCTTGTTTCTTCTCAGGTCAAGGACTGAAAAATTCGATCGTCCATTCCTATACGGCAACTGAATCGACGAAATGATGTTGAATTTGTAGGTGACTAGTCCTCAAACATCACAGGTAGTTGGTACTGGCGAAAAAGCACTGTCTAAGAGCTAGATAACCCCATGAGTTTATAAATATGCTAATTATAGAATCAGACCTCTTAACTAACTATTCCTGGATTTCAACACACGGTTAAATTAACCACGGTGTATTTAATACATTTTCATTTCCGTTGCTGTTTCAGAGGCACCTCTCTGATTTCTCAAAGCATTTTTGTTTTACGTTTTTGTTTCATTGCACAGCGTTCAGTAGGTGCATGCTGAGGACGTATGCAAAAACGGAAAAGGCAGAATAGGTAGCAGATCTCCAAAGAAAGGGAGAGGAATTCAAGCTTCTGACTACAATGAAGAGTATATAGACGAAACATTAGCTTAACTTGATGTGGATAGGGATGTAATAGAGCATAGCCTGTATGAAGAAACCGTCCAAATATTGTCTTTATGTAGGAAAACGACAGAAATCTTGAATCTGGATGACTGGTCAAGCATCTGACTCTTGGTCGTACCGAGTACGAGTCCGGTGTCGGAAATAGTATGTTATTTCGCTCGGTTCATATGGACTAACGGGGTAAGGAAGACAGAACAAGAACGATGAGAGTGGGTTCTGCACATAATTCAATACTGCAGACGTGGTGAGGAGGGTACGGGAAAGATGAAGCATATAAATTTTCTTAGGCGACTACTCATTTCACCAAAGGCATACCAGCCTCCATAGCAGATGTCGTTGACGCAAGTTAAGGCGGTGACGCTAGAATAGGGAGTTAGCGATTCGAGTCCAAAGCGTGATATAAATTTTCGTCTCGTAGTACACTACTGGCCATTAAAATTGCTACATCAAGAAGAAATGCAGATGATAAATGGATATTCATTGGACAAATATATTATACTAGAACTGACATGTGATTACATTTTCACGCAATTTGGGTGCATAGATCCTGAGAAATCAGTACCCAAAACAATAACCTCTGGCCGTAATAACGGCCTTGATACGCCTTGGCATTGAGTCAAACAGAGCTTGGATGGCGTGTACAGCTACAGCTGCCCATGCAGCTTCAACACGATACCACAGTTCATCAAGAGTAGTGACTGGCGTATTGTGACCAGCCAGTTGCTCGGCCACCATTGACCAGACGTTTTCAATTGGTGAAAGATCTGGAGAATGTGCTGGCCAGGGAAGCAGTCGAACATTTTCTGTATCCAGAAAGGCCCGTACAGGACCTGCAACATGCGGTCGTGCATTATCCAGCTGAAATGTAGGGTTTCGCAGGGATCGAATGATAGGTAGAGCCAAGGGTCTGAACACATCTGAAATGTAACGTCCACTGTTCAAAGTGCCGTCAATGCGAACAAGAGGTGACCGAGACGTGTAACCAATGGCACCCCATGTGATCACGCCGGGTGATACGCCAGTATGGCGATGACGAATACACGCTTCCAATGTGCGTTCACCGCGATGTCGCAAAACACGGATGCGATCATCATGATGCTGTAAACAGACCCTGGATTCATCCGAAAAAATGACGTTTTGCCATTCTTGCACCCAAGTTCGTCGTTCAGTACACCATCGCAGGCACTCCTGTCTGTGATGCAGCGTCAAGGGTAACCACAGCCACGGTCTCCGAGCTGATAGTCCATGCTGCTGCAAACGTCGTCGAACTGTTCGTGCAGACGGTTGTTGTATCGCAAACGTCCCCATCTGTTGACTCAGGGATCGAGACGTGGCTGCACGATCCGTTACAGCCATGCGGATAACATGCCTGTCATCTCAACTGCTAGTGATACGAAGCCGTTCGGATCGAGCACGGCGTTCCGTATCACCCTCCTGAACCCACCGATTCCATATTCTGCTAACAGTCATTGGATCTCGACCAACGCGAGCAGCAATGTCGCGATACGATAAACCGTAATTGCGATAGGCTACCTTCCGACCTTTATCAAAGTCGGAAACGTGATGGTACGCATTTCTCCTCCATACACGAGGCATCACAACAACGTTTGAGCAGGCAACGCCGGTCAACTGCTGTTTGTGTACGAGAAATCGATTGGAAACTTTCCTCATGTCAGCACGTTGTAGGTGTCGCCACCGGCGCCAACCTTGTGTGAATGCTCTGAAAAGCTAATCATTAGCATATCACAGCATCTTCTTCCTGTCGGTTAAGTTTCGCGTCTGTAGCACGTCATCTTCGTGTTGTAGCAGTTTTAATGACCAGTAGTGTATCTCACCGGGCGAGAGGAGCATGGTTGATGGCCTACAGCTCTTGGTCACCAGACCAAGAATCAATATACTAAATCCAATCGATGGACCGTGCTGCGGTGTCAGGCAGTATACGACGAGACTGAATCTGAGATGGCAGGGAATGACATGGGATTAAGCAGTGTGCTAGTACCCCTGGGTACCACTGCAAATCACCTGGGCAGATTTCACGGTGTTATCAATAAAACTGTCTTTGAAGTACGCAATGTCATCTATCAAGGCGTCGGGAATATACGGATGTGCGGAAGGCGTTGGGCGTTAGTTCCTTGTCGCCGGCTCGCCAGACGCATGAGAGAAAAATTTTGAACACGTGTTCTACGTCTACGTATGTACTCTGTCAACAACTGTACAGCGAGTGGCGGGTGATACAACGTAGCAATGTTGTCGATTTTCTGTCCTATTCCATTCACGTATCGAGTGAGGGGAAATGACTGCCTATGCACTGGTGTCCAAAATAAAGCAACAAACCGCTACTTCTCCGTTCTGTATCTAATTCACGGTATAATCACACAAACTGTCAACTGCACGGAAGACAGCATTCCAGTCGATGGACAACCATCCCAACAATGACGTCAGGGCACTTATGAAATGAGGTAATGTTTGCCGGGTACCCCCGAATCCACAATCGCTGCCTACACAGTCACAGACGGTGCAGTATGGCACAGAGAAGATGCCAAGCAGACTCACTTCTGTGGAGGGTCACTGAAAGAAGGGAAGCAGGACAGTCGCAAACTAATGTGGCTCGATGGCTTAATGTGAATAGTTCCGTTGTTTCTCGGATGTGGCGTCAGTTTATAGAGACCGAAGCTGTATCCTGAAGACCAGGGCAGGGCCAATCACGTGTGACTTCACAACAGAAGACCGTCGTTTGGCTGTAAGGGCACGACAGTACCGCCTTAGTACTGCATGGCAGCTGGCAGTATGAATTGGACGTCTTGTATCGAGGCAAATGGTGTGCAGAAGGCTTCGGCATACTGGCCTTAATTGTCGGAGACCTGCTGTATGTCTACCTCTGACGCGTCTTCACAGAAGGGTAGGTGTAGAGTGGAGTCATCAACAAGGCCGCTCGGACGATCGAACAATGGGCCAATATTATTGTCACTGAGCAGTCCCGATTCAGTTTTCAGAGTGATTCTTTATGTATTCGCAACTGGAGCGAACGTGGAACACGATTCCGGTACCCAAACATTGTAGAAAGAGATCGATATCGAGGAGCATCCCTAACGGTGTGGGCAGGGATTATGTTTACCACACGAACCGCTCCTCATGAAATTGTACCGGCGAATCGGCAAGGTTTAACTGCTGTCAGGTATCGTGACGAGATCTTGGGTCCTCATTTGCGGTTGTTGCGAGGTTTTCTTGAAAATGGAAGATATTGCACTCATGGCGTCGCCTGCTCGTTCTCCAGATTTGAATCCCATAGAGGATTCTGGGATACACTATGGAGATGGTTTGCATCACGACAGCATCAACCAACCACTCTCCAAGACTGTGAACAGCTCTGCAGTAAGAATGGGCGTTATTGCCTCAGTATGAGACTGATGATATCATTGACAGCATGACCCGCCGTTGTCAGGTCCGTATTGCTGCCAGAGGTGGTCACACCCCATACTGAGCATATTAACCAGTTGTTAGAATGTGTGTGCAAATCCGTTAAGTTGGAAAAAACGAAGGACATTTTTGTCTACCGTTACGCATGTTGTAGTTGTTTACGTTTTGTATTCTTTACATTTTTCCACTGTACTATCACCTGTTTATAGTGTTTTGTGGCAAACTAAATCCAACATTGCAAAATTTTCGTTTGTTGCTTTAATTTTGGCCGCAGGTTCGAATCCTGCCTCGGGCATGGGTGTGTGTGATGTCCTTAGGTTAGTTAGGTTTAAGTAGTTCTAAGTTCTAGGGGACTTATGACCTAAGATGTTGAGTCCCATAGTGCTAAGAGCCATTTGAACCATTTTTTTCTCTCTCTCTCGTGATTTCTACTTCATATAAAGTGTGTTTAACAGTTCTCATTACACGTTTCTAGGGTTTGTCGTTGGGATTAAGTAGGTAAAACTTTGATAAAGAACCCATGTCTGGAAATGTACCGTTTGGATATTAAATAAGTTTCAAAATCGGATCACTTTCAAATCTCCAGCTTAACGGTTCTCACACAAACTGAGAAGAGGGCGTCGTTGCCACTCCCTGTGGTAATGTTGACACTCATCATCTACATGCTCCTCTATATGATTACTCACAATTCACAATTAAATGCCTGGCAGAGGGTTCGTCGAATCACCTTCAAGATATTTCTCCACCTCTCGAACAGCGAACGGGAAAAACGAACACTTAAATCTTTCTGTGCGAGCTCTGATTCCCTTATTTTATTATGATGGTCATTCCTCCCAATGTAGGTGGGCGCCAACATAATATTTTCGCCGGCCGGTGTGGCCGTGCGGTTCTAGGCGCTTCAGTCTGGAACCGCGTGACCGATACGGTCGCAGGTTCGAATCCTGCCTGGGGCATGGATGTGTGTGATGTCCTTAGGTTAGTTAGGTTTAAGTAGTTCTAAGTTCTAGGTGACTGATGACCTCAGATGTTAAGTCCCATAGTGCTCAGAGCCATAATATTTTCAGTCTCTGAAGAGAGAGTTGGTGATTGGAATTTCATGAGAAGATTCTGTCGCAACGAAAATCGTCGTTGTTTTAACGACTGCCACTCTAGTTCACGTATCATATCCGTGACGGTCTCTCCCCTATTTCGTAATAGTACAAAGAGAGCTCCCCTTCTTTGAAGTTTTTCGATGTCCTCCGTCGATCTTATCTGATGCGAATTCCACACCTGACAGCAGTACTCTAAAAGAGGGCGGACAAGCGCAGTGCAGGCAGTCTCTTTAATAGACCTGTTGCATTTTCTCAGTGTGCTGTCAATAAATCGTAGTCTTTGGTTTGCTTTACCCACATTACCTATACCATCGCTCCATCTTAAGTTATTCTTAATAGCAGTGATTAAGTATTTAGTTGAATTTACAGTCTTTAGATTTGTGTGATTTATCGTGTCACCGAAATATAGCGGTTTCCTTCTGCTACTCATGCGGATGACTTCACACTTTTCATTATTTAGAGTCAACTGCCACTTTTCGCACCATACAGTTGTCTAAATCAGTTTGCAATTTGTTTTGATCATATGATGACTTTATAAGATGGTAGATGACAGCATCATCTGCAAACACTTTAACAGTGCTGCTCAGATTGTCCCCTAATCTCCTAAATCGTTTATGTAGATCAGGAACAGCAGAAGGCCTGTAACACTTCGTTGGGGAACGCCAGATATTACTTCTGTTTTACTCGATGCCTTTCCTTCAGTTACTTCTAACTGTGAACTTTCTGACACGAAATCACTAATCCAGACGCACAACAGAGACGATAGTCCATCGGCACGCACTTACACTCCTGGAAATTGAAATAAGAACACCGTGAATTCATTGTCCCAGGAAGGGGAAACTTTATTGACACATTCCTGGGGTCAGATACATCACATCATCACACTGACAGAACCACAGGCACATAGACACAGGCAACAGAGCATGCACAATGTCGGCACTAGTACAGTGTATATCCACCTTTCGCAGCAATGCAGGCTGCTATTCTCCCATGGAGACGATCGTAGAGATGCTGGATGTAGTCCTGTGGAACGGCTTGCCATGCCATTTCCACCTGGCGCCTCAGTTGGACCAGCTTTCGTGCTGGACGTGCAGACTGCGTGAGACGACGCTTCATCCAGTCCCAAACATGCTCAATGGGGGACAGATCCGGAGATCTTGCTGGCCAGGGTAGTTGACTTACACCTTCTAGAGCACGTTGGGTGGCACGGGATACATGCGGACGTGCATTGTCCTGTTGGAACAGCAAGTTCCCTTGCCGGTCTAGGAATGGTAGAACGATGGGTTCGATGACGGTTTGGATGTACCGTGCACTATTCAGTGTCCCCTCGACGATCACCAGTGGTGTACGGCCAGTGTAGGAGATCGCTCCCCACACCATGATGCCAGGTGTTGGGCCTGTGTGCCTCGGTCGTATGCAGTCCTGATTGTGGCGCTCACCTGCACGACGCCAAACACGCATACGGCCATCATTGGCACCAAGGCAGAAGCGACTCTCATCGCTGAAGACGACACGTCTCCATTCGTCCCTCCATTCACGCCTGTCACGACACCACTGGAGGCGGTCTGCACGATGTTGGGGCGTGAGCGGAAGACGGCCTAACGGTGTGCGGGACCGTAGCCCAACTTCATGGAGACGGTTGCGAATGGTCCTCGTCGATACCCCAGGAGCAACAGTGTCCCTAATTTGCTAGGAAGTGGTGGTGCGGTCCCCTACGGCACTGCGTAGGATCCTACGGTCTTGGCGTGCATCCGTGCGTCGCTGCGGTCCGGTCCCAGGTCGACGGGCACGTGCACCTTCCGCCGACCACTGGCGACAACATCGATGTACTGTGGAGACCTCACGCCCCACGTGTTGAGCAATTCGGCGGTACGTCCACCCGGCCTCCCGCATGCCCACTATACGCCCTCGCTCAAAGTCCGTCAACTGCACATACGGTTCACGTTCACGCTGTCGCGGCATGCTACCAGTGTTAAAGACTGCGATGGAGCTCCGTATGCCACGGCAAACTGGCTGACACTGACGGCGGCGGTGCACAAATGCTGCGCAGCTAGCGCCATTCGACGGCCAACACCGCGGTTCCTGGTGTGTCCGCTGTGCCGTGCGTGTGATCATTGCTTGTACAGCCCTCTCGCAGTGTCCGGAGCAAGTATGGTGGGTCTGACACACCGGTGTCAATGTGTTCTTTTTTCCATTTCCAGGAGTGTAGATTAGAAGTCGCTTGTGAGGTACGGTGACAAAAGCCTTCTGGAAACCTAACATTATGGAATCAATTTGACATCTCCTGTCAATAGCACTCGTATCTTCGTGAGAATAAAGAGCTAGTGGTGTTTCACAGGAACGATATTTTCTGAATCCGTGTTGGCTGTTTGTCAATAAATCATTTTCATCGAGGTAACTCATAATGGTCGAACACAGAGTATGGGTTCTGCAACGTGCTCACATGGTGGCCGCAAGTTTGGTACGGTGCTGGATGGTCGTTGGTGTATGTGGACATGCTTAAACATATCTCTCCACCGCATCTCACACGTGTTCGATGGGCTTAAGTCAGAGATACGGGCAGGCTAGTCCGTTCGCCGAATATCCTCTTGTTCCAAGATCCCCTCCACATGCGCTATTCGATGAGTTCGCACATTGTCATCCATAAAAGTCATGCCAGGGCCGACTGCAGCCCTGAAAAGACGCACATGGAGAAGGAATATATTGTCGAAATACCTCTGATCGGTGAGTATACCGTGTTCATAGACTTGAAGATCAACACGCCCATGCAACATTATGGCATCTCATCCGTAATACCTGGACCGCTAAAACGATCATTTTCAACAATGTTCCCGGGTGCATTATGTCTTCCCACCCCTCTTCACATTATTTCAAGTCTAGAATCACTGCTCGGAAACGGTGCCGGCAATGTGCAGGCGTAAGCGGAACACAACGTAGTTGTGGGGCAAGGACACCACCCCCGTTCTGTCGGGGTGTCTTTGTTGAGTACGAGATTGCGTGCTTTGCAGTCCCATTGTTGGATGTGTGTCCGTTCTTGCAACGGTTGTCTGCTGCTGTAGTTGACCGTGGTCGACCATCTCTTCTCTTTCGGGTAGCAGTGCGAGTAGTTCGGAACACTCCCTGTGCACGTGACACATACTGTGAGGAATACCAAACTCCTTGGCCACACTCGTCACACACTGTCCTTCTTGCAGTTTCCTGATCATCCTTTCCCGTTTGAAGTCATGTAAATTTTGTCTCAGAGCCATGTGGTAGTGAAGAACACCATCACAGTGCACCGTAACTGCACACTAATTTACAAACTTCGTCTTTTTCCATTTCCTGCAGTGCCTCGCGTTGCGGCAGTAGCCCCATATGGCACTATAGTCACCCTGAACCCTTGCCACGCAATGTCCAACTTTTTGTGCACCTCTGAGACCTCTGGCAATATGCTCCCGCACTTTCATTCATTTCCACCAAGTAGTTCACATGTTATGTTACTTTATTTGCCTCCTCCTTAAGTTTTTTTTGCATTGCGGAATGCAGAGACGTTCACCATTAATCTTGTAATCAGATACTGTCAGCCTCTTTTTTTTTTCTCATCGTTATATGGGTTCTGGTACATTAATCCATTTTTAAAAAGAGGCTGCCATTTATTGTATCAGATGGAAATTTTATCCAAGTTTTTCTTATGTTCTTTTCGATCGTATAACGTCGGTACTTTCCTATAGACAACAGCATTATCAGAGAACCATCTTATAGTGCTGCTGATAACTATCTGATGAAGCGTTTGTGTCTATTGAGAACTTTAGAGTCTTATTACTGAGGTCTATTAACAAAATAATCGAGCCAGTCATGTTTTTCCGAAGAGACTCCTTAGAATCGTATATTGGTCAGTAGTCGACGATGTGGTGCAGTGTCAAACGTCTTTCGGTAATCTAGGAAGATGTAACCTGCCTGTTCAGCTGCGCCTGTTGTCTGGGCGATACTACACTACTGGCCATTAAAATTGCTACACCACGAAGATGACGTGCTACAGACGCGAAATTACACCGACAGGAAGAAGATGCTGTGATATGCAAATGATTAGCTTTTCAAAGCATTCACACAAGTTAGGCGCCGGTGGCGACACCTACAACGTGCTGACATGAGGAAAGTTTCCAACCGATTTCTCATACACAAACAACAGTTGACCGGCGTTGCCTGGTGAAACGTTGTTGTGATGCCTCGTGTAAGGAGGAGAAATGCGTACCATGACGTTTCCGACTTTGATAAAGGTCGGATTGTAGCCTATCGCGATTACGGTTTATCGTATCGCGACACTGCTGCTCGCGTTAGTCGAGATCCAATGACTGTTAGCAGAACATGGCATCGCTGGGTTCAGGAGGGTAATACGGAATGCCGTGCTGGATCCCAACGGCCTCGTATCACTAGTAGTCGAGATGACAGGCATCTTATCCAAAAATGGTTCAAATGGCTCTGAGCACTATGGGACTTAACTTCTGTGGTCATCAGTCCCCTAGAACTTAGAACTACTTAAACCTAACTAAGCCGGCCGGTGTGGCCGTGCGGTTAAAGGCGCTTCAGTCTGGAACCGCGTGACCGCTACGGTCGCAGGTTCGAATCCTGCCTCGGGCATGGATGTGTGTGATGTCCTTAGGTTAGTTAGCTTTAATTAGTTCTAAGTTCTAGGCGACTGATGACCTCAGAAGTTAAGTCGCATAGTGCTCAGAGCCATTTGAACCATTTTTGAAACCTAACTAACCTAAGGACATCACACACATCCATGCCCGAAGCAGGATTCGAACCTGCGACCGTAGCGGTCACGCGGTTCCAGACTGAAGCGCCTTTAACCGCACGGCCACACCGGCCGGCGCATCTTATCCGCATGGCTGTAACGGATCGTGCAGCCACGTCTCGATCCCTGAGTCAACAGGTGGGGACGTTTGCAAGACAACAACCATCTGCACGAACAGGTCGACGACGTTTGCAGCAGCATGGACGATCAGCTCGGAGACCATGGCTGCGGTTACCCTTGACGCTGCAACACAGACAGGAGCGCCTGCGATGGTGTACTCAACGACGAACCTGGGTGCACGAATGGCAAAACGTCATTTTTTGGATGAATCCAGGTTCTGTTTACAGCATCATGATGGTCGCATCCGTGTTTTGCGACATCGCGGTGAACACACATTGGAAGCGTGTATTCGTCATCGCCATACTGGCGTATCACCCGGCGTGATGGTATGGGGTGCCATTGGTTACACATCTCGGTCACCTCTTGTTCGCAATGACTATACTTTGAGCTATGGACGTTACATTTCAGATGTGTTAAGACCCGTGGCTTCACCCTTCATCCGATACCTGCGAAACCCTACATTTCAGCAGCATAATGCACGACCACCTTTCTGGATACAGAAAACGTTCGACTGCTGCCCTGGCCAGCACATTCTCCAGATCTCTCACCAATTGAAAACGTCTGGTCAGCGGTGGCCAAGCAACTGGCTCGTCACAGTAAGCCAATCACTACTCTTGATGAACTGTGGTATCGTGTTGAAGCTGCACGGGCAACTGTACCTGTACACCCCATCGGAGCTCTGTTTGACTCAATGCCCAGGCGTATGAAGGCCGTTATTACGGCCAGAGGTGGTAGTTCTGGGTACTGATTTCTCAGGATCTATGCACCCAAATTGCGTGAAAATGTAATCACTTGTCAGTTCTAGTATATTATATTTGTCCAATGAATACTCGTTTATCATCTACATTTCTTTTGGGGGAAGCATATATATGAATAAAAGAAGTTGTGTGTCGTACGAGTGGTTTTTTAGAAGTCGTGCTGAGAATCTTGTTATCCTGTAAGACAGTTATAATTCCATGGGATTCATGGGTAGTCGCTGAGGTACTGGGGATAATCTGTGCTCGAGAGTAGGTACGTTTTGCAAAGTTAGTCCGTACTCTCTGCACAGGTGTGACGTTAGTACCATCTCCGCCTAGTTCTCAGTGGCAACTGGATGGCTGTTTCATTACCATCTTTCGTGGACTAGAGGTGGCCGACACCATCGGTGGGGTAATTTTCCTGTGCTTGTTTCCAACGTGAGGTGTGGAACTGGCGTTGGACTGAATAGTGGCAGAGTGATCGCCTCCTCACAGGCAACAGTCTTCGTTGAACTACGGGCTGTGTAGTATCGAGAAGGAGCTAAAGTTCACTGAAAGTGAATGAGGGCTGCGACACTTCTGATAACGACCAATCCAACGGATGGGGACGCTTCGTTCTATGTCCACATCGTGAAATTATTTTATCAAAATGTGACCACTGTCATTCAGCCACTCATCGCGCTTGTCAAATATCATTTTATGCACACATTCTTTATTACTTACACACGACTGAGAAAGGAAATATGATATGGCCTATATGAAATAATCACCCTGGCAGTCGACTAGAGTAAATTACAGAAACCAGGGTCGGCGATGTGGCCGAGCGGTTCTAGGCGCTTCAGTTCGGAACCGCGCGACTGCTACGGTCGTAGTTTCGAATCCTGCCTCGGGCATGGATGTGTGTGACGTCCTTAGGTTAGTTAGGTTTAAGTAGTTCTAAGTTCTAGGGGACTGATGACCTCAGATGTTGAGTCCCATAGTGTTCAGAGCCATTTGAACCATTTGAGCAGAAACCAGGGAACACCTAAATCTGAAGGCTTCAGTGTTCCCAAACGCAAGTACAGTGCACCACTTGGCTCGGTCTTTCGTTGTTGTTCGAGATGAGCAGGCATCCTATGTTTTCTTCATCTTCGTTGTCTCTCTCGGCTTTATCAAAGACACAAACATGCCGCACACTCTACACTTACATGGCACATTCTCCTCCTAGAAAGAGTTACCGATGAGATACATCGCTCACACTATTCGCAAAGTAAAGGTGAGGAAGAAAACCTTTGCAATTCACGGCATTCCTTCGCTGACAACTGGATGTGACGTACATTCTCACATGGAAACATACCTACTGTCATCGTGTGCAGTCTCCCGAAAATATGTTCTGCACTTAAGTTATTAGATGGATGATGGCCTTTGGGCCGAAAATGAATATTTTCCGTTCACATAGAACAAATACAGAGATATTTATCCTAACAATGTATCAATGTGAAATTACTGTCCCGCAGCTAGTAGTTTCCGTTGTGAAGGCACAGGCCTTCGCTCGAGATGATGGCTCTCGTCACATTTACATTCCAAACCTCATGATGACCGGAAGGTTAGCTACGGGACACTATCTGAAGCTGCAGCGGACAGATGCAGTAGTACATGACACACAAATAATGGTATTGCAGTGTAGATGTATTTCATCGGGAGAGAGATTTCTACCTACTGCGATCAGAGCAGTTTTTAATTGCACTTCTGTTAGCTAACCAAGCAGGGGAGGCTAAGACTCGTGAAATTTTTCCACTAGTTATAATCAACGATCAGTTGCACTGGTGTTTCATAAGCAGCATCTCCTCTAGTAAACATTATGCACGGGAAATCCGCAGAGTCAACAGTAAATATCCCATTGTTTTTCACACAAGTGTCCATGAGTTAATACCGTGTGACGTCACTCTATTGATTAGATGATAAAATTGTATCACAAATGCAAAATGGCACGTAACATTTTCTTTGAACCAGATGGGCTTTTACATTTCATTAACGCCTAACTGTTTTTTGCATTACATTTGGCTGCAATGTTCAGTGACTTGTGAAACTGAAGCCTTTATATTAACTTACGTATTTGCTACGAGAAAATATGAAATGACCGAGGAAGCGGCTGAATAAAAATGAAAAATCATAAAGAGTGATCTTGAACGTACATTTTTTTCTATTATCAAATAAAAGTAAACTATTCTTTCATTAGTATTGTCCGCAACCATCTGTATTAAATTTTCTGGTTACAATTGGGCTAGTACTGCAAGAAATAAACACCGTTTTATTGCGGTAAAGTGTACATTTTGACCGTGGTAATTGAAGTACAAATACCAAGATCGACTGCAGTGTTTATCAATTTCGAAGCCGATGCTCGGACGCCTTATAACTTCTAAACCACGAACTGTCCAGAGCAAAAAATGTTGTTATTGCTTTAGGAAGAAAAGAAAAGTATAATCTACAGAGATTAAATGGAACAAGACGAGCACTAGCGACAAAGTACCAAACAGGCGTGCAATGCCAGCAGCTCAGTAATACATTTTTGCTGGAACACAGGCAGTGCCCGTTTCAGAATGTCCCCTTGCTCTGTACCGTACATAAGAGTAAAGTCGGTATTAGCAGACATAAGCAGCACATGATCCTATCTCCTCCTTCTCACACTTATCTTGCTTTGTTGTCAGTATCGCTAGTGACTGCAGGGACCGTTTACATCAATACACAAGAGCTATTATCTTCAGAACCTCTTTCGCTCGTTATTTCAGCAACGAAATGGAGGACACAGTTCCTGCAGAAGGATCCTCCTTTGTATGCTCTAGCGAAACAAAACAAAATATAGACTTTCGGCGAATACGGGATCTACAGTGCGGCTTGGTGGCTACGCAGGTCCTAAGATTGATATCCGGTTTGCCTTACGAGTTTTTTCCGAGCGGTAAATGGACTTTCACCCCCGGTAGCGGATTACGCACGCTAAAAAAATTTAAACTGCGCTGTGGTTGGCATTCCATGCTAAGATTTCACCATAACTGAATGGCTGAGCCTGTTCTTAGTTGGAGAAGACAATGCTTTGTAACGGAATACTTATTTAGACCAACACTCACGTCGATGGCACTTATACTTCCATAACCTACAGTTGCAAGTCAGGTGTCAATTCTTTCTATTTTATTAGAACAATATAAGTGTTCTGTAATTTTCTTAGTGTAGACCGATTTTTGTGATCTTTATATTTTTCCTGTCATTACTGATGAAAGAGAAATTTCCATATACCCAGCACGATTATTGTATCTGTTTTTGGGACAAATAATGCTGTTTCGTAACCAGCTCCGTAACAGGCCCAGTAACGAAAATTAGTGTGATGGAGGGTATGAACAAATGTTTTAATGTCCCTTTGAGGATTAGATCATTAGGGACACAGTACAAGCTCTTCATTAAACAATACGGGGAAAAAAACATGCCGTGTCCTTTTCAAAGCACTTTCTCTGCCTTAATAGATTTTTAGAAACCACGGAGAACATAAATCTGGACGACTAGAGGGGAATTTGAGTCCTATCACATCCGAATACAAGTTCATTATGTGATCTGAACGACCGTGACATCTCTAATGGGCACTGACGTGCAATCCGGAGATGGTGACGGAAGTAATGGCCCTCAATCAAAAATTAGCCTCCTACGGAATGAGAGAGATGATTCTCAATGATGTTTGCATCCATTTTCTCCGTTAAACGATAAACGTCTCCGCAGTGTCTCCTAGATCTCGGACAAGAGAAGCGTCTATCTCAAAGACAGCGATGAATTTTAGAACAACTTGATGATGGTGGTAAGTTCCTATGGGACCAAACTGCTGAGGTCATCGGTCCCTAGGTTTACATACTACTTAATCTAACTTAAACTAGCTTACGCTAAGGACAACACACATACACTCATGCCCGAGGGAGGACTCAAACCTTCGACGGGGGGAGCCACGCGAACCGTGGCAAGGCGCACCCGACCGCGCGGCTACCACGCGCGGCAGAACGACTTCACCACATGATATTCAGCACATTCTGAATGTCATTCTTGTTTATTGTTTTATATCCCTTCTACGGAAAAGAAAAGAATTTAGAATTATATATTAATACCTTCGGCTACTGACGGGCGTTGATATATATCAACGGGGATAGGTGAAAATGTGTGCCCCGACCGGGACTCGAACCCGGTATCTCCTGCTTACATGACAGACGCTCTATCCATCCTTTTTTTTTGTAATCACATTTTGTTCGTTATAGTTCGTTGCAATTGTACGTGGTGGACGTCCCCTGACGCCCGTGGAAGTTCGTTATTGATCCATTCACTCAGTTTTTTTTTATTACAGAGGGCAGCTAACCCTCTGACCCAATACACTGAGCTACCGTGCCGACATCCATCTGAGCCACCGAGGGCACAGAGGATAGTGCGACTGCAGAGACTATCTCGCGTACGCCTCCCGCGAGACCCACATTCTCACCTTGTATGTTCACATACTATATTCGTAGTGTCCCTACCCAACAGACTCATTACTCGTGGAAGACATTTTTACCAAGTCCCGTAAGAGTTCGGGTAATATGTGTGCATACGCACAGAAGAGGAAGGTCATGGCCGGTATTGCCAGAACTATATACTTGTATGGATATGGTGTCTGTTCTTTAGGACATGTCCGAAAGAACAGACACCATATATGACCTGCAGCCGTCTAGAACGATATTAGAATTATATATTAATACCTTCAGCTGCTGACCATATCCATATAAGTATAGGGAAGAATTTGGCCTGTAAAGAGCTGTAGTTGATGTTCCATTTTTCATCCGTGAATGCCTTAATAGCTCCGTTTGTTTCCTTCCGAAAGAAGTTGCTGCCCTTATCGACATCGCTTACCCGTGCTATAGAGCGAAGGGATGTGGCGTTGTCGATCATAATTGGACCATTAGGTAAGGACATTAAGATGTGTGTCAGTAAGTTGTCTGCCGTCACACGGCTTCATCCCATCTACATCTACATCTACGTGGATACTCTGCAAATCACATTTAAGTGCCTGGCAGAGGGTTCATCGAACCACCTTCACAATTCTCTATTATTCCAATCTCGTATAGCACGCGGAAAGAATGAACACCTATATCTTTCCGTACGAGCTCTGATTTCCCTTATTTTATCGTGGTGATCGTTCCACCCTATTGATGTCGGTGCCAACAAAATATTTTCGCATTCGGTGGAGAAAGTTGGTGGTTGGAATTTCGTGAGAAGATTCCATTGCAACGAAAACTGCCTTTCTTTTAATGATTTCCAGCCCAAATCCTGTATCATTTCTGTGACAATCTCTCCCATATTTCGCGATAATACAAAACGTACTGCCTTTCTTTGAACGTTTTCGATGTACTCCGTCAGTCCTACCTGGTAAGGATCCCACATCGAGCCGCAGTATTCTAAAAGAGGACGGACAGGCGAAGTGTAGGCAGTCTCCTTAGTAGGTCTGTTACATTTTCTTAGTGTCCTGCCAATAAAACGCAGCCTTTGGTTAGCCTTCCCCACAACATTTTCTGTGCGTTCTTTCCAATTTAAGTTGTTCGTAATTGTAATACCTAGTTATTTAGTTGAATTTACGGCTTTTAGATTAGACTGATTTATCGTGTAACCGAAGTTTAACGAGTTACTTTTAGTACTCATGTGGATGACCTCACACTTTTCGTTATTTAGGGTCTTTTCGCGCAATTCAGATATTTTTTCTAAATCGTTTTGCAGTTTGTTTTGATCTTTGACTTTATTAGTCGATAAACGACAGCGTCATCTGCAAACAACCGAAGATGGCTGCTCACATTGTCTCCCAAATCGTTTATATAGATAAGGAACAGCAAAGGGCCTATAACACTACCTTGGGGAACGCCTGAAATCACTTCTGTTTTACTCGATGACTTTCCGTCAATTACCACGAATTGTGACCTCTCTGACAGGAAATCATAAATCCAGTCACATAACTGAGACGATATTCCATAAGTACGCAATTTCACTACGAGCCGCCTGTGTGGTACAGCGTCAAAAGCCTTCCGGAAATCCAGGAATACGGAATCGATCTGAAATCCCTTGTCAATAGCACTCAGCACTTCATGTGAGCTAGTTGCGTGTCACAGGAACGATGTTTTCTAAACCCATGTTGACTGTGTGTCAATAGACAGTTTTCTTCGAGGTGATTCATAATGTTTGAACACAATATATGTTCTAAAATCCCGCTGCGTATCGACGTTAACGATATGGGCCTGTAATTTAGTGCATTACTCCTGGTATACAGTCTGGACCAGAAGACTTGCTTTCGTTAAGTCTTATTATTTTCGTAATCAAGAATAATAATACGACAAGAACAGTGTAGTCCACTCAACGAGAACACGCGGCATGCTGACCGTTTGACAGACGGACACACCAAGCTCTGCGGCTGGCTTACTGCTGTTGGAGGAGTATAGGCTAGGAGCCGGTGACGTAGACTTTCTGATCAAAAGTATCCAGACACCGCTATGTAATGAGCAACTGGTTATCAGATGTCACGTGAGGCACACCCACCAGCACAAAAGCTGAATGGCAGTATTGTGTTATCAGTAGAGAATGTAATAAAACTGGTTATGGTCAGATAAATGTGCTAACCGATCTCGAATCATATGAAATGACTGATACCATATTGACAACAAAAATCCAGAAATCCACTACTACATCTCTAGGCGAAAATGTTTCAATATCAACTTGTATAAACACTTAATGTAATTACAATGATGATTATGGACTTCTCAAAAAAGATAAACAATTATTTGTATTTTATTTATGAAATGCATGTTCCAAACATGATTTTGCATAAATAGATCGATATATGATAGTAATTTCTTTGCTACATGTTGTTAGAGGTAAATCTTTGTTTTAGTTATTTGTACGAGTTTGAAGTGTGACGATGGAGTACAAGTTATGTGTGTTATATTGATATGTATCGTGAAGTAATGTTGTTATTGCTATGGTCTTCAGTCCAGAGACTGGTTTGATGTACCTCTCCATGCTACTCTATCCTGTGCAAGCTTCTTCATCTCCCAATACCTACTGCAACCTACATCCTTCTGAATCTGTTTAGTGTATTCATTTCTTGGTCTCCCTCTAAGATTTTTACCCTCCACGCTGCCCTCCAATACTAAATAGGTCATCCCTTGATGCCTCAGAATACGCCCTACCAACCGATCTCTTCTTCTAGTCAATTTGTGCCACAAGTTTCTCTGCTCTCCAATTCTACTCAATACCTCCTCATTAGTTATGTGATCTACCCATCTAATCTTCATCATTCTTCTGTAGCTGTGAAGTAATAACTGAAAATGTTTGCTTTATTCACCAGAAAGTCCACCAGTGTTTACACGATTTCGTAGAAGCAACCCAAACATCCTCTATACGATCATGAAAAGTCATACAAAAAATGGATAACGAGCCTTCAACTTACAACAAAGAAGAGGAATAGAAGATGAATATTATTAATGAAACTGGTTATTCAAATTCTACCGTTGCAGTGTGTCACTATCTCAGCGTGGCAGGTGCTGTGAAAATTTGACCAAATTAGTAAATTACTTTAAAAATTAATAAAGCAGCTTTGGACAACAAGAGGGTGGTGACTGTCAGAAGAAGCAGTGTCAGCGGAATTGGTCGGTTAGAAGAACTCAGTAGCTTCGAACGTGAACTAGTCATTCGATGACTGAGCAAAAAATCCACCAGGGACATTTTAACACTTCTAAAGATTCCGCAGTCGGCTGCCGGTGACTGTGAAGTGGAAATGTGAAGGAACAACTACAGATAAACCAAAACCAGCCAGGTTTCGTGGACTGACGGACAGCGACCTTGGGGCATTGCAGAGGGTGACAGTGGAAGGTCGCAGGAAATCAGCGGGAGGAATCATTCGTGAGTTCTAAAGTGCTACCAGCAGTCCAGCTTACTGTGAATGTGTGTAGGGAGTTAAAAAGAATAGGGTAGAAGGGCCGAGCAGCCCCTCATAAGCCACGTATTTCTGTAGTCAATGCTAAGCGACGCTCGAGGTGGTGTAAAGAGGCTTGTCACTGGATGACTGGAAGCGGGTGATTTGGGGTGACGCTGTATCCTGTGGCAATCCGATGGAAGGGTTTGGGTTTGGCGAGTGCCTGGAGAACGTTACCTGGCATCATGAGCGACGCCAACAGTTAAGTACGGAGACGGTGGTGTTATGGTACGGTGGTGCTTTTTGTGGTTTGCGTGTGGTCCCTTTACTGCGCTTAAGAAAACGCTAAATTCGACGGACACACTTTACAGAATTGCGTAATGCATACAGCAGGGGAGCAGTTCGGACACGATAAGTGGAATGATCATATAAAACAATGATGTCAAATTAAACACCTTTCAGCCGTCAATTTTCAACCTTATTTTACTAAGCAACCAATTTAGGCGCTTTATTACGCCATCTCCAGGTCCCTGTTAACAGTCGGCGGGTGATGTTTGAAGTGGTCACTGTAGAGAGTAGTTATTTACTAATACCAGTATTGCTGGTCCCTGCTTCGATCACAAGCGAGGTAGATTGTCCCTACACATCGGTCAGCGGCCTGACGATGGCGTAATAAAGTGCCGAAACTGGTTACCTAATATACACTCCTGGAAATTGAAATAAGAACACCGTGAATTCATTGTCCCAGGAAGGGGAAACTTTATTGACACATTCCTGGGGTCAGATACATCACATGATCACACTGACAGAACCACAGGCACATAGACACAGGCAACAGAGCATGCACAATGTCGGCACTAGTACAGTGTATATCCACCTTTCGCAGCAATGCAGGCTGCTATTCTCCCATGGAGACGATCGTAGAGATGCTGGATGTAGTCCTGTGGAACGGCTTGCCATGCCATTTCCACCTGGCGCCTCAGTTGGACCAGCGTTCGTGCTGGACGTGCAGACCGCGTGAGACGACGCTTCATCCAGTCCCAAACATGCTCAATGGGGGACAGATCCGGAGATCTTGCTGGCCAGGGTAGTTGACTTACACCTTCTAGAGCACGTTGGGTGGCACGGGATACATGCGGACGTGCATTGTCCTGTTGGAACAGCAAGTTCCCTTGCCGGTCTAGGAATGGTAGAACGATGGGTTCGATGACGGTTTGGATGTACCGTGCACTATTAAGTGTCCCCTCGACGATCACTAGTGGTGTACGGCCAGTGTAGGAGATCGCTCCCCACACCATGATGCTGGGTGTTGGCCCTGTGTGCCTCGGTCGTATGCAGTCCTGATTGTGGCGCTCACCTGCACGGCGCCAAACACGCATACGACCATCATTGGCACCAAGGCAGAAGCGACTCTCATCGCTGAAGACGACACGTCTCCATTCGTCCCTCCATTCACGCCTGTCGCGACACCACTGGAGGCGGGCTGCACGATGTTGGGGCGTGAGCGGAAGACGGCCTAACGGTGTGCGGGACCGTAGCCCAGCTTCATGGAGACGGTTGCGAATGGTCCTCGCCGATACCCCAGGAGCAACAGTGTCCCTAATTTGCTGGGTAGTGGCGGTGCGGTCCCCTACGGCACTGCGTAGGATCCTACGGTCTTGGCATGCATCCGTGCGTCGCTGCGGTTCGGTCCCAGGTCGACGGGCACGTGCACCTTCCGCCGACCACTGGCGACAACATCGATGTACTGTGGAGACCTCACGCCCCACGTGTTGAGCAATTCGGCGGTACGTCCACCCGGCCTCCCGCATGCCCACTATACGCCCTCGCTCAAAGTCCGTCAACTGCACATACGGTTCACGTCCACGCTGTCGCGGCATGCTACCAGTGTTAAAGACTGCGATGGAGCTCCGTATGCCACGGCAAACTGGCTGACACTGACGGCGGCGGTGCACAAATGCTGCGCAGGTAGCGCCATTCGACGGCCAACACCGCGGTTCCTGGTGTGTCCGCTGTGCCGTGCGTGTGATCATTGCTTGTACAGCCCTCTCGCAGTGTCCGGAGCAAGTATGGTGGGTCTGACACACCGGTGTAAATGTGTTCTGTTTTCCATTTCCAGGAGTGTAATAAGGTTGAAAATTGAAGGTTGAAAGGTGTTTAATTTGACATCATCAATCAAACAGCCGAGTACCGCGACCATCGCTAAAAAGATGGACATACAGAGATATAAAACAATATTGAGAAAATCAGATGGCAGATTCAGATCCATAGGAAGAATCTTGAGGAACTGTAACTCATCCACGAGGGAAGTTCAAACCATTATTGAGTACTGTTGATCTGTCTGGGATCCCTATCAGATAGGACTGATAGAAAGGACATAGACGATCTACATCTACATCTACATTTACACTCCGTAAGCCACTCAACGGTGTGTGGCGGAGGGCACTTTACGTGCCACTGTCATTACATCCCTTTCCTGTTCCAGTCGCGTATGGTTCACGGGAAGGACGACTGCCGGAAAGCCTCCGTGCGTGCTCGAATCTCCCTAATTTTACATTCGTGATCTCCTCGGGAGGTATAAGTAGGGGGAAGCAATATATTCGATACCTCATCCAGAAACGCACCCTCTCAAATCCTGGACAGCAAACTACACCGCGATGCAGAGCGCCTGTCTTGCAGAGTCTGCCACTTGAGTTTGATAAACATCTATCACGCTTACCAAATAACCCTGTGACGAAACGCACCGCTCTTCTTTGGATCTTCTCTATCTCCTCTGTCAACCAGACCTGGTACGGATCCCACACTGATGAGCAATACTCAAGTATAGGTCGAACGTGTGTTTTGTAAGCCATCTCCTTTGTTGATGGACTACAATTTCTAAGGACTCTCCCAATAAATCTCAACCTGGCACCCGCCTTACCAACAATTAATTTTATGTGATCATTCCACTTCAGATCGTTCCGTATGCTTACTCCCAGATATTTTACAGAAGTAACTGCTACCAGTGTTTGTTCCGCTATCATATAATCATACAATAAAGGCAATAAAGGATCCTTCTTTCTATGTATTCGCAATGCATTACATTTGTCTATGTTAAGGGACAGTTGCCACTTCGTGCACGAAGTGCCTATCCGCTGCAGATCTTCCTGCATTTCGGTGCAATTTTCTAATGCTGCAACTTTTCTGTGTACCACAGCATCATCCGCGAAAAGCCGCATGGAACTTCCGACACTATCTACTAGGTCATTTATATGTATTGTGAAAAGCAATGGTCCCATAACACAAACCCTGTGACACGCCAGAGGTTACGTCAACGCCTGTAGACGTCTCTCCATTGAGAACAACATGCTGTGTTCTGTTTGCTAAAAGCTCTTCAATCCAACCACACAACAGGTTCAACGAAGGGCGACACGTTTCGTCACGGGGTCGTTTAATCGGCACGAGAGTGTTACGGAGATGTTTAACAAACTCCATTGGCAGACGTTACAAGAGAGGCGTTTTGCATCACGAAGAGATTTACTATTGAAATTTCGAGAGAGTGCTTTCTAGGAAGAGTCGGGTAACATATTGCTTTCCCCTACATACATTTCGCGTAATGACTAGGAGGAGAAAATTCGAGAAATTTGAGCCAATTCGAAGACTTACCGACAATCATTCTTCCCACGCGCTATTCGCGAGTGGAAAAGTGTCGAAGGGCTCAGTTAGTGATGCAAAAAGTACCCTCCGTCACACACGCCATTAGGTGGCTTGCAGAGTATGATGTAGGTGTAGACTGTTTTTATCAGTATGACAATGCACCCTGCCACAAAGCAGCATCGATTCGTGGGAAATAGCATTCCTGAATTGGAATGGTCTGCCCAGAACCTCGACCAGAACTCAGTGGAACACTTATGGGGTGTGTCAGAACGTCGACTTTGCCCCAGACCGCAACGTGCAACCTTCTCTGGTTTCGGCTCTCGAGGAAGAACGGGCTGCCATTCCTCCACAGATACTCACACACCTCATCGAAAGTGTCTCCAGCAGAGCTAAAACCGTGGACAAACCCTGTACCGATGTCCACTAATAGATGTCCTGATACTTTTGATCAGATAGTGTATTTTACCCTTTATTTTCTCTCTCAGCGACGTATGTCCACAATACAAACGCAAGACTAAAGTCTACACGTCCTCGTGCCTTTCATCGACACGGAACAGTTACAAATAAGCAACGACAATCTCGTCAAAGCAACGGTTGGCGATTAAGCACTCCTCGCCGAATCCCAGGGTCTTCCCGAGCCGAAAGTGCCGTAGAGACCTAGTAGATAGTGTCGGAAGTTCCATGCGGCTTTTCGCGGATGATGCTGTAGTATACAGAGAAGTTGTAGCATTCGAAAATTGCAGCGAAATGCAGGAAGATTTGCAGCGGATAGGCACTTGGTGCAGGGAGTGGCAACTGAGCCTTAACATAGACAAATGTAATGTATTGCGAATACATAGAAAGAAGGATCCTTTATTGTACGATTATATGATACCGGTTCAAATGGTTCAAATGGCTCTGAGCACTATTGGACTTAACTTCTGAGGTCATCAGTCCCCTAGAACTTAGAACAACTTAAACCTAACTAACCTAAGGACATCACACACATCCATGCCCGAGGCAGGATTCGAACCTGCGACCGTAGCGGTCGCGCGGTTCCAGACTGTAGCGCGTAGAACCGTTCGGCCACCCTGGCCGGCTATGATAGCGGAACAAACACTGGTAGCAGTTACTTTTGTAAAACATCTGGGAGTATGCGTACGGAACGATTTGAAGTGGAATGACCATATAAAATTAATTGTTGGTAAGGCGGGTGCCAGGTTGAGATTCATTGGGAGAGTCCTTAGAAAATGTAGTCCATCAACAAAGGAGGTGGCTTACCAAAACACTCGTTCAACCTATACTTGAGTATTGCTCATCAGTGTGGGGTCAAGGTTGGGTTGACAGGGGAGATAGAGAAGATCCAAAGAAGAGCGGCGCGTTTCGTCACAGGGTTATCTGGTAAGCGTGACAACGTTACGGAGATGTTTAGCAAACTGAAGTGGCAGACTCTGCAAGACAGGCGCTCTGCATCGCGGTGTAGCTTGCTGTCCAGGTTTCGAGAGGGTGCGTTTCTGGATGAGGTATCGAATATATTGCTTCCCCCTACTTATTTATACCTCCCGAGGAGATCACGAATGTAAAATTAGAGAGATTCGAGCACGCACGGAGGCTTTCCGGCAGTCGTTCTTCCCGCGAACCGTACGCGACTGGAACAGGAAAGGGAGGTAATGACAGTGGCACGTGAAGTGCCCTCCGCCACACACCGTTGGGTGGCTTGCGGAGTATAAATGTAGATGTAGAGGTTAACATTTTCGCCACTCGTGCACACGGCACAGTTCCAGTTCGTCGAGAAACGGGAGGAAAGCAGTGGCAACACGCCGGCTGGTGAATCGTCGGACTGGTCTGAAAAGCTTAGCGCGGCTGCGGCCGGCGTACCTGTCGGCGAGCAGCAGGAGCGGCCAGCAGCAGCAGCAGAGCCAGTAGCACAGCGCTTGCGCCCTTGCGGCATCCATGGCAGAAGGCAGTAGGCGGCAGGCAGCAGGCAGCCAGTCGCGTTATAAGCGCGTCGCCCCCTCCAGCACGCGAGTAATTGCGTCCGGAAGGCGCGCAGCTTTTGCGGTAAGCACGAGCCCCGAGCCCCCCCTCCACGCTACCCCTCTGCGCCGCCAGGCAGTTCTGCGAGCGCCAGATAAAAGCGCCGATAGTCCGTGAAAGCGCGTGCCCGCGCGGGATAACAATCGGCGTGACGGACGCCTACGTAACATGTGTCGCATTACGTCGCGCCTCCCAGTCTCGGCGGCTTCTGCGCCCGGGCACAACACGCACCTCAGGGAAGTGTGATGGGGGTCTTTCCCTCCGTATTGTACAGGGTTTATATTTGAAGAGTTCTCTGCGCATGTGGAACAAGTCGGTGGAGAAACGAAGGTAGATTCGTCACTTGCTTGGCCTTTAGGTATTCACTCCGTGTCGAGTGCGTCTCGGGAACAGACCGCATGCCGGCCGGAGTGGCCGTACGGTTCTACGCGCTACAGTCTGGAGCCGAGCGACCACTACAATCGCAGGTTCGAATCCTGCCTCGGGCATGGATGTGTGTGATGTCCTTAGGATAGTTAGGTTTAATTAGTTCTAAGTTCTAGGCGACTGATGACCTCAGAAGTTAAGTTCATAGTATCAGAGCCATTTGAACAGACTGCACTTCCTGTGTGGGAGAATTTTACAAAAACAATGATTCGGCGACTGAAGCACAGACGATATTTGGCAGTGATCGTGGATTGCGTACTCCGATACTCCAATAATCCGGAAACGGATGAAAACGTTTGAGAAGACCCGTTCGACAGTGGCCAAACCGAAATCCGACCGGCCGTGTTCATCGAGAACGGGCGAATCCGTGGTGCGTGTAAATCGGTCTGTTCGTGACGATCCTAACCTCTCCATTCGTAAGCGTCCAAGTTATTTAAATTTGCATAGATCATCACTGCAACGAATTCTGCAAAAAGACCTTAAACTGCACCCTTACCAAATAAAAATGGTGCAAAAATTAAAGCTTCAGGATGCCAGACATAGGCTAGAGTTCTTTAATGATGTGTCTGACAGGTCTTGAACGGTCACGTCAATAAGCAAAATGGAGCGAAACATATCCTAAAAAAAAGCATGAGAAACCCCTTCATTCGCCAAAAGTTACTGTATGGGCTGCGAAATCGGCTCGAGGAATAACTGGCCAGTACTGTTTCAAGGACAAGGGCGGTCATACAGTTACAGTAAATCCGGAACGTTATGTGACGTTGTTAAACGATTTTTCGATGCTTGAATTGCAAAACTTTGTACATGTGTCGCATTACGTCGCGCCTCCCAGTCGCGGTGGCTTCTGAGCCCGGGCACAACACGCACCTCAGGGAAGTGTGCTGGGACTCTTTCTGTCCGTATTGTACAGGGTGTCTCAAAAGAAAGATTATATTTGAAGAGCTCTCTGCGCACGTGTAACAAATGGGTGGAGAATCGGAGGTAGGTTCGTCACTTGCTTGGCCTTTAGGTATTCACTCCCATGTCGAGTGCTTCTCGGGAACAGACCGCACTTCCTGTGTGGGAGAATTTTACAAAAACAGTGATTCGGCGACTGAAGCACAAAGGACATTTGGCAGTGATCGTGGATTGCGTAACACAGTCTGAACGTGATCTCGGAAACACTTCGATCAGTTGTTGAACATGATGTTTCTCGATTTCAACTTGTTGCAGAAAACGGTGGACAGAATATTCAACATGTTTTGCGCCAGTCACGCGAAAATTAATAATCCGATCTGATTTTGATTCATGCTTTTTATGCGGTTTTTGGTCTCAGGAAAATTAAAAACCGATGTGATAGATGCTTTTTATGCGGCTTTTGGCCTCCGGACATTTCAAAACCGATGTGAGTGTAATGATACTCCGATAATCCGAAAACGGATGAAAACGTTTGAGAAGACCCTTTCGACAGTGGCCAAACCGAAATCCGGCCGACCGTGGTCATCGAGAACGGGCGAACCCGTGGTGCGTGTATATCGGTCTGTTCGTAACGATCCTAACCTCTCCATTCGTAAGCGTCCAAATTATTTAAATTTGCATAGATCATCAGTGCAACGAATTCTGCAAAAAGACCTTAAATTGCACCAAATCAAATGGCTCTGAGCACTATGGGACTTAACATCTGAGGTCATCAGTCCCCTAGAACTTAGAACTACTTAAACGTTACTAACCTAAGGACATCACACACATCCATGCCCGAGGCAGGATTCGAACCTGCGACCGTAGTGGTCGCGCGGTTCCAGACTGAAGCGCCTAGAACCGCACGGCCACACCGGCCGGCTAAAACTGCACCCTTACCAAATAAAACTGGTGCAAAAATTAAAGCTTCAGGATGCCAGACATAGACTAGAGTTCGTTAATGATGTGTCTGCTCTTTGAACGGTCACGTCAATACGCAAAATGGAGCGAAACGACTCCTAAGCAAAAGCATGAGAAGCCACTTCATTCGTCAAAAGTTACTGACTGTATGGGCTGCGATGTCGGCTCAAGGCATAACTGGCCCGTACTTTTTCAAGGACGAGAGTGGTCATACAGTTACAGTGAATTCGAAACGTTTTGTGACGTTGTTAAATAACTTTCCGATACCTGAACTGCAAAACTTTCATGGTTTTAGCCAAAGAACATTGTTTCAGCCAGATGGAGCTACAGTAAACACGTCCAGTGCGACTATATTGCGAATTAGTGAAATTTTCCTTGGCAAATTGATCTCCAGGAGGGGTGACATAAACTGAACATCACGCATTTTATATTTGAGCCCCGTGGATTTTTTCTAATGGGATATGACAAATCTAAAGTGTATGTCAATAATCCGACTTCTCTGGAGTAATTAAAAGAAAATATCTTTAGCGAATTGGCAGACGTCCCCGTGTCTACATGCCGAGCCATCAAGAAAAATTTTGTTCATTATTTAAATGAGTGCCGCAGGCATGCTGGTTTGCATTTAAATGAGATTATTTTTAAGAAATAAATTTCTTAACTGTATATTTCAATAATAAATAACGATTTTGTCGATATACTGCAATCTCTATTTTAGTTCGAAACATCAAAAATATACTTTCTTTTGAGGCACTCTGTATATTAATGATTGGTAGACAACATTAACAGCAACCTCAGACTTTTCGCACCTGATGCAGTTATCTTAATTGAAAAAGAAGTGTGATAGGACCTTTACTGTTTACTATGTACAGGACAATTATAATTAAAGTTAAACTTTCAAACCGCTGTAGAAATAACACCACTGGCCAGGATGATGTCAAATTGCAACGGAATATTATCGGAGAAGGGGAAAACGTATAGCAGAGGAAAAATAAATAGTTACAAAATGTAGCAACAGATGGTGCTGTAAGCATCATAATGTAATAGTGGTCGACTACAAATGACAAATGAATCACACAACAATGCCTAAGGCGTACGTTTGACGTTAAACAAACTTTACTCCTCATTGCGCATGGATGTACAGGTATGATAATGTTAGTTACACAAGCGCATCCACCACGGCGAGGTCTTCTCACATTTGATGGGAAAAAACAGTTTTTAATTGTTCTGAGGCCAAAACCCGCATAAAAAAGCATCAATCACATCGGTTTTTAGTTGTCCTGAAGCCAAAAATCGCTTAAAAAGCATCAATCAAAATCAAATCGGATTATTAATTTCCATGTGACTGGCGCAAAACATGTTCAATATTCTGTTCAAATGGTTCAAATGGCTCTGAGCACTATGGGACTCAACATCTGAGGTCATCAGTCCCCTAGAACTTAGAACTACTTAAACCTATCTAACCTAAGGGCATCAGAAACATCCATGCCCGAGGCAAGATTCGAACCTGCGACCGTAGCGGTCGTAACCTGCGACCGTAGCGGTCGCGCGGTTCCAGACTGTAGCGTCTAGAACCGATCGGCCACTACGGCCGGCCAATATTCTGTCCACCGTTTTCTGCAACAAGTTGAAATCGAGAAACATCATGTTCAACAACTGATCGAAGTGTTTCCGGGATCACGTTCGGAATGTGTTGCGCAATGCGTGCCTTTAGTGCAACTAAGTTTGCAATCGGAACACTGAACACATCTTTCAGATAGCCCCACAGCCAGAAGTCACACGGATTAAGATCAGGTGATCGGGACGGCCAGGCTGTAGAGAAATGGCGGCTAATAATTCTAGAATTTCCGAAATGGCGCTTCAGCAGCTGCTTAGCTGGATTTGCAATGTGCAGAGGTGCGCCATCTTGCAGAAAAATGACCCCATCCACACATCCACGCTGTTGGAGAGCTCGAATGACGTGGTTGCGCAAAGACACTCATAGCGTTTGCTATTGACGGTACAGGTAACAGGCCCGGAAGCACCCGTATTTTCGAAAAATATGGCCCTATGATAAATGGTGCCGTAAACCCGCACCACACAGTGACCTTTTCAGGATGAAGTGGTACTGGTTGAGTTGCGTGTGGATTTTTCGTTGCCCATATTCGACAAGTCTGTGTATGGACATGTCTTGTCAGATGAAAGTGGGCTTCGTCTGTCCACAAAATCTTCCACGGCCAGTCATTGTCCACTTCGATGCGAGCAAGAAACTCTAAAGCAAAGGTCTCTCTTGCTAGCAGGTCAACAGGAAGCAACTCGTGCACATGGGCAATTTTAAATAGATACCAAAGAAGGATGTTTCGTAGGATTTTACACTCCGTGCTCACTGGTATGTCCAGTGTTTGGGCGATTATTCGTGCACTATACGTTTGCACACCACCACTCGTCTCCCACTGCATTGCTGTGGCCACTGCTTCCACTGACGTCGAATCAATTCATTTCCTCCCTCTACCAGGTTGCACACCAAAAAAACCCGTCTTTTCGAATTTCCGAATCATTTCTCCAGACCCACGGCAGTCATCGAACCAACGCCTATTTTCAAATCCTTCAGTGTCTGTAACTTCTGCAGAGCGACGAGTGCAATACAGCTTTTCAAGCAGAGCGCGATCCTGCATTGAGACGGTCGTGGCGAACGTCGCAGGGGCGAAAGAAGGAAAAGCCGTGTACCCGACGTGTTTATAGCAACTTCAATGGGTCGCGCGCATGACAGGTGTTTTCATTTATGTATTCTGAGATATACAGCGTCAACTGTTGATCAATTTTCACACTATTTTCTTTCTTCTGCCATACGTTTCCCCCCTTCTCCGATAATATTCCGTTGCAATTTGGCGTCATTTTGACGAGGGGTGTTATTTCTACAGCGTTTTGAAAGTTTAACTCTAATTATATTTACTCTGTATATAACGATGCGTCCGAAGCACTTTAAGGCCTTTCACAAATGATGCGGTTGTCTATAACAAAGTAGCAACACCAGAAGAAAATAACGATTTGCAGGAGGACCTATGGTCCTCTATTATGCCCATCCCGCCTGGATCTCCGCCCCTCCTACCTTCTACAAGTCGCTTCAAATCCTGGAATGCCATGCGCTCCGCCTCGCCTATCGCATCTGCCTCCCTTCCCCCACGCAGATCCTCTACGACTTGATTCCTTTCCCACACCTCCTCCTCTTCCTTGAATGGATACGGATCCTTTACACATCCCGTAAACCTGATCCCCCTCACCCGCTAGTCTCTCCCATCCTTTCCCACTCCCGTCCGCTGCCGCGCCTGTACACCTGCATCCCACCCGCTCGCCATCTCTCCACTCTCCATACTCTCGCCCAAGGTCGCTTCCGCCAACTCTCCCTCCCTGATGATGCCCTCGCCCCCTCCATCTACCCCTCCATCTACCCCTCCTACCAGCTTTGATCCTCCCCTTCCTCCTCGTGTGTTTTTTCTCCAGGGCACCCACTTCCCCATCTCTACCTCCTCCCTTCCTCCCCCTCCTCTTTCCCTCCCCTCCCCCCTCCATGGGCTTCCACACACACCCCCTGCCCTCTCCCCTCCCCCACCCGTCGCTTTCTCGCTCGAGTCCGCAGAGGCTGAGTCCGTTATCAGCGCGTTACATAACGAAGGTCACGCGTTCTCTATATAAGCGGGCAGTGCACGCCAGCGGAATCATTCCGCTGTGAGCTCTATCTGCAGCAGCACTGAAGCACTACGCCTCGTCGATGTGCGTATCGTCAACGTCGCCATCGCATGCCAGTGTACAAACACATAATAAGCCTCGAGAATAAATTGGGCACAAATGGAACTGCACAAACTGTCATATAGAATGGACCCATTTTTTTCCGTGGATGTCGAGTTAATTTCAGTCTTGACGTTCCCACAGGGAGTACTGGAAGCGGATTGTTTACTCTCGCTATCGTCCGATGTGAGAATGCCTCTCAACCTGGACCCGAATCATTTGCCGACCGAGATGTCATCGCTGATGACCTCAGATGTTAAATCCCATAGTGCTCAGAACCATTTGAACCATTTCACGTATGGTGATCCGAGAGGCCAGAAACAACGGACAAGTTCTTGATGTCCACCTCTCACAATCCAGTCTATCATTTATATTGTGCTCTAGACGCCATGTTGCTACACCACTGGCCATTAAAATTGCTACACCACGAAGATGACGTACTACAGACGCGAAATTTAACCGACAGGAAGAAGATGCTGTGATATGCAAATGATTTGCTTTTCAAAGCATTCACACAAGGTTGGCGCCGGTGGCGACACCTACAACGTGGACATGAGGAAAGTTTCCAACCGATTTCTCATACGCAAACAGCAGTTGACCGGCGTTGCCTGGTGAAACGTTGTTGTGATGCCTCGTGTAAGGAGGAGAAATGCGTACCATCACGTTTCCGACTTTGATAAAGATCGGATTGTAGCCTATCGCGATTGTGGTTTATCGTATCGCCACATTGCTGCTCGCGTTGGTCGAGATCCAGTGACTGTTAGCAGAATGTGGAATCGGTGGGTTCAGGAGGGTAATACGGAACGCCGTACTGGATGCCAACGGCCTCATAACACTAGCAGTCGAGATGACAGGCATCTTATCCCCATGGCTGTAACGGATCGTGCAGCCACGTCTCGATCCCTGAGTCAACAGATGGGGACGTTAGCAAGACGACAACCATCTGCACGAACAGTTCGACGACGTTTGCAGCAGCATTGACTATCAGCTCGGAGACCATGGCTGCGGTTACCCTTGACGCTGCATCACAGATAGGAGCGCCTTTGTTGGTGTACTCAACGACGAACCAGGGTGCACCAATGGCAAAACGTCATTTTTTCAGATGAATCCAGGTTCTGTTTACAGCATCATGATGGTCGCATCCGTGTTTGGCGACATCGCGGTGAACGCACATTGGAAGCGTCTATTCGTCATCGCCATACTGGCGTATCACCCGGCGTGATGGTATGGGGTGCCATTGGTTACACGTCTCGGTCACCTCTTGTTCGCATTGACGTCTCTTTGAACAGTGGACGTTACATTTCAGATATGTTACGACCCGTGGCTCTACCCTTCATAGATCCCTGCGAAACCCTACATTTCAGCAGGATAATGCACGACCGCATGTTGCAGGTCCTGTACGGTCCTTTCGGGATACAGAAAACGTTCGATTGCTGCCCTGGGCAGCACATTCTCCAGATCTCTCACCAATTGAAAACGTCTGGTCAATGGTGGCCGAGCAAAAGGCTCGTCACAATACGCCTGTCACTACTCTTGATGAACTGTGGCCTCGTGTTGAAGCTGCATGGGCAGCTGTACCTGTACACGCCACCGAAGATCTGTTTGATTCAATGTCCAGGCGTATCAAGGCCGTTATTACGGCCAGAGGTGGTTGTTCTGAGTACTGATTTCTCAGGCTCTATGCGCCCAAGTTGCGTGAAAATGTAATCACATGTCAGTTCTAGTATACTATATTTATCCAATGAATACCCGTTTATCATCTGCATTTCTTCTTGGTGTAGCAATTTTAATGGCCAGTAGAGTAAATACCTGCATGGTCATCTAGGCATCACGTTCCTCCTGACGTTTATGAATGATACATAAGGACGGGTATTAAGCATCCATTCGCCAGTTGAGATTTAGATGTCAATGTCGTACAATCTGACTTTAAAAGAACGATCATCTGTATTAAGAGCGAATTACTTCTCACTAGTTGATTTAAGCATCGGAAATTGTAGTATCGCTCTGATTGGACTGGAGACATACAACACCAGCCCAAATATCACAGAGGTTAACACTAAACTGCATCTGGAAATTAGTGGTAAAAATGAAATTGTGGGAAACTGAACCTGGTGCATACCGTATTGACGATTTGAAAGAAGTTTTCGAATTGTCCGGTAAAGGGTTTGAGCTCCGTGTAAACATCAGTATACTTAAATCTGAAATTAGGACGGTGAATGCATCTTTTGACTTCAAGTATAAAGATTCAGTAGGACTACTACTGTGTTTCACAAAGGGACAGGTTTTGAAGACGGATCCGAGCAAATTTTACAAGTCTGATCAGACATGGATATTCTCCCTGTCAGTACAAACCGAGTTGAGTGTAACATTGCAACGAATCCATATCTCGACGAAAGAGTGTTTCATGGAATTTAGGATTATTCTCATCAGTGGGAACAGGGTATAAAATTGTTGAGACTTCTACCAACGTTATATACCTTCCTGAGACAGTTCAGCCATTGGACTACCTGGAACTGCGTATTGTGGACCAGAACAACCAACTTGTCGAATTTCGTGGTGAGGAAATCATTGTACGACTACATCTAAGACAGGATGGGCGCACAGCACAGCACTTCGCAGCAGACTGCAAGTTGATAACACGTGCGAACTACGTGTTTCTTAAATCAGGAGGCTTGAAACCTCGCATTGACGCGTCGTCAATATATTTCGCCCAGTGGAATGTGACGAGCGAATCATACGCCAGGAATACTTCTCGCATAAACCCTATGCTTCAACGACATTTAATAAGAACAATGAAATTAGGATTGTCATCCAGCACCAAGACGCTTTAACTCTTCCATGGGAGAGTTTCATATATTTGGTTGTATCATTTAAGAAACAGGATGGTAGTAATACAGTGGGATCAAAGCTTACACGTAAGGTTTTGGCATTCTTGTTCCAGGATATACGTCATGAACGTAATACTGGCATACCACCAACCCTTAAAACATATGTCTCATCATCATCACCCACGGATTTGAATGGTTTAGAAAATGGAGGATGGTTTATAGACGAGCCTGAGGGCAGAACAGCAAAAGAGTACGTCGGTTTACCGCATGCATACCTCTGGAAATGCTTATGGAGTACTTTGAGAACATGAAGCGAATTATTATGAATGCTAAAGAGGAACTTTTTCTGGTACGGAGTGTAACTGATAGCGACTCATACATTTAAGGAGCTCAAAAGGAGAATCAGATGATCATCAATAAAACTATATGGAAAATGCCACGCATCACTGTGGCAGACAAGGAGCGTTTGAAACTTTTAAAAGTTTTGTATACTGGTACATGTCTGCCAAGATAGATACTGCCTATAGGAAAATTAAAGAGACCTTTGGAGAAAAGAGAACCACTTGCATGAATATCAAGAGATCAGTTGGAAACCCAGTTCTAAGCAAAGAAGGGAAAGAAGAAAGGTGGAAGGAGTATATAGAGGGTCATTACAGGGGCGATGTTTTTGAGGACAATATGGAACTGGAAGAGGATGTAGATGAAGATGAAATGGGAGATATGATACTGCGTGAAGAGTTTGACAGAGCACTGAAAGACCTAAGTCAAAACAAGGCCCCGGGAGTAGACAACATTCCACTGGAACTACGGACGGTCTTGGGAGAGCCAGTCCTGACAAAACTCTACCATCTGGTGAGCAAGATGTATCAGACAGGCGAAATACCCTCAGACTTCAAGAAGAATATAATAATTCCAATCCCAAAGAAAGCAGGTGTTGACAGATGTGAAAATTACCGAACTATCAGTTTAATAAGTCACAGCTGCAAAACACTAACACGAATTCTTTACAGACGAATGGAAAAACTGGTAGAAGCCGACCTCGGGGAAGATCAGTTCGGATTCCGAAGATTGTTGGAACACGTGAGGCAATACTGACCTTACGACTTATCTTAGAAGAAAGATTAAGGAACGGCAAACCTACATTTCTAGCATTTGTAGACTTAGAGAAAGCTTTTGACAATGTTGACTGGAATATTCTCTTTCAAATTCTGAAGGTGGCAGGGGTAAAATACAGGGAGCGAAAGGCTATTTACAGTTTGTACAGAAACCAGATGGCAGTTATAAGAGTCAAGGGACATGAAAGGGAAGCAGTGGTTGGGAAGGGAGTGAGACAGGGTTGTAGCCTATCCCCGATGCCATTCAATCTGTATATTGAGCAAGCAGTAAAGGAAACAAAAGAAAAGTTCGGAGTAGGTATTAAAATCCATGGAGAAGAAATAAAAACTTTTAGGTTCGCCGATGACATTGTAATTCTGTCAGAGACAGCAAAAGACTTGGAAGAGCAGTTGAAGGGAATGGACAGTGTCTTAAAACGAGGGTATATCGTGAACATCAACAAAAGCAAAAAGAGGATAATGGAATGTAGTCGAATTAAGTCGGGTGATGCTTAGGGAATTAGATTAGGAAATGAGACACTTGAAGTAGTAAAGGAGTTTTGCTATTTGGGGAGCAAAATAACTGATGATGATCGAAGTAGAGAGGATATAAAATGTAGACTGGAAATGGCAAGGAAAGCGTTTTTGAAGAAGAGAAATTTGTTAACACCGGGTATTGATTTAAGTGTCAGGAAGTCGTTTGTGAAAGTATTTGTATGGAGTGTAGCCATGTATGGAAGTGAAACATGGACGATAAATAGTTTGGACAAGAAGAGAATAGAAGCTTTCGAAATGTGGTGCTACAGAAGAATGCTGAAGATGAGATGGGTAGATCACAGAACTAATGAGGAGGTATTGAATAGAATTGAGAGAAGAGGAGTTTGTGGCACAACTTGACTAGAAGAAGGGATCAGTTGGTAGGACATGTTCTGAGGCATCAAGGGATCACCAATTTAGTACTGGAGGGCAGCGTGGAGGGTAAAAATCGTAGAGGGAGACCAAGAGATGAACACACTAAGCAGATTCAGAAGGATGTAGGCAGCAGTAGGTACTGGGAGATGAAGAAGCTTGCTCAGGATAGAGTAGCATGGAGAGCTGCATCAAACCAGTCTCAGGACTGAAGACCACAACAACAACAACATGTCTGCCACTAACTTTAATGACAGCAGGCAGACAAATATTGGCTATTAAAACCTTCGTGTAGCTGGAAGCACCGGGATTCATCATACTTGCATTTTAGACCAACAGGAGGGGGAATTTAGAACATGATTCCATCGAATTTGACAATTTTAATTTAATTAATGCCAGAGTCTACTTAAATGACAATTTACTGCTACAGTGGGACCAGAATGTATATAGTCAAGCATTTGACATGTATGCAAGGTTCCGTGCTTCTTACTATGGAGAGGAAGGATGGCTACTCAGTTCACGGGAATTCAAGGAGCTGCCGCCAGTCATCGTAATAGACTGTTCTAAACAGAGTGAGATAATTAAATCAGGACCAATAGATGTACGAGTCGAATCTGATTCCTCATCAAATTTCCCAGTACATACTGCAGCGGCTGCTCTAGTTCTACATGATCGTGTGATTAACTATAGCCCACTTACTAGTGTTGTGCAGCGTGCTGTACAATTGACCAAGTGTTGTGTCATCGTTGATGATACTCATGTTTTTTATGATGACGAGTGCAGACAATTCCTGTTTAAAGATTTTGCATTCATAGCATACACAGAATACGCTGGTAAAATAGAGATATTCTTAGCAAGAATTGCATCACCTTGCCTTTCAAAGATGTGAAGTGTGCTAAAACACTGAGGAGTGCAAAGTGGTTAATATGTTTCTCCCATGGAATCCACTGAGATGATCCTGGTGTATCTTATAAAGATATGATGACTTCACTTCGAATATTCGATCATCCTGATACTATCATCTACTTCTAAGGCGAGGAAAAAATCACGTGGCTGCAGCGAATCTTCAAGTTAGCATCTATTCAAGACTTGGAATTCTACGGGTGGCCTGCTTTCCAACAGCTCGAGGAGAAGAAGATGTGTAAAAATAGTGTTGTGTCTGCTCACGAAAATCTAAAATTACTTTTAAGTTGGATTAATGAAAGTAGATGAATTTTGTACCTCACATTCTGTATTTTCTACGTAGCTTCCACTTAGATAGTATGTAGCTTTGCCAAGAACCTACGTCTGTGGCTTTGTTCAAGCGCAGATAATATAATTTCAATAGGTTTGCTTTATGTCTTTGGAAGTGGAAACGATCACGCGCCCTCTGTTTCCAAAAATTATACGTGCAGCACGATAGGCGAAATACCATGCAGTCATTACATTATTTTGTTTTCCGCCATATTATACGTCACCTCCCTCTGCTTCAAACTAATACCTTATGCATTTTGCACAGCCTTTATATACATTTGTAAGGGTACAAATTCGTGAAAAAACAACAAAAACATATGGTAAAGAATAACATTTTTTTATTCAGACGTAAATATTCACAGTAGTAATGCAGCTTTACGTATACAATGTTGTTTTTACAACACACGAAGTAACACTGCTTTTAAAGTCACAGTTCTTGTTAGTGTGTGAATATTTTTTTATTTACATTTCTTGGTTTTACTAATAATAGTACTGGGTAAAAAATGTTTTACTTTACATTCGAATACTGATTACAACTATTGCAGAGGTACAGTTTCTCTTACACTAATACTATTATTATTACTAGTGAAATTCCACCTAAGCAGAAGATTTAATTTATACGTTGAACTGGGTGACTCTAAAACATTTTCCACCTCAAGCAGCTGATCATCAATATTGGATTTTATTTATTATGGAACATCGACGCGAAATTTAAGCTGTAAGCTACACTACTGGCTGATTACCACGCAGTTCAGTACAGTTTAAACTACAAAGACAACAACGTGGCTAGGATGTAGTCACGGGAGTAAATATGTGACTTAATATACGCAATAAAGGAGCAGCAACTTTAAAAATAAGAACCATCACAACAAACATTGTCGAGCCAGGCTCTCCCGCACGTCTAACAAAGCGAAATGCATCAGGACGTCTCCAAAGAAATGCCAAACAAAATTTTTAAATGTGCGAAATCTGTCCGACGTGGAAAGTAGAGAATAAGAGAGAGCAAGAGCAGTGGAGCTGGGGCAGATGATGTAAGCATTTTAGTATTAATAGCGTATTTTATAAAACCCGATAAAATCTGCGAAAAGTGATTTTTAGTACATTTTCTCTGGTATTGTCAACTGCAGCCTATGTAGTGTTCCTCTAGCAGCAGTTCTCTGTTGAAACCATCGACTAGTCCAGAATCTCCTATTTTACGAGCGTCCATTTTTGTGAACAAAGTGTGTGGTTTACGTCCAGATACAGTCGATTACAGCCGCTGGAGAGCGTTGTAGTCGCAAAGCACGATGAGGAGCACGTTCCGTGAGATGTAACAGGACATACAGCATCTGGCGTGCTTCGCAATGAGAAACACGTCACGTGCGATGACCGCTCGAGTAAGTATGACCTACACAAGACACGTGGGGGTTACTGAACATGTACAATACTAAGCACGATGTATGGTCACAGATTTGTTTGTCTCTATGAAAATGTGTCGAGAAGACGCTGAAAACTCTGAGCTGGCAGACGACTGGAGATAGACACCAGTTACCACAAGAAGATGGTGTAGACTGAAATAATGAATTAAAATTTGTATCCGCTCCAGGATTCGATCCTGGGTCTCGTGCTTAGGAGGCAGATGCGCTAGGCAGTGTGCCACACTGGCACTATGGATACAAGGGCAGTGTGGTGCAGTGGCTAGCGTATCTGCCTCCTAAGCACGAGACCCAGGCTCGTATCCTGATGCTGGTAATAACTGTAATTTATTGCTTCAGTCTACGTGAGACTCAATATGTCTCAAGAATATCAACTATTTATAAATAGTATCCTGAGAAGGTCTATTTAAAAAGTTTCAAGAACCAGCATTACACGAGGAATCTAGAAATGTACCACAACCCTCATGTGGACCGCTCCTGCAGAGACAAAATTAGAGGAATTGCAGCGCGCACAGAGGCATTTAAGCAATCATTCTTACTGCGCTCTATTTGTGAATGGAATGGGAAGAAATGTGTGAATTCGTAAGGGACCAAACTGTTGAGCTCATCGGTCCCTAGACTTACACACTATTTAAATTAACTGCGCTCTATTTGTGAATGGAATGGGAAGAAATGTGTGAATTCGTAAGGGACCAAACTGTTGAGCTCATCGGTCCCTAGACTTACACACTATTTAAATTAACTTACGCTAAGGACAACACACACACACCCATACCGCGGGTGACTCGAACCTCTGGCGGGAGGGGCCGCGCGATTCGTGACATGGCGCCTCTAATAAAAAGGGGATAGGTCTGATGTCAACAACAACTGCCCAATCTCTCTTCTGATTACCTTATCCAAAATTCTTGAAAAAGTAATGTATTGTAGAGTAGTTTCACACCTTTGTAAAAATAAAGGTTTAACAAAATGTCAGTCTGGTTTCCAGAAGGGTTTTTCAACGGAAAGTGCTATATATACTTTCACTAATGAAATATTAAATGCTCTGAGTAACCGGAAGTCACCCGTTGGGATTTTTTGTGATCTATCAAAGGCTTTTGATTGTGTAAATCATGGAATACTTCTAGATAAGCTCAAGTACTGTGGTATGAATGGGACAGTGCTCAAATGGTTTAAATCATACCTAACTGGAAGAGTGCAGAAAGTTGAAATAAACAGTTCATATAATATGCAAAAAACTGGTGATTTCTCAAACTTGGGAACAATCAAGAATGGGTTGCCGCAAGGTTCGGTCTTGGGTCCTCTGCTGTTGTTAATATATATTAATGACTTGCCATTCTATATTCACGAAGATGCAAAGCTGGGACTTTTTGCCGATGATACAAGTATAGCTATCACACCCGACAGACAAGAATTAACTGGTGAAATGGTAAACGATGTTTTTCAGAAAATCTGCAAATGGGCTCTCATTAAAATTTGACAAAACACGGTATATACAGTTCCACACAGTAAATGGAATGACACCATTAATAAATATAGACTTCGATCAGAAATCGGTAGATAAGGTAAAATATTCAAAATTTCTGGGTGTATGCATTGATGAGGAGTTGAACTGGAAAAAACACACTGAGGATCATTGCAAATTTTGGCGATATACATCTGAGTAAATTAGCTTACCACGCCCATTGCCGGCCGCGGTGGTCTAGCGGTTCTAGGCGCTCAGTCCGGAACTGCGTGACTGCTACGGTCGCAGGTTCGAATCCTGCCTCGGGCATGGATGTGTGTGATGTCCTTAGGTTAGTAAGGTTTAAGTAGTTCTTAGGGGACTGATGACCACAGATGTTAAGTCCCATAGTGCTCAGAGCCATTTGAACCATTTGAACCACGCCCATTTTCATTCTCTGCTTTTGTATGGCATCATATTCTGGGGTAACTCATCATTGAGTAAAAGAGTGTTCATTGCACAAAAGCGTGTAATCAGAATAATTGCTGGAGCTCATCCAAGATCATCCTGCAGACATTTACTTAAAGAGCTAGAGATCTTCACTGTAGCCTCACAATATATATATTCACTTATGAAATTTGTTATTAACAATCCGAACGAATTCAAAAGTAATAGCATCGCACATGGCTACAACACTAGGAGAAAGAATGATCTTCACTACTCAAGGTTAAATCTAACTTTGGCTCAGAAGGGGGTAAATTATGTTGCCACAAAAGTCTTTGGTCACTTACCTAATAGCATAAAAAGTCTGACAGATAGCCATATAGCATTTAAAAGGAAATTAAAAGAATTTCTTAATGGCAACTCCTTCTACTCATTAGATGAATTTTTGAATGTAGTAAGCGGGTAATTTCCCCAACCCCCACAAAAAAGTCATGTAATATTTTGTGTTATGAATAGACATCTTCTATTAACCTGACATGTTCCACATCATTACGAAGTGTCGTATTCATGATCCATGGAGCAAGTACTAATCTAATCTAACCGCGCGGCGGAATGAGAAGAAGTAAGTGGTATAGTGGCAAGTATCCTCTACTGTGATCTTCAAAGTGATCCGCAGGATGTAGATGTAGATATATTGTAATGTTGTAACTCTAATTTTCTTAGCTGATGTGTAATGTTGTAACTCTAATTTGGTATGCTGAAATCGGAGCTAATAGACAATGAAAGTGGGTTAAAAGCCGTGATCTGTCTGGGGACGTTAACCGTGGATTACTGGGCAACTGTTTCATCAGATATTTAATCTAGGTTTACCAAGCAGACTAACATTAATGATAATCTTTTAATAGTCATACAAAACCGGTAATATATATATACAAAAAGGAGAATTTAAATAAAAAGAAAGAAATCAGTTTATATTTGGAAATTTATTTTAAGATTGTTCATTGAAATTTCAGCATATTATACGTGAGTTATAACTGAGCTGGTGCCTTATTTACGATTGAAAAAATGTGAGATTGTAATCTTACGGAACACATAAAATATGGAGCCAAGATTGGGAGACTGCATACAACACTGCATTCATAAAATAACACACGAAGAACATTGAAACATAAGCAAGAAGAAATTAACCACAACCAACAGATTCAGTTTCTACCCAAAGAAATTACGTTCATACCACAATCCTGTCCGTCATGTAATTACCACACACTGGTATACTAAATTCATATTAACTCTTTGTGAAGTCTTCGCAAAAAGAATAGCTGAGGGCTACTTTGATGACTACACCACATGCTTCACGTGGTCAACTTGGTTTACACAAAGCGTACAACTCCACAATAATTTTGATAATTAAAATACATTAGATCGAAAAGCAATTGACAAAAGAAAAACCTTGAACTGGTTACTAACGTCTTACTATTAACCTGATGGGTCAAACAGTTATATAAGCACGTGGTAGTGGTCTCGCAAAGTACACCCCACGTGGGCTGAACATAAAGAAAAGTTGCTATATTGAAAATATAGTCAAGACGAGACGTTATAATCACACAAGCATTCGCATTTAAGATTGATCTTAGTTAGAGTTACTGATCAACACGTAGTTCCACTTTACTCACAAAGTAGTAACAAAGCAATTACCGGAAAATAATCTGAACTTCACACGAGAATTATATTGCGCTGCAATTTAAGATAACATCGGATATTTTAGACCTAAACCCGAAATAAAGGTGATTAAATTTTCAGTTAGGCTGAACTTAAGAAATCCATTGTCCTACGGACTTAACAGACACGCGCTTAGCCGGAGATCTTACCACTTCAGACGCTCGCCACGGCCACACTGCAACTGCCCTACTGCCGAGCGTGCTTTCTGAGGGTGGCTCACAAAGACCAACGGAAGTGGCCAGAGGGGCAGCTTCCTATACCAACATGACAACGGACGGACAGGACCATACTAAGGATAGAAACCTCTTTGCTTTTAGGAAGCGTAGCTACCTGTTCCGACGTTGGTCCTACTGTTCTCTAGCAGACAGCCTTGTCTGCTACCCTCAAGCATGCAACTAGAAATACATATGCTCATTCATCCTCTCACACAAAAGGGAAGGGGGATGACAGTATCTTATCATATACAGTATATAAAAGAAAGCGGATGTAGGTTCCGTATGAGACTGTGTGACATGAATTACATATAAGAATTACCTATAAACTGTGCTTTAAAGTGTAGTAGTGTGACAGATCGTTCTTGTTTATGTGTAAAAGTAACACGTTCCACTGCTCAGTCTCCTCCCAGATAGTCAGAAACGCCACAGTACATTTAGAAGAGGAATTTATTCCATAAATGGCAACAGATTTAAGAAATTAAACATGAAAGGAATCCAACAGAGACCTTTCAATATTTTAGTTACATTTTCAAATGAGCTGTCACAGTGATTAAGACCTTGAACTCATCTTCGTCACGAATTTACTCCGAAACTCCTTTCAGCCGTCCTAATTCAGATATTCTGTGGTTTCCACAAATTCTACATGTGAATGTAAGGCTCGTTCTTCCAGTAAGGCAACAGGCAATTTTGCTGCATTTCCTGGTTTAGCTGTACTTGCAGTGTGTCTAACGATGCTAACAATAAGGTACGAACAATAGGCATAAAGTTTTAGTTACCACCACGAAAAAATCAAGCTTTGACCATTGAATTTGGTGATGGTGTTAGGCCTGCTGTCCATATTCACCCTTCAATACGATACTTTTTTTTTTTTTTTTTTTCAAACGATGAGTGACGAGGTGGAAACCTTGGTAGTGGGATAGTGCGTGTTTGGTGTCCAAGAAACGTTCCATCTCGAAAATCACCTAATTATCATTCTGGAAATGTCTGCCACACAATGGTTTCTCCATGCGAGGAAAGAAGAAGAAGTGACCTGGAGTCATGTAACAAAAATACGATGGGGGTGGGGAGAAAGAATTTGATAACGCAGAGAAGTAGCCTGTGTGACTATGTCTTGAGCGGATTGGGCTGGGGCGATGTCGTGGACCAAAAACATCCCCTTGGACAACTTCCAAAGAAATTTCCTCTTGACAGCCTCCCGTAACCTAGTCAGAAGATTTTGGTAACATGCTCTCGTAACGGTTTGCCCTTTACAAGCATAATGTCTTAGCACGATACCGTGGCAATCTCAAAAACACACAGCCTTGCCTTGTTCAGTGATGGTTTGGTATTCGACTATTTCGACAGTGGTGAATCCACATGTTTCCATTGCTCGCTCTGCTCCTTAGGCACGGGGTCATAGTAATATAACCAGCACTCACCCATTGTGATTTGTCGGCTAAGGTAGTCATCTGGATTGGCATGACGTAGCTGCATATTTGCCATTAACGCCTCGGTTCGGCAGGTATTTTGAATGGCTGTCAGCAGCCGGCTACCTTCCCGCCGACAACGTCTGTGTTCAGAACGTCGTGCACGATGTTGAAAACTGATACATGAATTATTTTTAACTTTTTCCACTATTTCAACGATTATGATACGCTGATTTTCGAGAACCAGAGCCTTCTCTAGCGATTCCAGGTTCTTCGCAGAGAGATGGTGTACCGCTTTATTCTACGTCGTTCAGATATGTTTGATCATACTGGATACTTCTGCGCCATCTAACTTCTGTATCGTATCAAGGACGCCCATATCCGTGGAAAAGTGTGTGTGGGGGAGGGGGGGGGGGTGTCTGCGGCCCCCCTTCAGATCTCATGGAAAGGAGAAAATATAGTGTAATAAGGTTTTTTCAATAATATAAGTGAAAAGTCGGTATTACGCAGTTTTATAACAGGGTCGGAAATGGAATTCTTTTTATGGCTGCTTAAAAGTCGCCATTCATCTTCCAAAATATTAAAAACACTCCATATAGTTGGGTTTTACTCCCCCACCCCTACCCCCTTACCAACTGTCGTATGGGCGCTCTTGTATCGTATGACGGTGCATTGTTGGTGTACACTGGTAGGGAAAGAAACATAAATGGATATTTAAGAGAGAAAATTGGAGCCTACGACTTACCATTTTTTGTTTTGTTTGGTTGTCTGTTTTGTACAAAATCAGAGCCGCACTGTACTCAATGTTAGGCAGTTGTGTATTTTATATCCTTACAGAATAAAAATTGCATTTTATAAGTAATAAAAATTAGTCGATCGCATAACTTTTATGTAACGCTTTTATGTAACTAAAGCCATTACTTTTGATGCAAGTACAGTTTACATGTAGACCCGCCAGGTTAGCCGTGAGTGCTAATGCGCTGCTTCCTACACTCGGGTGGGCGCGCCGGCCCCGGATCGAATCCATCCGGCGGATTGACGACGTGGGCTGGTATGTCGGCCAGCCTGCATGTGGTTTTTAGGCGGTTTTCCACATCCCGCTAGGTAAATACCGGGCTGGTCCCCACACCCCGCCTGAGTTACACGACACGCAGACATTTGTAACACTTCAGCACTATTTCATGGTTTACACGCAGACAGCTGGGGTACAACTGATTCCGTTCTGGGGGGTATGGGGTGGCGGCAGGAAGGGCATCCGGCCACCCCTTTAAATTAAGCTTGCCGAATCCGTTGTAACCACGCCGACCCTGCGAACATTGCGGGCCAAAATGGTTAAAATGGCTCTGAGGACTATGGGACTCAACATCTGAGGTCATCAGTCCCCTAGAACTTAGAACTACATCACACACATCCATGTCCGAGGCAGGATTCGAGCCTGCGACTGTAGTGGTCGCGCGGTTCCAGACTGTAGCGCCTAGAACCGCTCGGCCGCTCCGACCGGCTTATGAATAACAGAAACATGTTTTATATAAGGTCGATGAAGTATTTAAGCGATGTTTGATATATTTTGTTTTGCATTTTTTGTTATTTTATGTTTTGTTGAGAAAATAGTTTTATAGCGCTGTATCATAAATCTGTATTTATTTGCCTACAACATCCCTCTGTTTCACATTACAAATCAACAATTTTCAAGTAAAACATGAATTTAAGGTTGGAAATTTCAGTTTTGTTATAAATACTGTTTATTCTTATCTAACAGATGGAAGGGTAACTATGTAGAACAAAAATGTTCCCTAAGTTACTCAGGCCTTTATATAGCCTCACTCAGTTTCTAGACAGTTCACCGCTTCCAGTTTTTAGGGGAACCTAGTAGGACACTGATAGCGTACGTAAAAGGACAGTTATTGTGAGGTACCGCCCAACAGCTGTGCGACACACCCAACATACATGTAATGCAGGTATGACCTTAACTGAACAAACCTACTAGCAAAACTATTATAGTGTACGCTTACTTTTCGTAGTCTACAGAAGTCTACAGTGGTTTTTATCTCTAATCAGAACTGCAAACACGCACCTGCAAACAAACAAATAGTTAACTGCAGAATTTAATTATTCGGTACGATAATAAAAACTTTTTGACTACTTGGGTACGATAAACCAAAGTACGATGGATGAAGTTTTTATTTATTCATTTTATTTATTGCTTTAGCAGCCATCTGAGGACCACAGTCAGCTTACAACCATTATGAGAGTTGTTCTCATTTATTGCTGTCTTGATTTACACTAGTTGTTTTTCATCAGTGAACTGTGTCTGGCATGGCGTCCACCCGACTGTTTGGTACCAATAATCCATTCTCGTCTCGGAAAGACCTAAATGTATCTGCAGCTGTTCTGAAGATGTGTTAGTTTTCTTTTTGTGTCTTCTGGCTGCGTGCACATTTTCTCGAGATATTTTTTCGCGTTCATTTATCAGAGTATTCTTTTGAGTCAGTGATGTTGAAGATACATGGCAACGGCCTTGCCGCAGCAGAAACACCGGTTCCCGTCAGATCACCGAAGTTAAGCGCTGTCGGGCGTGGCCGGCACTTGGATGGGTGACCGTCCGGGCCGCCATGCGCTGTTGCCATTTTTCGGGGTGTACTCAGCCTCGTGATGCCAATTGAGGAGCTACTCGACAGAATAGTAGCCGCTCCGGCGGATTAGTGTCGAGGTCTGGTGTGCCGGCCAGTCTGTGTATGGTTTTTAAGGCAGTTTTCCATCTGCCTCGGCGAATGCTGGCTGGTTCCCCTTATTCTGCCTCAGTTACACTTTGTCGGCGATTGCTGCGCAAACACTTTCTCCACGTAAGCGTACACCATAATTACTCCACTACGCAAACATTGGGGTTACACTCGTCTGGTGTGAGACGTTCCCGGAGGGGTCCACTGGGGGCCGAACCGCCCAATAACCCTAGGTTCGGTGTGAGGCGGCGGTGGTGTGAGTGGACTGCTGTAGCCTGTTGTGGGATTGGGATGGCTCTGAGCACTATGGGACTTAACATCTTAGGTCATCAGTCCCCTAGAACTTAGAACTAATTAAACCTAACTAACCTAAGGCCATCACACACATCCATGCCCGAGGCAGGATTCGAACCTGCGACCGTAGCAGTCCCGCGGTTCCAGACTCCAATGTTGTGGGATTGTGTACCACTGTGGGCTCCGGCGGGGACAAAGCCTCTCCGTCTTTTCTAGGTCCCCAGTTCAATAAAATACAATTCAATTTATTTCTCAATTATTTTTTGCTATAACAGTGGGATTATAATTAGCAAAATCCACCAGTTTATTTGCGCTCGTCACAGCACTCCATTGTGGCGTTAGCATTATGTACTGGGGATGACAATAGTCATAGCAAACCTTCTAATATCGTGTCGGACCTTCTTTGCTCGGCATAGTGCCGCAAGTCGACGTGGCATGTACTCAACAAGTTGTTGGAAGCCCCTGCGGAAATGTTGAGGCATACCGCCTGTATAGCCATCCATAATTAAGAAAGTGTTGCCGGTGCATGATTTTATTCGCGCGTTGACCTCTCGTATATTTGCCATAAATGTTCGATAGGATTAATATCGGGAGATGTGGGTGGCCCAATAATTTCCCGAGTTTTCCAGGAAGTTCTTCCAACCAATCATGAACATTTGTGCCCCAGTGACACGGCGCATTGTCATCCATAAAAATTCCATTGTCGTTTGGGAAAATGATTCCATGAATGGCAGCAAATGGTCTCCAAGTAGCCTAACAGAACCATTTCCATTTCGGTTGAGGTGGACCAGAGGACCCAGTCCGTTCCATGTAAACACAGACCACGTCGTTGTGGAGCCACCACCAGCTTGCACAGTGCCTTGGCGACACATTATTGCGCCAATGGTTTCGTGAGGTCTGCGCCACACTTGAACCCTAAAATCAGCTCTGATCAACTGAAATTGGAACTCATGTGACCAGGCCATAGCTCTCCAGTCGTATGGGGTCCAACCGATGTGGTCTTGAGTTCAGGCTAGGTGCTTCAGACGATGTAGTTCTGTTAGCAAAGGCACTCGCGTCGGTCGTCTGCTGCCACAGCCCATTAACACCAATTTCGCGCATTGCCCTAACAGATACGTTCTCCGCGTGTCCCACATTGATTTCTGCGGTTATTTCACTCGTTGTTGATTTTCTGTTAGCAGTCACAACTCTACTCGAACGTCGCTGCTCTCAGTCGTTAAGTGAAGGCCGCCAGCTATTACATTGTCAGTGGTAAGACGTAATGCCTGAAATTTGGTATTCTCAGCACACATTGGCACTGTGGATCTCGGAATATTGAATTACCTAACGATTTCCGAAATAGAATGTCCATGTGTCTAGCTCCAACTACCACTTCACATTTAAAGTCTTAATTACCATATTGCAGCGACAATCACGTCGGGAACCATTCCATTTGAATCACCTGAGTGCAAATGACAGCTCCACCAATGCACTGACCTTTGCATACCTTGTGTATGCGATACTATCGCCATATGTATTGTGCATATCGCTATCCCATCACTTTTATCACCTCAGTATGGTAGTTCCCTGCATGTGTATTTTACTAATGTACTTAGCAATTGTGATAAATTAATAACGTTTATACTTAGGTTTTATTGTTATTGTCACAAACGAGGTCACACAGAAGGTCCTGCCTGAACATAGCAGCAGCAACAGTCTGTGTCGATAGTATGTCTTCCCAGCCTACTGGACCACTATGTGATAGCACTGCCGCTGCAGCAACCATTCACAACCCAAAGCACCCGTAATCCAATGCTGGCAGAACTGCTGGACCAGGATACGGTAGTGTTCCAAGAGCAACACACAGCCTTCTACATCGACTTTATTTAGGCCATCATGCAGTCAGGAGGAATATTGCATGACAATGAGTGGCTGTTATTGAAATTGTCGGTTGTAAATTAATTATGCGTATTTTTTTCCAATCCTATCAACCAAAAACTGCACACACACACACACACACATACACACACACACACACACACACACACACCGCGTCATAGCTGTGGTGCATACGTCAGTGTAACACTGGAGTTATGCTGTTATAACATACACTACTGGCCATTAAAATTGCTACACCAAGAAGAAATGCAGATGATAAACGGGTATTCGTTGGACAAATATATTATACGAGGAATGACATGTGACTACATTTTCACACAATTTGGGTGCATAGATCCTGAGAAATCAGTGCCCAGAACAAACACCTCTGGCCGTAATAACGGCCGTGATAGGCTTGGGCATTGAATCAAACAGACCTTGGATGGCGTGTACAGGTACAGCTGCCCTTGCAGCTTCAACACGATACCACAGTTCATCAAGAGTAGTGACAGGCGTATTGTGACGAGCCAGTTGCTCGGCCACCATTGACCAAACGTTTTCAGTTGGTGAGAGATCTCGGGAATGTGCTGGCCAGGGCAGCAGTCGAACATTTTCTGTATGCAGAAAGGCCCGTACAGGACCTGCAACATGCGGTCATGCATTATCCTGCTGAAATGTAGGGTTTCGCAGGGATAGAATGAAGGGTAGAGCCACGGCTCGTAAAACATCTGAAATGTAACGTCCACTGTTCCAAGTGCCGTCAATGCGAACAAGAGGCGACCGAGACGTGTAACCAATGGCACCCCATACCATCACGCCGGGTGATACGCCAATATGGCGATGACGAATACACGCTTCAAATGTGCGTTCATCGCGATGTCGCCAAACACGGATGCGACCATCATGATGCTGTAAACAGAACCTGGATTCATCCGAAAAAATGACGTTTTGCCATTCGTGCACCCAGGTTCGTCGTTGAGTACGCCAAGCAGGCGCTCCTGTCCGTGATGCAGCGTCAACGATAACCGCAGCCATGGTCTCCGAGCTGATAGTCCATGCTGCTGCAAACGTCGTCGAACAGTTCGTGCAGATAGTTTTCTTGCGAACGTCCCCATCTGTTGACTCAGGGATCGAGACGTGGCTGCACGATCCGTTACAGCGATGCGGATAAGATGCCTGTCATCTCGACTGCTAGTGATACGAGGCCGTTGGGATCCAGCACGGCATTCCGTATTACCCTCCTGAACCCACCGATTCGATATTCTGCTAACAGTCATTGGATCTCGACCAACGCGAGTAGCAATGTCGCGATACGACAAACCGCAATCGCGATAGGCTACAATCCGATCTTTATCAAAGTCGGAAACGTGATGGTACGCATTTCTTCTACTTACACGATGCATCACAACAACGTTTCACCAGCCAACTCCGGTCAACTGGTGTTTGTGTATGAGAAATCGGTTGGAAACTTTCCTCATGTCAGCACGTTGTAGGTGTCGCCACCGGCGGGCGCCTACCTTGTGTGAATGCTCTGAAAAGCTAATCATTTGCATATCACAGCATCTTCTTTCTGTCGGTTAAATTTCGCGTCTGCAGCATGCCATCTTCGTGGTGTAGCAATTTTAATGGCCAGTAGTGTTTGTGTATTTTTTTTTATTTTTCAGTGCTATCAACCAAAAGCTGCACACACACACACACACACACACACACACACACACACACGGCATAACTGTGATGTATACATCAGTGTAACTCTGGCATTGTGCTGTTATAACATACTATTCCTGCGTATTTAAGCCAACGTAACGACCTACGCTGGCATGTACACCATAGTTACGCCATACATACACAGCACGTACGTCACACTTACGAGGGGCACTCAATAAGTGATACAACAAATTTTTTTCTGAAAGCGGGTTTTTTTGTACAGGACTCCAATACACCATTGTAGTGTATAGACCTTGTCCGGTAAACAAGTATGCCAGAGCGGAAGTGATTTGCAACAGAGCCAGCCACAGACAGGCGAGATCGTTATGCATTGCAGAGCAAGCCACGCAGACGGCCATTGCGAAGCAGAGCCAGCAACAGCCGACACTGCAATACGGTAGTGGAAGGACACAAGCCTTTCCTGACTTCCCACCACGTAAGTGTTTGGAGTATGTGCCTCACGTCCTAAATGAACATAGTCTGGAGAGTATAAGTACTCAATCGCTCGTGTAAATCATTCTCTGCTCAGTACCACAGCCTACACCACGAGCCTGTGACACCCAGAGTGACATCCTGGAATGCAGTACGGGTCCGCTGTTCGATCAAGAGACGGGGCAGTCACAAGAAAGTCGGCCCCAGAGCAGGGAGCAGACCGCTCGCTGGCCGTCAGCTGCGCCGCCGCGCTGTCAGCACGGTCGCGGCCAGAGATGTCGCTGACACCGGCATTCGAGAGATGCCTCTCTCAGCTCCGCTCTTTGCGCTGTCTGGAATGCCAGCCGTTTATTGTTTCCCATGAGAGGAAACTGGGCGCTTCCACCAACCTGTTCCTGATATACTGCGGGCGAGGGCAGAATAAAGAAGTTGATTAAACTAAAGCCACTCTCGTCCTGGCGTCTTATTTCACAAACCGAGCGAGGTGGCGCAGTGGCTAGCACACTGGACTCGCATTCGGGAGGACGACGGTTCAATCCCGCGTCCGGCCATCCTGATTTAGGTTTTCCGTGATTTCCCTAAATCACTCCAGGCAAATGCCGGGATGGTTCCTTTGAAAGGGCACGGCCGACTTCGTTCTCCGTCCGTCCCTAATCCGATGAGACCGATGACCTCGCTGTTTGGTCTCTTCCCCCAAACCAACCAACCAATCTTATTTCACTTTCCACGGGTGAAGGGTTATCTAACACCATATTATTCCCCACTCTTTTAGCTACAGAATCGTATTTTTTTAAATAATCTGCGTTTAGTGCCACGACCTTTCGCCACCTTACTGGGAGAGCCGCGTCCGGCCATCCTGACGTAGATTTTCCGTGATTTCTCCAAATCGCCTCACTGGGGAACTACGACCACAACCATAGATGGAAACATAAAAGACCAAAAGACATACTTGCAAGGGCCTAACATCTATGGCCAAGCTTACGCAAACACAACGGTACAGGTGAGCCCCTGTTAATCAGACGCCATTACTGGATATCCAGCTTGAACACACTGCCGAATAACTGGCACCACGCAGGGAAGCCGTACCGTACACTGCATGCAGACAAGCTCCACACACTTCCCACACAGATGAGATGATCTATGGCCGATCTTCCACTACTATATAACGATCTTGATTGTTCCAAGAATGCTGCGGCTGCAGCAACTGAGACACATCGCCATCGCTTGCCACGGTAATGATGCATGATACCCATAATAACAAATACAACCTTGCATGAACTATCGCAGCTAGTAAGCCACTACTGCTCTTATTACCCATCCCACTGTCGCAGAGGTTTTTTTCCCACGGCACGAGCCTTGGCACTTTTTTTCCCTCTGCTCTTCAAATTGCTACCCTCATTCGCGTTTCGTCCACTATCTATCACCTGATGGACCGTGTTAATGCGCAGTCTTACCCAGACGCACGGATAACATCACAGCCCAGCATCCTGTGATCCACTTACTAGATAACTAACATGTTGACGGAGATGACAGTAGAACTTTTGGTCTGGTCACCACGTTGGTGCGGGCGTGGAGGGGCCCCATTTTATCTCCAGGCAAATGCTGGAATGGAGCCTTTGAAAGGGCACAGCCAATTTCCTTCCCCATCCTTGACACAATCCGAGCTTGTGCTCTGTCCCTAATGACCTCGTCGTGGACAGGACAGTAAACCCAATCTTCCTTCCTTCCTTTTTGCTCAGCCACTACTAGTACTTGTACTTGTCCTTCGACTGGCTTCGGGACTCCAAACTACAGCTGACACTTAGACAGTCTCCATGCCATCTATCGCTCCAGTGTGGGGCTGAGCAATTTCAGTCTCATCCAGCTGCTGGTCTGCAAGCCGCCGCCAGACATATAGGGTACAGGTTCTGAGCCAGTGTCTTCGAGTAAAGATCAACACTACGTTGTCTTTGTACACCACTCTAGGCGACTCCAAGGGTCTTTGATTCAGTGCAGGGCACTTACGTGCTTGACATGTTGTTCACGGCTGCCACCGTGTAGCCTCAACATGAGCTGGGTGCACCTTCCTTGCTTCAGCATGGACACCTCGTTGACAACAGTTCTTCTGCTGAGGCAACACCCCGCTACCTAACGTACGAGGGGCGTTCGATAAGTAATGCAACACATTTTTTATGAAAGCAGCTTAGTTTCATTTAGGAATCCAATCCACCATAATTATTCCCTACTCTTTTGACTACAGAAACCTATTTTTCAACATAACCTCCGTTCAATGCGACAGCCTTACACCACGTTACTGGGAGGTCCTGTATTCCTCCATGATACCATTCTACTTGTCGACGTCAGAGCCAATGTCTTGCTGCATTAATAACTTCCACATCATGCATGTACTGCTTCCCACAGAGTGCATCCATCTTCGGGCCAAACGGATGAAAAACGGAAGGTGTGAAATCCGGTCTGTAGGGTGGATGAGGAACAACAGTCCAGCGAAGTTTTGTGAGCTCCTATCAGGTGCTGAGAATTCTGTGAGGCCTTGCTTTGTCATGGAGAAGGAGAAGTTCGTTTGCATTTTTGTGGCGACAAACACGCTGAAGTCGTTTCATCGATTTCATGATGGCAACACAACACAATTCACAATTGATCGTTGCACCATAAGGGATGACATGAAACAGAACAACCATTCCAGAGTCCCAGAAGATCGTCGCTGTAACTTTAGGGGCCTGTGACGATGTTCGACAAAAAAATTGTCATGATCGGCCTCGTAACGCGCTAGCAATCACGTACAGATCGTTCTTCGTTGCTTTCTGTGCCATTCTGTCAGGAGGAACCCAGCGGATACACACTTTTGAGTACCCCAAATGGTGCACGAGTGTGCCAGCAGTACCAACAGAGTCAACTGCGTAGAAAAGTGTTTCATTGTGATCCGTTGATCGCGTCGAATGAACGTGTCCGCAGGTTACAACATCGCAGGAGCCACAACTATGTGAGGCCGGCCGGCAAACGGGAGATCGGACAGGTTTGCGCGACCCTTGTTGCGATGGGGACAGACGCCTCGCCCAACGACCTACCGTGCTTTTGTGCATTGACAGGCCTCCGTAGTCATTCTGCGAGCGACTCTGATTATCTGCAATGCTCTGGATTTCCGTCCAAAGGAACTCTAATACACACACCACAAAAATTATCACGGGAAAATATGATGGAAGCCTATTTTTTACTGTGGGGGCGATAAAGCAGTCCAGTGTTTACATATACACACATCAAAAAACGTTTTGCATAACCTCGGTTCCCAGAGTTCCGGAACTTGTACAGACAATTGGAACAGAGATCGACATAAACATCATTTCCCCCTTTTTATTGCTCGTGAAAACCAAACATTGCATGTTGTACCACCATATAGCGAGACCTTCAGAGGTGTTGGTCCAAACTGCTGTACGCACCGGTACCTCTAATACCCAGAACATGTCCTATTGCATTTATGTATGTCTGTATTCGTGGTCGCACACTATCCACAAGTTCATCAAGGCACTGTTAGTCCAGATTGTCTCACTCCTCAACGGCGATTCGGCGTAGGTCCCTACCCAGTAGCACGTCCTGTTGCATTGATGCATGCCTGTATTCGTCGTGGCATACTATCCACAAATTCATCAAGGCACTGTTGGTCCTGATTTTCCCACTCCTCCACGGCGATTCGGCGTAAATCCCTCAGAGTGCTTGGTGGGTCACGTCGTCCATAAGCAGCCCTTTGCAATCTGTCCCACGCATGTTCGATAGGGTTCATGTCTGGAGAACATGTTGGCCACTCAGTCGAGCGATTTCGTTATCCTGAAGGAAGTCATTCACAAGATGTGCACGATGGGGGGCGCGTATTGTCGTCCATGAAAACGAATACCTCGCCAATATGCTGCCGATATGGTTGCACTATCGGTCCGAGGATGCCATTCTCGTATCGCACAGCCGTTTCGGCGCTTTCCCTGACCACCAGCGGCGTATATCGGCCCCACATAATACAACCCCAAAACAGCAGGGAATCTCCACCTTGCTGCACTCGCTGGATAGTGTGTCTAAGGCGTTCAGCCTGACCAGGTTGCCTCGAAACACGTCTCCGACGTTTGTCTGGTTGAAGGCATATGCGACACTCAACGGTGAAGAGAACGTGATGCCAATCCTGAGCGGTCCATTCGGCGTGTTGTTAGGTCCATCTGTACCACGCTGCATGGTGTCGTGTTTGCAAAGATGGACCTCGCCATGGACGTCGGGAGTGAAGTTGCACATCATGCATTCTATTGCGCACAGTTTGAGTCGTAACACGACGTCCTGTGGCTGCACGAAAAGCATTATTCAACATGGTGGCGTTGCTGTCAGGGTTCCTTCGAGCCATAATCCGTAGGTAGCGGTTATCCACTGCAGTAGTAGCCCTTGGGCGGCCTGAGTGAGGCATGTCATCGACAGTTCCTGTTTCTCTGTATCTCCTCCATGTCCGAACAACATCGCTTTGGTTCACTCCAACACGCCTGGACACTTCCCTAGTTGAGAGCCCTTCCTGGCACAAAGTAAGAATGCGGACGCGATCCAACCGCGGTGTTGACCGTCTATGCATGGTTGAACTACAGACAACACGAGCCGTGTACCTCCTTCCCGGTGGAATGACTGGAACTGATCGGCTGTCGGACCCCCTCCGTCTAATAGGCGCTGCTGACGCATGGTTTTTCACATCTTTTGGCGGGTTTAGTGACATCTCTGAACAGTCAAAGGGACTGTGTCTGCGATACAATATCCACAGTCAACGTCTATCTTCAGGACTTCTGGGAATCAGGGTGATGCAAAACTGTTTTTGATGTGTGTAGCTCTCTGCTCTGCCATTTTGAAGACTGCACATAGCGCCTCTACCTACTGGAACTTTATAAAAGTATAGGGGCTGAAGCGGGAATATTCCAGCGATGTCCACGACAAATAACACAATGTTTCAGTCGAAAAGTTGAGAGACTCCACAGATGGAAGCTGATAGTTAAATTGTTAGGATACGCCAAAAGGCAGATATACCAGCCCACTAAAGAAAAGGGCCGAGTACTTTGCGCAGATGTGTGTCTATCTGCCTATTGCGTAGATGCAGATAGAAGACATGCCTCCAGTGTAAATAATTAACCGCTTAGCGTTAAGCGCAGGTCTTCGTCCAAACAGCACCCGAGTATGAGAGAATTACAATGTCACAACGTAAGTATCTGAGTTAGTTATCTATCATGCACTGGCCGGCCGGAGTGGCCGAGTGGTTAAAGGCGCTACAGTCTGGAACCGCACGACCGCTACGGTCACAGGTTCGAATCCTGCCTCGGGCATGGATGTGTGTGCTGTCCTTAGGTTGGTTAGGTTTAAGTAGTTCTAAGTTCTAGGGGACTTATGACCACAACAGTTAAGTCCCATAGTGCTCAGAGCCATTTGAACCATTTTTATCATGCGCTGTTGCTCTCAGCAAAGGATTAGGGTGTGGTTCTCGAGATCGAAACATTTTTAAGGGGAAACACGTCTTGCACTGTCTCTCAGCGCATCTACATTAAATATTCGACTGAACTCTCATTTCTGCAAGTCTCAGCCAGCCCCTACACACATGCATTTCTATTGAGTTAGTGACTGATAAAAGTATTGACTGGTTCGTTGGTTGGTTTGTGGGGTTGAAGGGACCAGACTACAAAGGCCGTCAAGTATTGACTGTTATGGGACTTGTGAAGATGGTGAGATACGAAATTACGTACATGGGAAAGGCAGCACCGCTGGAATAACATCGCTTGTGAGTATCGTGGTAAAAGTACACTTCTCCTGTTTTAAGTAGCACTTCTGTGTCGTATTTGTTGGAGTCAGTGTACTATATTAAAGCTATATGCAGAAAAAACAGCTAAAAATAATAATCCTGGCTATCTTGCTCGCTTACCTTCACATCATTAGACAAACCGCAGAGCGTTGCTAAACACTGTATAGCACCTGTTCTGTAAGTTAATCGTTAGCTGACACCACATGGAAACATGTAGTAAATACCGTTTGTTAGCATTAAAACAAAGCACCTATACATCCCGGCACAGATTCAAACACGTGCCTACCAATAACATTGTTCGCTCTTGGTCTTTTGATTTGACGTATGAATCCATACTACTATATGAAGTCATAGTTCAAGGTTATTACCAAAAATTTAGAAAAATTCTTGGCTAACTTACTTCAGATCTTTACACGTTAAAGGGGGAAAGGTTTTCAGCAAGAATCTCGAGAAGTAAGATTTACTTCAAACTGTTACACGATGCTCTAAGAAACTTTGTGGTATATCATAATACTGTTACCGAAAATCTAGAAGAGTTCTGACCGATTTACTTCAAATTTTACGTGATACTCTATTCAACGTTCAGACAGAAATAGATTATATATGGAATCATATAAGATATTATCAGCTTGTATTCTTGAAAGAGAACTACAACTGCTAGAATCCAACATCTTAGATTTCCACGCTGGTTTCAGGCCAAACAGATCCTGCCAAGACCAAGTTTTAAGCCTAGAATAAGGAAGGTGCTAGGAAAGCCTACAATATATGTCTTTGTCGACTTCAAAAAGACCTATGACTCAATCCACAGACAAACTATTTAAGATTCTTGAAGAAAAAGGACTGGATCGGAAAATACAGAAAATCATTCAGCAGACATTAACAAATACAATATCTAAAGTGAAATTTATGGGAGAACTTTCAAAACCATTCGACATAAAAACTGGGATTAGACAAGGTGTTGGGTTATCGCCATTGCTGTTCAATGTACTTCTAGATAGAGTCATGGAAGAATGGGAAAAGAAACTTGAAGAAGGAAATTGCTGAAAACCAATTTCATTAGGAAAAAAAAACAACGAATCCCCTACTTAGCCTTGGCGGACGATCTCACGATAACGGAAGATTCTTGTGAGATGGCTATAAAACAGATATAAACTCTAAAAGAATGCGCAGAGAAAGTCAGTCTGTAGATGTCATTTGAAAATACAGTGTTTACAACATCAATTTTAGAAATTCTCAAATTACAAACCAAATATGGAGAAATTAACAGAGTATCACACTTTAAATACCTAGATGAAATTATCTCTGAGAAATATGCACAACAAGAAAGAATACGAAAAGTTCGTAAAGGCTTAGGATTAGTGCAAAACCTCTATAATAAAAAAATGTTTATCTTTAAATGCCAAAATTAGACATTACGGAACAGTAATTAATCCATCAATGTTATATGCCAGCAAAACCTTGGAACTAAACAGGAAAACTAATATAGAAAATCTAAAGGAAGAGGAAAGAAAAATAATTAGAAAAATTTTGGGACCAAGATGGACCGAGAATGGATATAGACTACAGAAAACGTCCAGAACTGAAGAACATTCTAACATAGAGACATACATGAGGAAAAGAAGCCTCAAATTCTATGGCCACATAATGAGGCTTCCCGAACACAGACTAACAGAAAGAATAGTAAAATACGTAGATTCCCTCGCTAATGGAGGCAAATCGATCCAAAATGTTAAAAAAAAGACTTGGAATTAGCCAAAATCACCAAAGAAGAAGTAGACGTAAGGAGCAATTTTAGAATAAAAGTAAAAAAATGGGAGATTAAACCAGAGACAAAAGCCCGAAGAACCGGAACAAAATGGAGCGAAGAAAGAAGAGCTAAATTCTCGCAAAGAATGGAAAACTGGTGGGCAAATAAAAAGAACCAGAAGAACAAGAAGAACGGAACAAGAAAAACGGAAACTTAGCGTCTTCCACTCTGGGGGCTTTGCGACTAATAATAATAATAATAATAATAATAATAAATGGAATCAAATTGAACAGTACTTTGGCCAGCTGAAAAATAAGAGATCGTCACGTAAAGACGGTTTATTAGCTGAGATGTGGAAAATGGGAGGGAAGCGGGCAGCTGAAACCATTTATGAGTTTATTAAAGAACGCTGGGAGAAATAAAGAATACCGGACGACTAGAAAAAAATGGCTCTGAGCACTATGACACTTAACATCTGATGTCATCAGTCCCCTAGAACTTAGAACTACTTAAACCTAACTAACCTAAGGACGTCACACACATCCATGCCCGAGGCAGGATTCGAACCTGCGGTCGTAGCAGTCGCGCGGTTCCGGACTGCGCGCCTAGAACCGCTAGATCACCGCGGCTGGCTGACTAGAAACAAGCCACAATCCACACGCAACATAAGAAGGGTGACAGGACGGACACCAACAATTACCAAGGCATATCTCTACTCCCAGTCACCTTCAAAGTTATGTTCAAAGCTCTACTGAATAAGATTGAAGTGTTCAAATATGTGTGAATTCCTATGGGACCAAACTGCTCAGGTCATCGGTCTCTAGACTTACACACTACTTAAACTAACTTACGCTAAGAACAACACACACACCCATGGCCGAGGGAGAAATCTCCGGCGGGAGGGGCCGCACAATCCGTGACATGGCGCCTCAAACCGCGCGGTCACTCCATGTGGCATATGATAGGAGATCAAGCAGAACACATAATTGGCGATTACCAAGAAGGATTCAGAACAAATAGATTGTGTCCAGAGCAAATTTTTAACTTGAAAACTTTCCTCAGGATCAGAACAAGGCGGAACCTTAACACAATCGTTACAGTTATAGATTTAAAAGGAGCATACAATTCTGTAGACGGAGAGACCGACAGTATTTCTAACACTGGAAGAAGAAGGTATCGACAAAACCACCAGACAATTAATTGAACAGACACTTACTGATACAATTTCAAAAATTAAATTTCTAGGAGAAGTTTCTGAACCCTCCAGAATTTAACAGGTGTTTGGCAGGGCAGTGGGCTCTCACCGATTGTCTTCAATCGGGTCTCAGACGAGGTCATGATAGAGTGGGATAAAGAACTACAAGAAACAAATATCGAAGGAATCCATCGGGGACAAGGAAGAGGAAGATTTGAGATGAAATGCCTCGCTTTTGCTGATTATATTGCGGTAGTTTCTAAGAACATAACAAATGCGGAGATAGTGATAGAAGCACTTCACAAAGCTGCAGCTAAAAGCGGATTACTAAGATCGTATCAGAAAACGATATACATTGAACATCAACATAACAGAGAGAAAGTATCCAAACGCAATACGGAAACGTCAAAAGAGTTGATAAGTTTAAGTACGAGGGCAGTTCAATAAGTAATGCAACACATTTTTTTTCTCGGCCAATTTTGGTTGAAAAAACCGGAAATTTCTTGTGGAATATTTTCAAACATTCCCGCTTCGTCTCGTATAGTTTCATTGACTTCCGATAGGTGGCAGCGCTGTACGGAGCTGCTGAAATGGCGTCTGTAACGGATGTGCGTTGCAAACAACGGGCAGTGATCGAGTTTCTTTTGGCGGAAAACCAGGGCATCTCAGATATTCATAGGCGCTTGCAGAATGTCTACGGTGATCTGGCAGTGGACAAAAGCACGGTGAGTCGTTGGGCAAAGCGTGTGTCATCATCGCCGCAAGGTCAAGCAAGACTGTCTGATCTCCCGCGTGCGGGCCGGCCGTGCACAGCTGTGACTCCTGCAATGGCGGAGCGTGCGAACACACTCGTTCGAGATGATCGACGGATCACCATCAAACAACTCAGTGCTCAACTTGACATCTCTGTTGGTAGTGCTGTCACAATTGTTCACCAGTTGGGATATTCAAAGGTTTGTTCCCGCTGGGTCCCTCGTTGTCTAACCGAACACCATAAAGAGCAAAGGAGAACCATCTGTGCGGAATTGCTTGCTCGTCATGTGGCTGAGGGTGACAATTTCTTGTCAAAGATTGTTACAGGCGATGAAACATAGGTTCATCACTTCGAACCTGAAACAAAACGGCAATCAATGGAGTGGCGCCACACCCACTCCCCTACCAAGAAAAAGTTTAAAGCCATACCCTCAGCCGGTAAAGTCACGGTTACAGTCTTCTGGGACGCTGAAGGGGTTATTCTGTTCGATGTCCTTCCCCATGGTCAAACGATCAACTCTGAAGTGTATTGTGCTACTCTTCAGAAATTGAAGAAATGACTTCAGCGTGTGTGTAGGCACAAAAATCTGAACGAACTTCTCCTTCTTCATGACAACGCAAGACCTCACACAAGTCTTCGCACCCGTGAGGAGCTCACAAAACTTCGGTGGACTGTTCTTCCTCATGCACCCTACAGCCCCGATCTCGCACCGTCGGATTTCCGTATGTTTGGCCCAATGAAGGACGCAATCCGTGGGAGGCACTACGCGGATGATGAAGAAGTTATTGATGCTGTACGACGTTGGCTCCGACATCGACCAGTGGAAAGGTACCGTGCAGGCATACAGGCCCTCATTTCAAGGTGGCGTAAGGCCGTAGCATTGAATGGAGATTACGTAGAAAAATAGTGTTGTGTAGCTAAAAGATTGGGGAATAACCTGGTGTATTTCAATGCTGAATAAAACAACCCCTGTTTCAGAAAAAAATGTGTTGCATTACTTATTGAACTGCCCTCGTATTTAGGAGAATGGATACAATCAAATGTGCTATGGAACACCACAAGTAAGGAAAGATCGAAGAAAATGGAATTATCGTACAAACTCACCCAAAACCGGTATAATAAAAGATCGGTATGATTCCAGGCAAAAATTAAACACTACGCAACAGTAATTAAACAGGAAGCACTTAAGGGGTCCGAATGCCTAACACTGAATAAAAGAGGTGAACAAGAAGAACTCGAAAAGAAAGAAAGGAAAATACTCAGAAAAATTTCAGGTCACAAAAGAACAACGAAAACAACTGGGTGAAGAGGAGGAATGAAGACCTATATAGAAAAACAGAAAAAATCACAGACACAATAAGAAAAAGGAGATTAAAATTTTACCACCATAAGTACAGAATGAATGACAATAGGCTAACGAAGACAATTTTTAACTTCATTTCCAAATTAGAAAACACCACGAGATGCCTGGAAGAGGACTTAAGAAAACTTGACGTTGCAGAAAACACCATACACAACAGGGAAAATTTCAGGCTACTGATCTAGGCTGCCAAATTCCCTGGCGAACGACGAAATTCACATCCTAGGAAGGTGATGTCAAATGAACAGCCATTAGCCAAGGCATGAGGAAGTTCTGGAAAAGATTGTACCTTTGTCTTAGGTTCTAAGCGATCTATAATTGCCCAAATTCTGCAAAATAAATAAATAAATAGAAAAGTTTGTTAACAAAAATCTCGAAAAGTTCTTCGCTGATCTACTTCAAATTTTTACATGATGCTCTACTAAACGTTCAGATGGACAGAGGCTACATATTTCTTAAACATATGTTGCGTATTAATATATATGTAATGTGTAAGGAGGAAACACTGTCAGAAAAAATTTCGAAAAGTTCCTTACCTATTTATTTCAAATTTTCACACAATACTGTAATAAAATTTGTTCGGCTATAGACTACATATTTTTTAAAATAAATGTCGTTTTTAAATATATAAAACTTACATTGCGAAGACCTCGTTTGCAGAAATCTCGAAAAGTTCTTGATCGATTTACTTCAATTTTTTGCGCAGTACTCTAATAAAAACTCCGATGGACATACGCTACATACACTCCTGGAAATGGAAAAAAGAACACATTGACACCGGTGTGTCAGACCCACCATACTTGCTCCGGACACTGCGAGAGGGCTGTACAAGCAATGATCACACGCACGGCACAGCGGACACACCAGGAACCGCGGTGTTGGCCGTCGAATGGCGCTAGCTGCGCAGCATTTGTGCACCGCCGCCGTCAGTGTCAGCCAGTTTGCCGTGGCATACGGAGCTCCATCGCAGTCTTTAACACTGGTAGCATGCCGCGACAGCGTGGACGTGACCCGTATGTGCAGTTGACGGACTTTGAGCGAGGGCGTATAGTGGGCATGCGGGAGGCCGGGTGGACGTACCGCCGAATTGCTCAACACGTGGGGCGTGAGGTTTCCACAGTACATCGATGTTGTCGCCAGTGGTCGGCGGAAGGTGCACGTGCCCGTCGACCTGGGACCGGACCGCAGCGACGCACGGATGCACGCCAAGACCGTAGGATCCTACGCAGTGCCGTAGGGGACCGCACCGCCACTTCCCAGCAAATTAGGGACACTGTTGCTCCTGAGGTATCGGCGAGGACCATTCGCAACCGTCTCCATGAAGCTGGGCTACGGTCCCGCACACCGTTAGGCCGTCTTCCGCTCACGCCCCAACATCGTGCAGCCCGCCTCCAGTGGTGTCGCGACAGGCGTGAATGGAGGGACGAATGGAGACGTGTCGTCTTCAGCGATGAGAGTCGCTTCTGCCTTGGTGCCAATGATGGTCGTATGCGTGTTTGGCGCCGTGCAGGTGAGCGCCACAATCAGGACTGCATACGACCGAGGCACACAGGGTCAACACCCGGCATCATGGTGTGCGGAGCGATCTCCTACACTGGCCGTACACCACTGGTGATCGTCGAGGGGACACTGAATAGTGCACGGTACATCCAAACCGTCATCGAACCCATCGTTCTACCATTCCTAGACCGGCAAGGGAACTTGCTGTTCCAACAGGACAATGCACGTCCGCATGTATCCCGTGCCACCCAACGTGCTCTAGAAGGTGTAACTCAACTACCCTGGCCAGCAAGATCTCCGGATCTGTCCCCCATTGAGCATGTTTGGGACTGGATGAAGCGTCGTCTCACGCGGTCTGCACGTCCAGCACGAACGCTGGTCCAACTGAGGCGCCAGGTGGAAATGGCATGGCAAGCCGTTCCACAGGACTACATCCAGCATCTCTACGATCGTCTCCATGGGAGAATAGCAGCCTGCATTGCTGCGAAAGGTGGATATACACTGTACTAGTGCCGACATTGTGCATGCTCTGTTGCCTGTGTCTATGTGCCTGTGGTTCTGTCAGTGTGATCATGTGATGTATCTGACCCCAGGAATGTGTCAATAAAGTTGCCCCTTCCTGGGACAATGAATTCACGGTGTTCTTATTTCAATTTCCAGGAGTGTATTTTTTTAAAATACGATGTCAGGGCATTTAAACCATTCGAGAAATTTCTTTTCCTATACATTTTATTTCTCCTTATACACTATGTGATCAAAAGTATCCGGACACCTGGCTGAATGGCTCTGAGCACTATTGCACTTAACTGCTGAGGTCATCAGTCCCCTAGAACTTAGAACTACTTAAACCTTACTAACCTAAGGACATCACACACATCCATGCCCGAGGCATGATTCGAACCTGCGACCGTAGCGGTCGCGTGGCTCCAGACTGTAGCGCCTAGATCCGCTCGGCCACTCCGGCCGGCTCACCTGGCTGAAAATAACTTACAAGTTCGTGGCGCCCTCCGACGGTAATGCTGGAATTCAATACGGTGTTGACCCACCCTTAGCCTTGATGACAGTTTTCACTCTCGCAGGCATACGTTCAATCAGGTGCTGGAATGTGTCTTGGGGAATGGCTGCCCATTCTTCACTGAAGCAAGGAGGTGCGTAAAATATCAATGTAGGCCTGTGCTGTGATAATTACAAGCAAAACAACAAGGGGTGCAAGTCCCTTCCATGAAAAACACGACCATAGCATAACACCACCGCCTCAGAATTTTACTGTTGGCACAACACACGCTGGCAGATGACGTTCACTGATCATTCGCCATAACCACACCCTGCCATCGCATCCCCACATGATTCGTCACTCCACACAACGTTTTTCCACTGTTCAATCGTCCAATGTTTACGCTCCTTACACCAAGCGAGGCGTCGTTTGGCATTTACCGGCGTGATGAGTGGCTTATGAGCAGCCGTTCGACCATGAAATACAAGTTTTCTCACCTCCCGCATAACTGTCATAGTACTTGCAGTGGATCCTGCTGCAGTTTGGAATTCCCGTGTGATGGTCTGGGTCGATGTCTGCCTATTACACATTGCGAGCCTCTTCAACTGTCGGCGGTCTCTGTCAGTCAACAGACAAGGTCGGCCTGTACGCTTTTGTACTGTAGGTGTCCCTTCACGTTTCCACTTCACTATCACATCGGAAACAATGGACCTAGGGATGTTTAGGAGTGTGGAAATCTCCCGTACAGACGTATGACACAAGTGACACTCGATCACCTGACCACGTTCGAAGTTCGTGAGTTCCGCGGAGCGCCACATTCTGCCCTCTCACAATGTCTAATGACTGCTGAGGTCGCTGATTTGGAGTACCTGGCAATAGGTGGCAGCACAATGCACCTAATATGAGAAACGTATTTCATTGGTGGTGTCTGGATACTTTTGATCACATAGTGTATATAATTTTAAACAAAGTTTGGGTATACAGGAATGTGCTGTTTCTTTTTATTCCTCGCAGCCTGTTGTAACGGAAACCATGAATGTTGTATTTACGGCTTATCGGCTTGTGATTAGAAGGCTATTATGAATTCTGAATCATCAGAAAGTTCGTAATCCTACCCGTTTGCCCATTAAAAACATACGAAATACTGTCGTTGAAGCCCTCACGAAACTATAGTTCGATTCTTTTATCTTGGCGGTTCGCGCATGCCCGCCTAGACGTGGGAGATTGCTGCGTTGACAGTTGCACGCGCCAAGAGAAGCATCGCCATAGTATAGTTCGCAAACTTCGTTTATGGGCGAGCGCGCAATTTATGAAGTAAAGCTACCACGGCCGCATTAACTCTTTCGCTGCTACACAGACGTGCTCCCCGCATTCCGCGCGATTTTGTCATCACTGCACTGCTCGCCTGTGGAGACACATGGTGTTTCGACTGGTTTGACAGACTTTATCATTCGATTTCATAAAATCTATTTGGCCCAATTATTTGATTTTTATACATCTTTTTGACTGATACCTTCCCCCTCCCCCCATAAATGACTTAATTTTGTTTCGATTTCAACGCGGTTATTGTGCAGCATTAGATGTAGTAAACCATTGAACGAAATTTTGAAGAGTTTACAGAGGTAAAAGTCCATAGCGTATACTTTTCCGTATAGTCGATTTTAGTTGCCACTAGAAATTTCAAAAAATTACATTCAAACAAGTAAAATTCATGAAGTACGACACTTCGATATTATTTTAAATAACGAAAATATTAAGCGCCATGCAAGGTTTGAACTCAGAACCTTTCGCTTAGCAGCCAAACACTTTAACCATTTCCCTAACGCAGCACATCATTCTACAGCCCTTTTGAAGGTGTTTAACATATCACGCAAAATACTGACAAACACTGTTGGTATGACTATGAATTACTCACGTTTCGTCGAAGTACAATAGGAAATAAACAATTACCGCTGTTCTTTATTGCGAAAAAGCGGTTAGTGAGAATGATACAAACACCTTTCCTTGCTATCGCCTGAATTAGGATGCTTATTGCTTGTTTGGTTTAATTAATTAATAGAATATGAAGCAATTGGTATAAAGTATGCTTTTTCGAAACATTCTTTAAAAGAAAGTGTGCCATCAAGACATTGCTTTTGTTCAATTACTTTATTTATGACTGAACGTTTCTAAAACTGAAGACACTCGTCCATGCTCTGCACTGCAGTCGAGCTCTAGCAACGTCGTTCTCTGTTCATAGGCTGACTGTGTTTTGTGACGTCAGATGCGCAGAACGAACCTAAACTCGGCCGCCGTCGTAAATGACGCGCACTTTAGTAGCTGGAGAGGTCTCTATCATATTCCACATACCAATGATCCCAACCAGTTTACCCATTCATTTTAAGTTACTTCAGCGACTTCAATTTCAAAACAAGATTTTCATTGCAACACCAACGAACAAGACTCATAGTCAGAGAGAGGATGAAGACAAAGTGGATAGAGTGGGGGGGGGGGGGGAATGAACATAGAGGAGGAAGGAGGGGATGGACAGGTAGAGGGGGTTGGGAAGAAGGACAGGGAGAGGGAGGAAGAGGTGATTTACTGAGAGCGACGGGAGGAAGAGGAGGAGGAGGAGGAGGAGGTGGAGATGAACAAAGAGATGGGGGAGGAGGGGACAGACAGTGAGAGAAGGGAGGAGACGGAGATTAGGACGTGCATCCAGTTCCCATACATGTTTATCAACTGCGAAGCTTTGCCTGGTTCGACACTTTATTACGTATTATTACTCTAAAATTCGATATCATCCACATTAAAAAATAAGTACCGACTGTTTTATCGTTATTTACACATTGCTGTTGTGAGAAGGTTGGGATTTGTGTGTACAGCTATACATAAAACTGATTGAACTGGAAAGCCTTCCACATTCATATTATATCACCAGCAGTAAATTAAGTGGGGGTACAGACCAAAATGCTAGCATAAAATAAAATGATAGAATTAGCTGCCCAACGTTTAGATAATGCAATTAGAAGCACTGCCTCCATTATAAAGAAAGACAAATTTTTACTACGCACCCAAGGGTCGATGCATTGTCTGTAAGCACGACCATCGTCTGGCTTTTACATCCTAAACCAGCAAACCGATACCTGCAGTAAAAAGAAAAAAAAAGTTACATGTATCCACAACTTGACGCATACCTGTAAATTAATATGGAGAGAGACCATACAGCGCCAGGATGTTATGTCCTCCGCCTGAACTATCAACCCGCCAGCTGCACCGCACACGCACAAAGATGTCATTAGCCTTGACGATGCGTGTCAGATAACACGCGCGGTTGCACGCCTTGACACAGTGCGTTCTCGTTCCAGTTTATCGATATACAAATCACATAAACTATAAGTATCAGGTCATTTATATGAGAGCTAAATCTATTGCTCGAATCGGAAAGCCTTCGATACGCAAGTAAGTGCTGAATAATAGTTCGTAGTATGCCCGACGGATTAGTGTCGAGTTCCGGTGTGCCAGCCAGCCTATGGATGGTTTTTAAGGCGGTATTCCATCTGCCTCAGCGAATGCGGGCTGGTTCCTCTTATTCCGCCTCAGTTACACTATGTCGGCGATTGCTGCGCAAACACTGTCCTCACGTACGCGTACACCATGATTACTCTACCACGCAAACATTTAGGGTTACACTCGTCTAGTATGAGATGTTCCCGGGGGGAAGGGGCCGGGTGTCCACTGGGGGTCGAACCGCACAATAACCCTGGGTTCGGCGTGGGGCGGAGGTGGGATGGGTGGACTGTTTTGGCCTGTTGTGGGTTTGCGAACGGCTGAGAGCTACGGCGGGAAGAAGCCTCTCCGTCGTTTCTAGGTCCCCGATTTAATACGCAATACTCAATGCTTCTGTGATGCCGCTGCATCCCAATACACACAAACCAAGGTGTGCAGAATTAGCTGGCGTTTAAGTCTGATTGTTGTTCAAACATACGTATATGTAAACACTGGACTGGTTTATCGCCCCCACAGTCAAAAATAGGGTTCCATCATATTTTCCCGTGATAATTATACTTCACATCTATTAATACATGGCCATTATTACTATGATTAATGCCTTTTCTAGCTAGCAGCAATGTACTGGAGATTTTCTGTAGTCACTCTTCAAGAAAATGGCTCTAAGCACTACAGGACTTAACATCTGAGGTCACCAGTCCCCTAGAACTTAGAACTACTTAAACCTAACTAACCTAAGGACATCACACATATCCATGCCCGAGACAGGATTCGAACCTGCGACCGTAGCGGTCGCGCGGTTCCAGACTGTAGCGCCTAGAACCGCTCGGCCACCCCGGCCGGCGTCACTCTTCAAATACAGAGACTGTGTACCTCATTTCCATTGAATATTCGATAATGATGATGATAATCGGTTTGTGGGGCGCTCATACATAGTCCCAGTTTTTACACAGTCCATTCTAGCCACTGTCACAAATGATGATGATGATGATGATGATGATGAAATAATGAGGACAACATAAACACCCAATCCCAGGGCAGAGAAAATCCCCAACCCGGCCAGGAATCGAAACTGGGATCCCGTGATCCAGAGGCAGCAACGCTAGCCACTAGACCACGAGCAGCGGACTTAGATATTCGTGTGCTGTGAATATGGTTGGTTGGTTTGTTGGTTGGTTGATTCGGGGGAGCGGACCAAACAGCTAGGTCATCGGTCCCATCGAATTAGGGAGGATAGGAAAGGAAGTCGGCCGTGGCCTTGGAAAGGAATTATCCTGGCATTTGCCTGAAGCGATTTAGGGAAATCACGGAAAACCTAAATCAGGATGGCCGGACGTGGGTTTGGATCGTCGAATTCCCGATTGCGAGTCCCTTATGCTAACCACTACGTCAGCTCGCTAGCTGTGAATATGCGTTAGTGATCGCGTATGTCAGAGTATTGATTCGACGCAATTTCTCCATTAGGTAGCTTGCATTTTCGTAGTCTCCACACACACTGACTTCTATGAAGTCGGTGATTGCTAAAAGTCACTCAACCAGGTACTTTTGCAAGCCCCAGCTTGTCAGTACAAACATTCCTTCTACTGGTCGAATCGGATGTCGTGTGTGCCCGTGCCACTACCCCAGTGTTACATTAAACCGGCAGGAGGAACGTTTTTTCCCCACAGAACCATAACCAATGTAACTGCGTAGTTTTTAAGAAAAAAGTGCCAGTATATCAATCGCAAACTGCCTATAGTATTAATTTATAACTACAGCACTTACCCTAGAAATAAGAGGAAAAAAATTCTACACTACTGCAGTGCCGGTGCACCGAAAAAAGAAATGGCATATCCACGTGTCGCCCTTGTCAAGCCTAACCACCGAGCGAGGTGGCGCAGTGGTTACAACACTGGACTCGTATTCTGGAGGACGACTGTTGAAACCCGCGTCCGGCCATCCTGATTTGCGTTTTATGTGATTTCCCTAAATAGCTTCAGGTAAATGTCGGGACGGTTCCTTTGAAAGGGCACGGCAGATTTCCTTTCCCTTCCCTCCCTAATCCGATGAGAACGATGACCTCGTTGTTTGGTTCCCTCCCCCAAATCAACGAACCAACCAATCAAGCGCAGCCAGCTTCAAAAAATGGTAGAATGGATGAAACTGCAAGCTTAAAACATGGTAGAATTATCAGCTTGACTTGAAGATAACAAAAGTCCTATTAAGTAATACCATGGCTGCCTTTTCCAGGATTAAGGTCATTATCTCCACTAGAAAGAAAGACACACCGCGTGTCATCCCGAACACAATGTGACACCATTTATAAGCAGTCCATGCTCCCCAGTCATGGCACCACTCCAAACGGGACTCTATTCATGTGGTTGCTTATTTCTTAGTCCGGCTGCTGCTAGTCTCCGACGAATGGTACAGGCTGTTGCGTAGAGCCATCACTTATTCTCGGAAAGTAGGACCCGATTCCAAGGGGTTACGATGTGCTTGGTGCACAATACGGCGATTCTCCCTTATGGTGGTCGGCGTTGTCGACCGCGATATTGACGACGAGCCCATAATGATGCCCCTCTCAAACGATCAGACGCTGTCTCGCACGAATATGTGGCATCTCCGTTTACTTCACAGTGATCACTGATCGTCTGACACTGTTATTGTTCCCGTATACAGGGTGGTCCATTGATAGTGACCGGGCCAAATATTCACGAAATAAGCATCAAAAGAAAATAAACTACAAAGAACGAAACTCGTCTAGCTTGAAGGGAGAAACCAGATGGCGCTATGGTTGGCCCGCTAGATGGCGCTGCCATAGGTCAAACGGATAACAACTGCGGTTTTCTTTAAATAGTAACCCCCATTTTTACTACATATTCGTGTAGTACTTAAAGTGTCCGCAGCTCGTGGTCGTGCGGTAGCGTTCTCGCTTCCCGCGCCCAGGTTCCCGGGTTCGATTCCCGGCGGGTTCAGGGATATTCTCTGCCTTGTGATGACTGGGTGTTGTGTGCTGTCCTTAGGTTATTTAGGTTTAAGTAGTTCTAAGTTCTAGGGGACTGATGACCATAGATGTTAAGTCCCATAGTGCTCAGAGCCATTTTGGTAGTACTTAAAGAAATATGAATGTTTTAGTTGGATCACTTTTTTCGCTTTGTGATAGATGGCGCTGTAATAGTCACAAGCGTATAAATACGTGGTAGCTCGTAACATTCCGCCAGTGCGGGCGGTATTTGCTTCGTGATACGTTACCTGTGTTAAAATGGAACTTTACCAGTTGCGGAAAAGGTCGATATCGTATTGATGTATGGCTATTGTGATCAAAATGCCCAACGGGCGTGTGCTATGTATGTTGCTCGGTATCCTGGACGACATCATCCAAGTGTCCGGACCGTTCGCCGGATAGTTACGTTATTTAAGGAAACAGGAAGTGTTCAGCCACATGTCAAACGTCAACCACGACCTGCAACAAGTGATGATGGCCAAAGACGTGTTTTAGCTGCTGTCGCTGCTAATCCGCACATCAGTAGCAGACAAATTGCGCGAGAATCGGGAATCTCAAAAACGTCGGTACTGAGAATGCTACATCAACATCGATTGCACCCGTACCAAACTTCTATGGACCAGGAATTGCATGGCGACGACTTTGAACGTCGTGTACAGTTCTGCCACTGGACACAAGAGAAGTTACTGGACGATGACAGATTTTTTGCACGCGTTCTATTTAACGACGAAGAGTCATTCACCAACAGCGGTAACGTAAACCGGCATAATATGCACTATTGGGCAACGGAAAATCCACGATAGCTGCGACAAGTAGCCCATCAGCGAGCTTGGCGGGTTAATGTATGGTGCGGCGTTGTGGGAGGCAGGATAATTGGCCCCAATTTTATCGATGGCAACCTAAATTGTGCAGTGTATGCTGATTTCCTACGTTATGTTCTACCGATGTTACTACAAGATGTTTCACTGCATGATAGAATGGCGATGTACTTCCAACATGATGGATGTCCAGCACATAGCTCGCGTGCGGTTGAAGCGGTATCGAATATCATATTTCATGACAGGTGGATTGGTCGTCGATGCACCATACCATGGCCCGCACGTTCACCGGATCTGATGTCCACGGATTTCTTTCTGTAGGGAAAGTTGAAGGATATTTGTTATCGTGATCCACCGACAACGCCTGACAACATGCGTCAGCGCATTGTCAATGCATGTGCGGACATTACGGAAGGCGAACTGCTCGCTGTTGAGAGGAATGTTACATGTATTGCCAAATGCATTGAGGTTGACGGACATAATTTTTAGCATTTATTGCATTAATGTGGTATTTACAGGTAATCACGCTGTAACAGCATGCGTTCTCGGAAATTATAAGTTCACGAAGGTACATGTATCACATTGGAACAACAGAAATAAAATGTTCAAACGTAGCTGCGTTCTGTATTTTAATTTAAAGAACCTACCCGTTACCAACTGTTCGTCTAAAATTGTGAGCCAGTACAGGACCTGCAACATGCGGTCGTGCATTATCCTGCTGAAATGTAGGTTTTCGCAGGGATCGAATGAAGGGTAGAGCCACGGGTCGTAACATATCTGAAAAGTAATATCCACTGTTCAAAGTGCCGTCAATGCGAACAAGAAGTGACCGAGACGTGTAACCAATGGCACCCCATACCATCACGCCGGGTGATACGCCGGTATGGCGATGACGAATACACGCTTCCAATGTGTGTTCACCGCAATGTCGCCAAACACGGATGCGGCCATCATGATGCTGTAAACAGAACCTGGATTCATCCGAGAAAATGACGTTTTGCCATTGGTGCACCCAGGTTCGTCGTTGAGTACACCATCGCAGGCGCTCCTGTCTGTGATGCAGCGTCAAGGGTAACCGCAGCCATGGTCTCCGAGCTGATAGTCCATGCTGCTGCAAACGTCGTCGAACTGTTCGTGCAGATGGTTGTTGTCTTGCAAACGTCCCCATCTGTTGACTCAGGGATCGAGATGTGGCTGCACGATCTGTTACAGCCATGCGGATAAGATGCCTGTCATCTCGACTGCTAGTGATACGAGGCCGTTGGGATCCAGCACGGCGTTCCGTATTACCCTCCTGAACCCACCGATTCCATATTCTGCTAACAGTCACTGGATCTCGACCAACGCGAGCAGCAATGTGGCGATACGATAAACCACAATCGCGATAGGCTACAATCCAATCTTTATCAAAGTCGGAAACGTGATGGTACGCATTTCGCCTCCTTACACGAGCCATCACAACAACGTTTCACCAGGCAACGCCGGTCAACTGCTGTTTGCGCATGAGAAATCGGTTCGAAAGTTTCCTCATGTCAGCACGTTGTAGGTGTCGCCACCGGCGCCAACCTTGTGTGAATGCTCTGAACAGCTAATCATTTGCATATCACAGCATCTTCTTCCTGTCGGTTAAATTTCGCGTCTGTAGCACGTCATCTTCGTGGTGTAGCAGTTTGAATGGTCATTAGTGTAACTTATACTAAGAACAACACACAAACACCCATGCCCGAGGGAGGACTCGAACCTCCGGCGGGAGGGGTATACCAAAACAAGTGCCCTCACGGACATCAACTACGTCACAAAACATTTCCAGACGTTTTTGGGTGTTTGTGTGATCATGGGTCGTGTCAGACAGACGAACGTGCATGTAGGCATGCGGCGGACTGCGCGTACTTCAGATTTGGAGGACCGGGTTCCACGGGATATTGAGACTAACCTCTGGACAAGCTCCTGGAAAGTGGCCCACCAACATGGTGTAAGCCAAAGTACGACTATGTGTATCCTGCATGACAACAGCATTCCATGGAGTCCACTTTGAACATCTTTTGTGACGTGGATGCGCTGCAGTTCAGGATTGTGTTCCAGGACAATCTGGCGGGGTGGTTGGTTTTTGGGGGGAGGGGACCAAACAGCGAGGTCATCTGTCCCATCGGATTAGGGAACGATGGGGAAGGAAGTTGGTCATGCCCTTTCAAAGGAACCATTCCGGCATTTGGTTGAAGCGATTTAGGGCAATCACGGAAAACCTAAATCAGGACGTCCAGACACAGGTTTGAACCTAAGTCCGGTACGATTTGTTGTTGCACGCACACCGTCTGTTTGGGGATAAATGTTCATAGGGTTGTAGGGAAAGCGACTGGTCGACTTCGTTTCATTGGCAGAATTTTGAGAAAGTGTAGCTCATCTATAAACGAGACGGCGAACAGAACACCAGTGCGACCCATCCCTGAGCACTGCTCGAGTGTTTGGGATCCTCATCAGGTCGAACTGAAGGAAGACATCGAAGCAGTTCTGAGGTATGCTTCTTTGCCACCAATACACATTTCGTGTAAGGACCACGAAGATAAGGTAAAAGAAATTAGGTCTCGTACGGAGACTTATACTGTAGATAGTCGTTTTTCCCTTGCTATATTTGCGAGTGGAACAGGGAAGGAAACGACTAGTGATGGTACGTCGTTTCCTTGTCTACGCATCGTACGGCGGTTTGCGGAAAATGTGTGTAGATGTAGCAAGGTACATTGGCATCCTTCTTATTTTCTGGGTCCTTCACTTTTTTTGTCGGACAGTGTATGAAACTGTGAAACACTAGAAGTAAAGTTACAAACGACTCGTGTGTTGGATAAATTTAGTATCAGATTTTCATTAGGAGCGGACGTAGATACAAAATATCTGTTCCACGAATTGCTATATCTGGGAAAGGATGTACATTTACCACAGAATCATACCCCTTTAAAATATGTAGCATGAAGCTTATAGCACTATTCATTTTCCGTGGATGTAATGTGAAGGAGATAATTTTTTCACATCGTCACAGCCCGCATCTCGTGGTCGTGCGGTAGCGTTCTCGCTTCCCACGCCCGGGTTCCCGGGTTCGATTCCCGGCGGGGTCAGGGATTTTCTCTGCCTCGTGATGGCTGGGTGTTGTGTGCTGTCCTTAGGTTAGTTAGGTTTAAGTAGTTCTAAGTTCTAGGGGACTTATGACCACAGCAGTTGAGTCCCATAGTGCTCAGAGCCATTTGAACCATTTGAACATCGTCACAACACACTTTTGCGCAGACAAGAAAAATAAAACTGTTCTCTTTCTCGGTGCACTTCATCCAGATATAGAAATTGGATTCGATGCGAAACATCTTCCAAAAACTGAATGGTTTTATAATAAAGTGAAATATTGCAAGGATATATTGGACAACATGGCTAAAAAAAAATTCAGTGACAGCAACTGAGCAGAGACGGCCAGCTCAGGTGTTTCACAGTGTTATGGACTTCACCAGAATAAATACATCGATACTTTACGGTGCAGATACAAGGAATGTTATCAGTCGTTAGCTGCTTCTGAAGTATCTTAGTGAAGAACTAAGATGTCAACACGTGAAAAATAGGAGCAAAAGTGTATTTCCTGTAATCAGCAGTGGGCCACATAATGAAGTACCCACGAGTAAAGAACGTATATAGCAGCGGAGAGCATCAAAAAGAAAGAACAAAGAGATTGACATCTATGAAAAATGTATCAACATGTGGAAAATGAACTAAGGTATTCACGAAGCAATTTTCAGAACTCATGGTTCTAAGAAAACACAATTTTGTTTTCTATTGTACTCTCATCCCAAAATGAATCAAACCATAAATAAAAATGACAGCTACAAATAAAAATAATATACGACTTCAGTTAGATAAGATTTTTGCAGTTAACAATGCACTGGATTAGAAGAAAAGGGTGCATTTGCTAAAGCGGGCGCCGTTTTAAGTATGTAAAAAGTGCTGCAATTCTACTAATAAGGAGCGTATCGGAATAGTTCATTTGAAAAGGGTACGGGCAATTTCCTTCACTATCCCCTGTATCATCCGAGCTTGCGCCCTTGGCATCCACGATACTACAAATAGTCTTCTTCCTTCTTCTGAGATTTTGGGATAAACCTTTGTTTGTATCAAGCACAACTACAACATTCCCTAGAAGTGACGTTTTGGTCAGGATTATCTCTCAAATACTTAACTGAATGATAAATAGTATCTTTGAAATGAAAGAAATGAAATGATCGTATGGCATTGTTGGCCGGGAGGCCCATCCGGGGCAGTTCGGTCACCGAATGCAAGTCTAATTTCAGTCGAAGCCACACTGGGCGGCTTGAGTGCCGGTGATGAGGATGAAATGATGATGAGGACAACATAACACCCAGTCCACGAGCGAAGAAAATCTCCAACCCAAGCGGGTATCGAACCCGGGCCCGCTTGCATGGGAGGCGAGCACGTTACCTCCCAGCTAATCATGCGGACACCTTTGAAATAACTTCTCACCTTACTACAAACTTACGCACTTTATGTTTCATACAAGGTGGAACTCAGTCACACCATGCTCTGGCTGTTATTATCTCTGTTGAGAATACTTCTGTAACCAGGTCACTATTTTGTACTATTCTGAGTTTACTTGAACAACACTGTACTCGAGTCAATACTCGTCTGACCCTATTACGTCCTACATCTTTTATAGCACACTGGTTTTCCTACTAATCCTACAACACTTATTGAGTTTGAAGACCCCATTTCCGTTGTCACACGCCAGCTGGTTATTGGCAAAGCCATTGTTCGTTTGCGTCATCTGATTGTTATACAGGAGCTAGTTTTGAATTGCTTTTGATATGAGCGCAAGGGAGGCATGCACAATCATTTACTTCGTGTTCGATGGTAAAAGCCTCCAGCATTACTTGTTGTTGTGTTGATCTTCAGTCCGAAGACTGGTTTGATAGAGCTCGCCATGCTAGTCTATCCTAGGCCAGCCTCTTACACTGAGGTGACGAAGATCATGGGATAGCGACATGGCGGTGACATCGCGTACACAAGGTATAAAAGGCCAGTGCATTGGCGAAGCTGTCATTTTTACTCGCGTGATTCATGTGAAAAGGTCTCCGACGTCATTGTGGCCGCACAACGGGAATTAATAGACCTTGAACGCGGAATGGTGGTTGGAGCTAGACGCATGGAACATTCCATTTCGATATTTCGAGATTCACAGTGTCAAGAGTGTGCCGAGAATACCAGACTTCAGGCATTACCTCTCACCACGGACAACACAGTGGCCGACAGCCTTCACTTAACGACCGAGATTAGCAGCGTTTGGGTAGAGTCGTCAGTGTTAACAGACGAGCAAGACTGTGTGAAATAACTTCAGAAATCAATGTGGGACGTACGAGGAATGTATTTGTTGGGAAGAAGACGACTGGAAAGCCGTAGGTTCGTCAGATGAGTCCCGGTTTCAGTTGGTGAGAACTGATAGCAAGGATCGAGTGCGACGCAGACCCCTCAAAGCCATGGACCACAGTCGTCAACAAGGCACTGTGCAATCTGGAGGTGAAGCCGTGATGGTTTGGCTCAAATGGCTCTGAGCACTATGGGACTTAACATCTGAGGTCATCAGTCCCCTAGAACTTAGAACTACTTAAACCTAACTAACCTAAGGACATCAAACACATCCATGCCCGAGGCAGGATTCGAACCTGCGACCGTAGCGGTCGCGCGGTGCCAGACTGAAGCGCCTAGAACCGCTCGGCCACACCGGCCGGCCGTGAAGGTTTGGGGTATGTTTACAGGGAATGAACTGGGTCATATTATCCAACTGAACCAATCATTGACAGGAAGTGGCTTATTCGGCTACTTGGAAACCATATGCAGCCTTTCAGGGACTTCATGTTCCCAAACATTCAGGGAATTTTTATTGATGAAATGCGCCATGTTACTGGGCCACAGTTGTTCCCAACTGGTTGAAGAACTTTCTGAACAATTCTAGCGGATGACTTGGCCACCCATATCGCTCGACATGAATCCCATCAAACATTTATGTGACGTTAGTGAGAGATCGGTTCGTGTAAAACATCCTGCAACGGCAACACTTTTGCAGTTATGGTCAGCTAAAGACGCAGCGTGGCTCGTTGTTTCTGTAGGGGTCTTCCAATAACTTGTTGAGACAATGCCACGTCAAGCTGTTGCACTATGACGTGCAAAAGGAGGTCCGACACGTTATTAGGAGGTATCCTATGACTTTGTCAACTCAGTGTAATCTCTGCATCACTACCGCAACCTACACTACGGCCCATTAAAGTTGCTACGCCAAGAAGAAATGCAGGTGATAAACGGGTATTCATTGGACAAATATATTATACTAGAACTGACATGTGATTACATTTTCACGCAATTTGGGTGCATAGATCCTGAGAAGTCAGTACCCAGAACCACCACCTCACGCCTGGGCATTGAGTCAAAAAGAGCTTGGATGGCGTGAACAGGTACAGCTGCCCATGCAGCTTCAACACGATACCACAGTTCATCAAGAGTAGTGACTGGCGTATTGTGACGAGCCAGTTGCTCGGCCACCATTGACCAGCCGTTTTCAATTGGTGAGAGATCTGGAAAATGTGCTGGCCAGGACAGCAGTCGAACATTTTCTGAATCCAGAAAGGTCTGTACAGGACCTGCAATATGGGGTCGGGCGTTATCCTGCTGAAATGTAGGGTTTCGCAGGGATCGAATGAAGGGTAGAGCCACGACTCGTAACACATCTGAAATGTAACGTCCACTGTTCAAAGTGCCGTCAATGCGAACAACAGGTTACCGAGACGTGTAACAAATGGCACCCCATACCATCATGCCGGGTGATACACCAGTATGGCGATGACGAATACACGCTTCCAATGTGCGTTCACCGCGATGTAGCCAAACTCGGATGCGACCATCATGATGCTGTAAACAGAACTTGGGTTCATCCGAAATAAATGACGTTTTGCCATTCGTGCATCCAGGTTCGTCGTTGAGTCCACCATCGCAAGGGCTCCTGTCTGTGATGTAGCGTCAAGGGTAACCGCAGCCATGGTCTCCGAGCTGATAGTCCATGCTGCTGCAAACGTCGCCAAACTGTTCGTGCAGATGGTTGTTGTCCTACAGACGTCCCCATCTGTTGACTCAGGGATCGAGACGTGGCTGCACGAGCCGTTACAGCCATGCGGATAAGATGCCTGTCATCTCGACCGCTAGTGATACGAGGCCGTTGGGATCCAGTACGGCGTTCCGTATTACCCTTCTGAACCCACCGATTGTATATTCTGCTAACAGTCCTTGGATCTCGTGCATCCAGGTTTGCGGTTGGGTACACTAACGCAGGCGCTCCTGCAGATGGCTGTTGTCTCGCAAACGTCCCCATCTGTTGACTCAGGTATCGAGACGTGGCTACACGAGCCGTTACAGCCGTGCGGATAAGATGCCTGTCATCTCTACTGCTAGTGATACGAGGCCGTTTGGATCCAGCACGGCGTTCCGTATTACGCTCCTGAACCCACTGATTCCATATTCTGCTAACAGTCATTGCATCTCGACCAACGCGAGCAGCAATGTCGCGATACGATAAACCGAAATCGCGATAGGCTACAATCCGACCTTTATAAGAGTCGGAAACGTGATGGTACGCATTGCTCCTCCTTACACGAGGCATCACAACAACGTTTCACTAGGAAACGCCGGTCAACTGCTGTTTGTGTATGAGAAATCGGTTGGAAACTTTCCTCATGTCAGCACGTTGTAGGTGTCGCCACTGGCGCCTAACTTGTGTGACTGGTCTGAAAAGCTAATCATTTGCATATCACAGCATCTTCTTCCTGTCGGTTAAATTTCGCGTCTGTAGCACGTTATCTTCGTGGTGTAGCAATTTTAATGGCGAGTAGTGTATTACCAGTCTGCGTTTTACACCTTCCCTACTTCGGCCATTATCCGTTATTTTGCTGCCCAAACAAAAAAATCGTCTACTACTTTTACTGTGACCTCCTAATCTATGTTCTTCAGCGTAGTCTGGTTTACTTCTCCTATACTGATCAGCCAGAACACTATGTTCACCTACGTAATAACCAGTACGTGGATTTTCGCACGAAAATCACTGGCGACACATCCTGGCATGGAAGCAGTGAGGCCGTGTTAGGTCACTGAAGGAAGTTGGCAGTACATCTGCACTCACAAGTCACCTAGTTTCCGTAAATTCCTGAGAGGAGGGGGGGGGGGGGGGAGGGCGATGAGCTCTGACGTCACGTTCAATCACATACCAGGGGTATTCGATCGGGTTCAGATATGGCGAGTTGGGGGCCAACACTTCAATTGGAATTCGCCACTGTGTTCCTCGAACTACTCCATCACACTCCTCGCCTTTTAACATGCAGCATTATCATGTTGAGAAATGACACTGCCTTCGGGAAACATGATCGTCATGAAGGTGTGTACGTGGTCTGTAAGCAGTGTACGATACACCTTGGCCATCATGGTTCCTTGTACGAGCTTCACTGCACCCATGGATACCCACGTGAATGTTCCCCACAGCATAAACGAGCCGCCGCCAACTTGTTTCCGTCCCGCAGTACACGTATCAAGGAACTGTTCCCACGGAAGAAGACGGATTCGTCCTTCTCATCGGCATGGTAAAAAAGATATCGGAACTCATCAGACCATGGAACACTCTGCCATTGCGGTACCGTCCAGTGCCGGTGGTCACGTGCCCATTTCAGTCGTAGTTGCCGATGTGGTAGTGTTAACATTGGCACATGCATGGGTTGTCGGCTGCAGAGGCTCATTGTTAGGAGTGTTCGGTGCACAGTGTGTTCAGAAACAGTTGTACTCTGCCCAGCAGTAAACTCTGATGTTACTTCAGCCACAGTTCACCGCCTGTCCTGTTTTACCGATGTCCCCAGCCTACGACGTCCGACATCTGTAATGAGGGGTACCCGCTCAACCCCACGTCGCCACGTGTGGAAGTCACTCACCACGGCACTCCTCGAACACCCGACAAGTCGTGCACTTTCTCAAATGCTCGTGCCGAGCCTCCAGGTCACCACAATCTGCCCTCGGTCAAACTCAGAGAGATCGCACGCTTTCCCCATTATACATGGACCGCACGCTCGCTGATACTACACTCCTGGAAATTGAAATAAGAACACCGTGAATTCATTGTCCCAGGAAGGGGAAACTTTATTGACACATTCCTGGGGTCACATACATCACATGATCACACTGACAGAACCACAGGCACATAGACACAGGCAACAGAGCATGCACAATGTCGGCACTAGTACAGTGTATATCCACCATTCGCAGCAATGCAGGCTGCTATTCTCCCATGGAGACGATCGTAGAGATGCTGCATGTAGTCCTGTGGAACGGCTTGCCATGCCATTTCCACCTGGCGCCTCAGTTGGACCAGCGTTCGTGCTGGACGTGCAGACCGCGTGAGACGACGCTTCATCCAGTCCCAAACATGCTCAATGGGGGACAGATCCGGAGATCTTGCTGGCCAGGGTAGTTGACTTACACCTTGTAGAGCACGTTGGGTGGCACGGGATACATGCGGACGTGCATTGTCCTGTTGGAATAGCAAGTTCCCTTGCCGGTCTAGGAATGGTAGAACGATGGGTTCGATGACGGTTTGGATGTACCGTGCACTATTCAGTGTCCCCTCGACGATCACCAGTGGTGTACGGCCAGTGTAGGAGATCGCTCCCCACGCCATGATGCCGGGTGTTGGCCCTGTGTGCCTCGGTCGTATGCAGTCCTGATTGTGGCGCTCACCTGCACGGCGCCAAACACGCATACGACCATCATTGGCACCAAGGCAGAAGCGACTCTCATCGCTGAAGACGACACGTCTCCATTCGTCCCTCCATTCACGCCTGTCGCGACACCACTGGAGGCGGGCTGCACGATGTTGGGGCGTCAGTGGAAGACGGCCTAACGGTGTGCGGGACCGTAGCCCAGCTTCATGGAGACGGTTGCGAATGGTCCTCGCCGATACCCCAGGAGCAACAGTGTCCCTAATTTGCTGGGAAGTGGCGGTGCGGTCCCCTACGGCACTGCGTAGGATCCTACGGTCTTGGCGTGCATCCGTGCGTCGCTGCGGTCCGGTCCCAGGTCGACGGGCACGTGCACCTTCCGCCGACCACTGGCGACAACATCGATGTACTGTGGAGACCTCACGCCCCACGTGTTGAGCAATTCGGCGGTACGTCCACCCGGCCTCCCGCATGCCCACTATACGCCCTCGCTCAAAGTCCGTCAACTGCACATACGGTTCACGTCCACGCTGTCGCGGCATGCTACCAGTGTTAAAGACTGCGATGGAGCTCCGTATGCCACGGCAAACTGGCTGACACTGACGGCGGCGGTGCACAAATGCTGCGCAGCTAGCGCCATTCGACGGCCAACACCGCGGTTCCTGGTGTGTCCGCTGTGCCGTGCGTGTGATCATTGCTTGTACAGCCCTCTCGCAGTGTCCGGAGCAAGTATGGTGGGTCTGACACACCGGTGTCAATGTGTTCTTTTTTCCATTTCCAGGAGTGTACATACACCGTGCGTGTGTCTGACTAACGGTCATTCCGCGCCAGTTGACGCTGCTATCGCCTGGACAGGTTTATATCGATAATAAGTCGGTTGTCATTATTTTCTGGCTGATGAGTGTATATTCCATTACCCTTATTTTACTTTTATAGATGTTCATCTCATAACCTCTTTTCATAACATTATCCACTCCTTTCAAGTGCTCTTCCAAATCCTTAGCACCTTTCACAAAATTACGCCATAGTCAAACTGCAAAATTTTTAATTGTTTTCCTTAGACTTTATTTTATTTCTTTGTGTTTCCTCCACGGCTTGCTCAACGTACAGATTGAATAACATCGGGGACAGGCGACAACCCTGTCTTGCTCCCTACTCATCAATGACTTCCGTTTCATGACGTTCGGCTCTTGTAACTGCCGTCTGGTTTTGGTACATTACTATATGACATGTTGCTTCCTGCATTTTATCGTTGTTAATTTCAACATTTCAAAGAGTCTAGCCCACTACTAACTGTCAAAAGTTTTCTCTGAATCTAAGTAAAGCGGTCATCAATCTGAAGATTGTTTTGACCTCCACAGTGCTTCACTAGGCATGGTCCTGTTGGAGGTGGTATGACGTTCGCTCCTCCGACCTTTGAATGACTTACCCAGCCTCAGAGAAATTAACTACTTGCAGAAACACTTTTTCCAGTCACGTAGCCTTCACTCTTCCCGAATTTTATTTTATTTCAAAGTTAGTGAACCCTTTGTGAAACCCTCACTGCTCTTGGCTGTCCCAGGAGAAATTCGTATCAAATCTGTGCAGATCAATGTAATGCACGAGGCCATACATGTCTCTTAAATTGTTTATATGGGTAAGGAACAGCAGAGGGCCTTTCACTTTCCGTCAGGTACTACGAACTGTGACTCTCTCACAGGTTCAAATGGTTCAAATGGCTCTGAGCACTATGGGACTTAACATCTGAGGTCATCAGTCCCCTAGAACTTAGAACTACTTAAACCTAACTAACCTAAGGACATCACACGCATCCATCCCCGAGGCAGGATTCGAACCTGCGACTGTAGCAGTCACGGGATCCCGGACTGAAGCGTCTAGAACCGCTCGGCCACCGCGGCCGGCCTCTGAGAGGAAATCAATAATCCATTCGCATAACTGAGACGATATTCCATAAGCACGTAATTTGATTATAAGCCGCTTGTGAGGAACGGTGTGAAAAGCCTTCTGGAAATCTAGAAATACGGAATCAGTTTGAAATTCCTTGATACTTTTGATCAGCTAGTGCACATTGCACTTGTGAAAGAAAGTTTAAAGAAAGTACGGACTATAATTAGTTCTTTCAATTTTAATATTTTCGAATCAAAAGAACATTTTTTTTTCTTAACCGGCTGACAGTATATAGAAACTTTCGATAATTTTACTGAATGTTTAGTTCTTAATAATGAATGTGTATTTATTAGATGTTATGCACTGTTGGCCATTAACTCCTCAACGTCATGCAGGCGACATGCAACAAATATAAAATTGACATATGCTTGGATGTGCAAATTATTATCCTTTCAGCGGAACCGCACAAATTAACCCAAGGTAATGCTATCTACATGTTTGTACATGGGGGGAGAACTTGAAATGGCTTTCTCATTCAGAAATCAGATTTGTTGGTTATTTGTGAATAGATGGTTGGTTGTTTGATTCCGAGGTGCAGACCAAGCAGCGCGGTCATCTGTCCCATCGGAGTAGGAAGAATGGGGAAGGAAGTCGGCCGTGCCCTTTCCCGGCCTTTCCCTGAAACGATTTATGGAAATCAAGGAAAATCTAAATCAGGACGGCCGGACTCGGATTTGAACCGCCGTCCTCCCGAATGCGAGTCCAGTATGCTAGCCATGGCACCACTTCGCTCGGTTGGTGAGAAGATGACGTTTTGCCTTTTGTAAGGATAAACGTCTGCCAGCATGTGTCGGAATTCGAAAGCTGCAGGATCATGGCCTATTGAGACTGTGGTTTATCTTTAGGCGACACTGCTGCTCTCGTATACACGACTATCTTGGGAATATGAAATTTATGGGCACTGGAGGGCCATATTCAGTGCCATACATGGCATCAGCGGCCCCGCGCGAATAGCGCGTGGGTGGACAGATGTAAATGGTGGTCAGAAACAGTTTCAAAACCTTGTAAGGGTGTTTGTTACAGGATAGGACTACTGAGGAATAATTATTAAGAAAAATCGATACGTTGTGCCTTTTCCGAGTTAAATAGCGCTGAAAAACGCCAATCAGGCTGTTGCCAGCAAATTGAAGCGCCACGCCAGAGACAGTCTCAAAAATGGTTCAAATGGCTCTGAGCACTATGGGACTTAACATCTGAGGTCATCAGTCCCCTACAACTTAGAACTACTTAAATCTAACTAACCTAAGGACATCACACACATTCATGCCCGAGGCAGGATTCGAACCAGCGACCGTAGCGGTCACGCGGTTACAGACTGAAGCGCCTACAACCGCTCGGCCACAGCACCCGGCGAGACAGTCTCGCCAAAATTGTTTTTCGTTTGCTTTCCCAAAACCAAACTTTCCCAAAACCAAACATGAGGGTGATACAAAAATTAGACATGTGACGATAGAAACTGACACTAATTGCACGAAGGGCGTTCAATAAGTAATGCATAACCTTTTTTCTCGTCCAATTTCAGTTGAAAAAACGCGAAATGGAAAACGTGGAATATTCCCGCTTCAGCCCCTACAGTATCATAAAGTTCCTGTGTTTGGCGGCGTTATGCGTAGCCTTGGAAATGACGTTTGTAACGGAGGTGCGTTACAAGCACAGAGCTGTCACTGAGTTTCGTCTGGTGGAAAACCAGAGAATCGCAGACAATCATAGGCACTTGCAGAATGTCTACAGAGAATCAACATGGATTCCGGAAACAGCGATCGTGTGAGACCCAACTCCCTTTATTTGTTCATGAGACTCAGAAAATGTTAGATACTGGCTCCCAGGTAGATGCCATTTTCCTTGACTTCCGGAAGGCGTTCGAAATAGTTCCGCACTGTCGCCTGATAAACAAAGTAAGAGCCTACGGAATATCAGATCAGCTGTGTGGCTGGATTGAAGAGTTTTTAGCAAACAGGACACAGCATGTTGTTCTCAATGGAGAGACGTCTACAGACGATAAATTAACCTCTGGCGTGCCGCAGAGGAGTGTTATGGGACCACTGCTTTTCACAATGTATATTTAAATGACCTAGTAGATAGTGTCGGAAGTTCCATGCGGCTTTTCGCGGATGATGCTGTAGTATACAGAGAAGTTGCAGCATTAGAAAATTGCAGTGAAATGCAGGAAGATCTGCAGCGGATAGGCACTTGGTGCAGAGAGTGGCAACTGACCCTTAACATAGACAAATGCAATGTATTGCGAATACATAGAAAGAAGGATCCTTTATTGTATGATTATATGATAGCGGAACAAACACTGGTAGCAGTTACTTCTGTAAAATATCTGGGAGTATACGTGCGGATCGATTTGAAGTGGAATGATCATATAAAATTAATTGTTGGTAAGGCGGGTGCCAGGTTGAGATTCATTGAGAGAGTCCTTAGAAAATGTAGTCCATCAGCAAAGGAGGTGGCTTGCAAAACACTCGTTCGACCTATACTTGAGTATTGCTCATCAGTGTGAGATCTGTGCCAGGTCGGGTTGACGGAGGAGATAGAGAAGATCCAAAGAAGAGCGGCGCGTTTCGTCACAGGGTTGTTTGGTAAGCGTGACAGCGTTACGGAGATGTTTAGCAAGTTCAAGTCGCAGACTATGCCAGAGAGGCGCTCTGCATCACGGTGTAGTTTGCTGTCCAGGTTTTGAGAGGGTGCGTTTCTGGATGAGGTATCGAATATATTGCTTCCCCCTACTTATACCTCCCGAGGAGATCACGAATATAAAATTAGAGAGATTCGAGCGCGCACGGAGGCTTTCCGGCAGTCGTTTTTCCCGCGAACCATACGCGACTGGAACGGGAAAGGGAGGTAATGATAGTGGCACGTAAAGTGCCCTCCGCCACACACCGTTGGGTGGCTTGCGGAGTATAAATGTAAATGTAGATGTAGATGTAGACTTGGCAGCGAACAAAAGCGAGACATCTGTCACCATCGCAACAAGGTCGCACAAACCTCTACGATTTCGCGCGTGGCTGGCAGCCGCAAACAGCTGTGACCTCTGCAGTGTTGGAACGTACGGGCACTCATTCGAGGTGTACGACGGATCACAATCAAACGTCTCACTGCTCAATTGGACGTTTGTGTTGGTAATGCTGACACACTTATCCACCAGTTGGGGTACGCGAAAGTGTGTACCTGTCGGGTTCATCGCCGCCTAGCAGAAGACCATAAAGATCATCGAAGGATGATCTGTGCGGAATCCCTTGCGCGTTACGAGGCTGATCGTGACAATTTTTTGTCGAACATAATGGCTGGCTATGAAACAAAACGGCAGTCTATGGAGTGGACCACACCACCTATTCTTCGAAGAAGAAGTTGAAAGCCACAGCCTCAACCGGTAAAATCGTGGCGACTGTCTTCTGGGACTCTGACTGGGTTATTGTGTTTGATTTCCACCCTCATGGGACAACGACCAACTCTGAAGTGTATTGCGCTACCCTCAGAAAATTGAAGAAACGACCTCGGCGCGTTCATCGCCGCAAAAATGCAAACGTGCTTCTCCTTCTCCATGACAATGCAAGGCCTCACACAAGCCTGCACGCCCGAGAAAGTTCACAAACCTTCAATGGATTATTCTTATTCATCTATCCTACAGCCATGATGTCGCACCTCTTTCGACTTCCTTCTTTTTGCCTCAATGAAGGATGCACTCCGCAGCAAGCAATACATGGATGTTGTGGAGGTTATTGATGCAACAAGACGTTGGCTCTGACTTGGACCAATACAGTGGCGCCGGCCGAAGTGGCCGTGCGGTTAAAGGCGCTGCAGTCTGGAACCGCAAGACCGCTACGGTCGCAGGTTCGAGTCCTGCCTCGGGCATGGATGTTTGTGATGTCCTTAGGTTAGTTAGGTTTAACTAGTTCTAAGTTCTAGGGGACTAATGACCTCAGCAGTTGAGTCCCATAGTGCTCAGAGCCAATAGAGTGGCACCATGCTGGTGCACAGGCCCTCCCAGTAAGGTGGCGTAAGGTCGTCACGCTGAACGGAGATTATGTTCAAAAACAGGGTTTCGTAGCCAGAAGAGTGGGAATAATATTGTGTATTGGAATCCTGAATAAAACCAAACTCTTTATAGAAAAAAAAAGTTTTGCATTACTTATAGAACGCCTCTCGTATCTGGCGAGCCGCTTAAATTTGCGAACAGGATGGTCTGATTGGGTAACTTCAGTGCTCGTTAGTTCGGAAACGGCACACTGTAGCGAATTTTCTCCTTTCCAGTTATTTCTAGGCACAGTCGACCCTGCAACATCCTTACAAGTTTTTTCGACTATTTCTGACCACTGCGTACAGTACGGTGCAGAATCGTGACGCCAGCCTTAAGTCAGGAAACGGAGAAGACCAGTTCAACAATGTTCAAATGTGTGTGAAATCTTATGGGACTTAACTGCTAAGGTCATCAGTCCCTAAGCTTACACACTACTTAACCTAAATTATCCTAAGGACAAACACACCCATGCCCTAGGGAGGACTCGAATCACCGCCGGGATCGGCCACACAGTCCATGACTACAGCGCCTAAGACCGCTCGGCTAATCCCGCGGGGCGAGAAGACCAGTGTCCTCACTGCTGGTGCCTGGAGCATCAAAGACTGTCGCCACTATGGCTGTTATTGCGTCTTAGCTTGACCCGGCAGAAACAAAGAGGCGAGCCGACGGTGTTGCCCATTGGAAACAGGAGAGGCACCACGTTGTCTTTCCAGACGAGTCCCAGTTCTGCAGACAGCATCACAGTAGATACCTCGGTGGAGGCTCTGATCACAACGAATGTTGCCGGATTGCATTCATCATCGTCATACAGGCGTGATGGTATGGGGGTATAGTTGCAAAACTACTGTAGGTTACCATAGATCACAGTCAGTAAGCATAGTCTACGGTAATTTCCCTAGTAGCTTTCCTCAGTTATGACCCTGCCCGCATTACCTGTACATTAGGTGTGTTGCATACCTATCAGGCGTTACCTCATTTTGACCGGTTTTTATGGACATGCATTAGTTTCTTACTAGATTCCCCTAAAAACCGGAATCGGTGAAGCGTCTAGGTACTGAGTGAGAATATGTACAGGGTGAAGCGAAATTCGGGCACTTGGTCTTCGCAGTGCGACTCCGCACATGTCACCGATAAAAAAAAAGTCTCTCCCAAAATTTCGTCCGGCGATTAGATCCGGCAGAAAAGTACGTAAAAGACTGACAATCTGGCAACACACAACAGGATAGAAGAGCTACACAGTAACATCAACACAGTACACCCACAAATCCACTTCACAATGGAAATAGAAAGCAACAAGAAACTAAATTTCTTGGATCTTAACAATCACAAGAAACAACCACCAACATGAATTCTCCATTACAGAAAACCCACATCCACAAGCGCTGTTATCCACAGCTCATCCAACCACCCGACAGTACATAAATATGCCAGTTTCACACACATGCTCCACAGGATAAACAGAATACCTCTTAAACTAGAAACCTACATACAGGAACTAAATATAATCAAACAAGTTGATGTTGAAAACGACTACAAAACAGACATCATAAACAAACTCAACAACAAGGTAAAACGGAAACATGCAGTACACACAGACAACACAGCAGACCACACCACTTCAGAAAAAGGAGAGAGATGGTACACAGTAACATACAATAACAAAATAGCACATAGAATAGGAAACATCTTGAAAAAGCTAGGGATACCAGTAACATTCATAACAAACAATGCAGTTCAGAAAAGACTAATACCAGTCAGAAAAACCTCAGACAAATTCAGCAACGCCGGAATATATCAACTCACTTGCAACTCCTGTCAGGTCCAATACATAGGGCAAACAAGCAGAAATTTCCGAACGAGGTACACAGAGCACAGAGCTCTAAAAAGTGACAGCACACATTCAACTTTTGCAGAACATCTAATGAACGAAAACCATAACCCCACTAATATCGAAAACGATCTATACATTCTGAGAAACAGCAACAGTCTATACCGACAACTAACGATAGAAGAAAATTACTACATACAAAAGGCTATAGTCGAAGGGAAAAATGTAATAAATAAAAACACAACACTTTGCAACAACACCCACTCTTTACCGCTCTGAGAGAACTGACCAAGGACACAGAACACAAAGCACACACACGCAAAAGAACCACTTTCCCATCACACACACAGACATAAATAATGAACAGAAGTCGTCGTAATTCGCGCTACAGTTTTCATAGCCTTTCTCGCCACATGCGACACACCTCTCGCGACACGCGCGAACAGCAAGATGGGGTAACATTCTGGATTAGAAACAAAGTGCGAAAGTTTTGTTTTTCTGGGTACAAAAGCAGCCAGATACCATCCAACGAACGTGAGTACAAGTATAGCTAAGTAACAGCTCAGTACACACCAAATAATTGGTTTCCACAACACTACCACAATCCCAAGTATATATTGCTGACATGCGAAGTTCATCTTTTAGTATTTTGTTTACTAACAGCCGCTCACATGGTTGCAGATGACATGATGTTCGCTAAGTAAAAAACGGCAACAGAAAAAAAGAGCACAGAAAACATGTCGCAAACAGCGCCATTAATTGCTTAAAACATGCTGTAACATACAATAAATAAGGTAGTATGAAAATATCTATAGAAAACTATATTTCAAAAGATGAATAGTAAAAATGTAATAATGTTTTACTGTGCTTGTATAACAATGCTATTTTCTACATGTTTTAGATTTAAAAACTCCACTAATGATGGTGATATTTGTCGCCGAAACTAGTTTGGGATAATAAAGAAATAAACGAATAACAAGGTGTTTTACACCAAGGCGGACTCAATTCCTGATACTACTGTTTTACTATGCAAACACGGACCAAAATGGAAGAGTTCCAAGATAAAATCATTATTTATTAATAGTAACAGAGTTTGAACATTATTCCTAAAGCACGTTGCTAGTCCTACTGGTAACGTAAGGCCCTAACGAAATGTAATGGACCTGAACGAGGCAAGAATAATAGTTGGTATTAATCTATGGGACCATTGAAGGAGGGTACAAAGAAAATAGGTTTCGCATCTAGCAGATGAAGTGGTGCGAATAAATTCACGCCCACGACATGGAAAGGGCTTCTTTCAAAGCTGACCATTCTTCCATTTCTACGCTTGTAGTATGTAAGTGGTAATGTTTTCTAGAGGACCCGCTGCGGCAGCTGTTGACTATAGGTCAGTTCAGGGAGACAGAAGAAGTGTCAGTGATCCTGCAGTATATTCAGAAAGTAAGGTAAATAGTAACCGTAGGGAAAGAGTGTCTCCGAGAGCTGCAGACGAGAGTACGAATATTCGCAGTGTTTCAATAATTACTCCATGCGAGACATTATTCTATATAGCTATACAGTATTTCAGTCAGAAGACCAAGGCAGGGGTACAGGAATCGAGAGTAGATGTGAATAGATTCATTCCGGGTCATTGTAGAACATTCCAGAACACTCTCTAATGTTGTGTAATGTTTTGGAACATTGTGAAGCATTCGAAGCCTTCTTGGTATGGTCTAGAATTTTCCACTGGTGAGGCTAAACATTGGTAGGGGTATATACAGCTAGACCCGTCGTGGGTTCGAACGTTAGTTTCTTACCAGTGACGAAGGCAGGAACGGAAAAAGTACTGCAGTGAGTGAATAAAAACAAACAATGAAGTGTGGGTAGTCAAACTATACAGTGATTGAATATAAATCGAAAATTAAGTTTGAAAAGAGTGTAAAGTGTACTTAGTGAATTTGTTAGTAAAAAGTTGATTTGATTTATATTTTAGACAATACCCAAACGTAAAAGAGGACTAGTAGTAATCCAAACGTGTTATGAGTGTGTGTGTGTGTGTGTGTGTGTGTACACATCTCCTCCCAAACTACTGGGCTGAAAAACTTGGTACACATAAAGGGGAGCCGGCCGGAGTGGCCGTGCGGTTCTAGGCGCTACAGTCTGGAGCAGAGCGACCGCTACGGTCGCAGGTTCGAATCCTGCCTCGGGCATGGATGTGTGTGATGTCCTTAGGTTAGTTAGGTTTAATTAGTTCTAAGTTCTAGGCGACTGATGACCTCAGAAGTAGTCGCATAGTGCTCAGAGCCATTTGAACCATTTGAACCATAAAGGGGAGGGAGGGGGGCGGGGCGTGAAAGGAGAAAAAGGAGTGTAGCCCGCGACACGTGAATTCTCAGTTTTATTCATCCAGTGTTTGAGAATGACAGCACTTAGCCACTTCCAAAATTTCAAATCTTTACAAAGTTTTTTCTCGCTGGCAACTCCTGTTACAAAATAACGAAAGGAAAAACGTTCATCGCTGCTCAGGCGGTAAAAGTAGCGCATGAGACATGGTGTTATAATTTTTTAATTCGTTACAACTAACTGTATGCATGATACATTTTGCACTGTATGCACATATGCCACTGAATGTAAGTCCAAGATCATACCATTGTACACTACTGGCCATTAAAATTGCTACACCAAGAAGAAATGCAGATGATAAACGGGTATTCATTGGACAAATATACACTCCTGCAAATGGAAAAAAGAACACATTGACACCGGTGTGTCAGACCCACCATACTTGCTCCGGACACTGCGAGAGGGCTGTACAAGCAATGATCACACGCACGGCACAGCGGACACACCAGGAACCGCGGTGTTGGCCGTCGAATGGCGCTAGCTGCGCAGCATTTGTGCACCGCCGCCGTCAGTGTCAGCCAGTTTGCCGTGGCATACGGAGCTCCATCGCAGTCTTTAACACTGGTAGCATGCCGCGACAGCGTGGACGTGAACCGTATGTGCAGTTGACGGACTTTGAGCGAGGGCGTATTGTGGGCATGCGGGAGGCCGGGTGGACGTACCGCCGAATTGCTCAACACGTGGGGCGTGAGGTCTCCACAGTACATCGATGTTGTCGCCAGTGGTCGGCGGAAGGTGCACGTGCCCGTCGACCTGGGACCGGACCGCAGCGACGCACGGATGCACGCCAAGACCGTAGGATCCTACGCAGTGCCGTAGGGGACCGCACCGCCACTTCCCAGCAAATTAGGGACACTGTTGCTCCTGGGGTATCGGCGAGGACCATTCGCAACCGTCTCCATGAAGCTGGGCTACGGTCCCGCACACCGTTAGGCCGTCTTCCGCTCACGCCCCAACATCGTGCAGCCCGCCTCCAGTGGTGTCACGACAGGCGTGAATGGAGGGACGAATGGAGACGTGTCGTCTTCAGCGATGAGAGTCGCTTCTGCCTTGGTGCCAATGATGGTCGTATGCGTGTTTGGCGCCGTGCAGGTGAGCGCCACAATCAGGACTGCATACGACCGAGGCACACAGGGCCAACACCCGGCATCATGGTGTGGGGAGCGATCTCCTACACTGGCCGTACACCACTGGTGATCGTCGATCGTCGAGGGGACACTGAATAGTGCACGGTACATCCAAACCGTCATCGAACCCATCGTTCTACCATTCCTAGACCGGCAAGGGAACTTGCTGTTCCAACAGGACAATGCACGTCCGCATGTATCCCGTGCCACCCAACGTGCTCTAGATGGTGTAAGTCAACTACCCTGGCCAGCAAGATCTCCGGATCTGTCCCCCATTGAGCATGTTTGGGACTGGATGAAGCGTCGTCTCACGCGGTCTGCACGTCCAGCACGAACGCTGGTCCAACTGAGGCGCCAGGTGGAAATGGCATGGCAAGCCGTTCCACAGGACTACATCCAGCATCTCTACGATCGTCTCCATGGGAGAATAGCAGCCTGCATTGCTGCGAAAGGTGGATATACACTGTACTAGTGCCGACATTGTGCATGCTCTGTTGCCTGTGTCTATGTGCCTGTGGTTCTGTCAGTGTGATCATGTGATGTATGTGACCCCAGGAATGTGTCAATAAAGTTTCCCCTTCCTGGGACAATGAATTCACGGTGTTCTTATTTCAATTTCCAGGAGTGTATTATACTAGAACTGACATGTGATTACATGTTCACGCAATTTCGGTGCACAGATCCTGAGAAATTTGTACCCAGAACAACCACCTCTAACCGTAATAACGGCCTTCATACGCCTGGGCACTGAGTCAAACGGATGGCGTGTACAGATACAGCTGCCCATGCAGCTTCAACACGATACCACAGTTCATCAAGAGTAGAGACTGGGGTATTGAGACGAGCCAGTTGCTCGGCCAGCATTGACCAGACCTGTTCAGTTGGTGAGAGATCTGGAGAATGTGCTGGCCAGGGCAGCAGTCGAACATTTTCTGTATCCAGAAAGGCCCGTACAGGACCTGCAACTTGCGGTCGTGCATTATCCTGCTGAAATGTAGGGTTTCGCAGGGGTCGAATGAAGGGTAGAGTCACGGGTCGTAACATATCTGAAATGTAACGTCCACTGTTCAAAGTGTCGTCAATGCGACGTGTAACAAATGGCACGCCATACCATCACGTCGAGTGATACGCCATTATGGCGATGACGAATACACGCTTCCAATGTGCGTTCACCGCGATGTCGCCAAACTCGGATGCGACCATCATGATGCTGGAAACAGAACCTGAATTCATCCGAAAAAATGACGTTTTGCCATTCGTGCATCGAGGTTTGTCGTTGAGTACACCATCGTAGGCGCTCCTGTCTGTGATGCAACGTCAAGGGTAACCGCAGCCATGGTCTCCGAGCTGATAGTCCATGCTGCTGCATACGTCGTCGAACTGTTCGTGCAGATGGTTGTTGTCTTGCAAACGTCCCCATCTGTTGACTCAGGGATCGAGACGTGGCTGCACGATCCGTTACAGCCGTGCGGATAAGATGCCTGTCATCTCGACTGCTTGTGATACGAGGCCGTTGGGATCCAGCACAGCGTTCCGTATTACCCTCCTGAACCCACCGATTACATATTCTGCTAACAGTCATTGGATCTCGACCAGCGCGAGCAGAAATGTCGCGATACGATAAACAGCAATCGCGATAGGCTACAATCTGACCTTTATCAAAGTCGGAAACGTGATGGTACGCATTTCTCCTCCTTACACGAGTTATCACAACAACGTTTCACCAGGCAAGGCCGGTCAACTGCTGTTTGTGTATGAGAAATCTGTTGGAAACTTTCCTCATGTCAGCACGTTGTAGGTGTCGCCATCGGCGTCTACCTTGTGTGAATGCTCTGAAAAGGTAACCATTTGCATATGACAGCATCTTCTTCCTGTCGGTTAAATTTCGCGTCTGTAGCACGTCATCTTCGTGGTGTAGCAATTTTAATGGGCAGTAGTGTAATACACTTAGTTTAGCAGATATGATGTCACGAACAATGAGATCCATGAAGAAACGCCGCATAATGCATGACGTTTAAGTTTATTACTTCTTTGTTACTAACATTTTTCGCAATAAATTTTGCAGTGTTCACATATACTGCTGTATGAGGCTACAACATTATATCGTTCTACGACATATAGTTCAGGAGATTTAACGTCATAAACAGTAAGATGTGTGAAAAACTGCCGCATTCAACATGACTTTAAATTTATTATTTTGTTGCTACTAGTTCCATTCGCAGTATATTTTGCAGACAGTATCCATATATGTCACTGAATGTTACTATAAAATTATATCACTGTACAATACATATCTCAGGAGATACGACATCATAAACATTAAGGACAAAGCCAGACGCTGCGTGTGTGCCGAGTTTCTCCGCTAGTAATTAAAAAAACAATATATGTCTTAATGACAATATAATGACAAGCCATTGCTGACTTGACATACATCACAGCGCTTTACCGCAGCTGTAAAAATAACCATTTGGGGTGAAATGTTCAATAAACTGACGTCTGCTCTCTCGCATCTGGCCGAAGTACAACTTTCGACAACCACTTGTATAGTCTGCCAGTGTGTCACGCTCCGTGCCAGTTTAATTAAATGCCTCAAAAATATTAGTAGGCTTCTAAATCTGAGAGACGGGCACAATTAATTCACATATTATAAAGCAAGTTAATCACACAAGGATTAACATTACTATCCCGCCCAGCCGAGCAAATGGCTGCAGCTGACAGTGTAATTTAAAAAACAATTAAACTGTCTCAACAAAATTGGTTAGCAGCTCAAGAAACAAACAGAAGACAGTTTAATGCTGACAGGGCACATGCTGGAACCTAAATCTTCGTAGAGTGCAATATGCAAGAGTGAGCTTCAATTAGAGGTCCAAATACGAGGTGCATTCAAGTTCTAAGGCCTACGATTTTTTTTCTAATTAACTACTCACCCGAAATCGATGAAACTGGCGTTACTTCTCGACGTAATCGCCTTGCAGACGTACACATTTTTCACAACGCTGACGCCATGATTCCATGGCAGCGGCGAAGGCTTCTTTAGGAGTCTGTTTTGACCACTGGAAAATCGCTGAGGCAATAGCAGCACGGCTGGTGACTGTGCGGCCACGGAGAGTGTGTTTCATTGTTGGAAAAAGCCAAAAGTCGCTAGGAGCCAGGTCAGGTGAGTAGGGAGCATGAGGAATCACTTCAAAGTTGTTATCACGAAGAAACTGTTGCGTAACGTTAGCTCGATGTGCGGGTGCGTTGTCTTGGTGAAACAGCACACGCGCAGTCCTTCCCGGACGTTTTTGTTGCAGTGCAGGAAGGAATTTGTTCTTCAAAACATTTTCGTAGGATGCACCTGTTACCGTAGTGCCATTTGGAACGCAATGGGTAAGGATTACGCCCTCGCTGTCCCAGAACATGGACACCATCATTTTTTCAGCACTGGCGGTTAGCCGAAATATTTTTGGTGGCGGTGAATCTGTGTGCTTCCATTGAGCTGACTGGCGCTTTGTTTCTGGATTGAAAAATGGCATCCACGTCTCATCCATTGTCACAACCGACGAAACGAAAGTCCCATTCATGCTGTCGTTGCGCGTCAACATTGCTTGGCAACATGCCACACGGTCGTCTGTCAGCATTCGTGGCACCCACCTGGATGACACTTTTCGCATTTTCCGGTCATGCAGGATTGTGTGCACAGAACCCACAGAAATGCCAACTCTGGAGGCGATCTGTTCAACAGTCATTCAGCGATCCCCCAAAACAATTCTCTCCACTTTCTCGATCATGTCGTCAGACCGGCTTGTGCGAGCCTGAAGTTGTTTCGGTTTGTTGTCACACGATGTTCTGCCTTCATTAAACTGTCGCACCCACGAACGCACTTTCGACACATCCATAACTCCATCACATGTCTCCTTCAACTGTCGATGAATTTCAATTTGTTTCACACCACGCAAATTCAGAAAACGTATGATAGCATGCTGTTCAAGTAAGGAAAACGTCGCCAATTTAAGTATTTAAAACAGTTCTCATTCTCGCCGCTGGCGGTAAAATTCCATCTGCCATACGGTGCTGCCATCTCTGGGACGTATTGACAATGAACGCGGTCTCATTTTAAAACAATGTGCATGTTTCTATCTCTTTCCAGTCCGGAGAAAAAAAATCGGAGGCCTTAGACCTTGAATGCACCTCGTAATGACCTGTCTTTCATCACTGATACCCGATGCAATAATCACCAAGTGAATATAAGGGTTCAGCAGGCTTGAAGAAACCTAACCTGGCTGTAGTGTCCAGCAAACTATTCCTGTTCATCAGACGTCAAGGCCGAGAGTGGAACTTCAGCGTAATGTGCACAGCGGCTTGCACACCTCGCAACACGGCCGTTTGGTCCACCCACAACCTGCTGCTCTCTCTCTCTCTGTCTCTCTCTCTTCTTCCTCGCGTGTCTTCCGGACGGCGGTCCAGCAACCTGTCGGTCTTGGGCGTAAACACCAGCACGTGAGCACGAGCGCTGGCTTTCTCCTCCTCTCCAGCATACGCTCCGTTCGCTCTCAACAGGCAATATCATGTTTCGCACTTGCGTACTAATTTAGGGGACCACACCGTGGTTCAGGTCGAAAAAAATCGATTTTCGTTTTTCATCATATTTCGATAGTTTAAGGTTGCATTTAAGTACTCTGAAAAAGATTTTGCTGTTTTTTTTTCCGAGCATTAAAGAGCATTTTCCTACCACGTGTGTTAATGTGCCACGCCCACTTTTCTGTCACTCACTTCAATGCATATATTTTAGATCTTTATATCCCCTACATTGCACGTTAGGGATTTTTTAACGGTCGGTATTCTTTTGTTTCTCCTGTTTTTAAGCAACACGCTTTCAAACACGCAGTTAGTTTTGTTCAAGTGTGATAGCGAGTAGTTGTTATACTTACGTTTGCAGTGCTTGTTTACAAATGTACTCACCTCTTTCACAGCTATTTATATAGAAGCTCCTGCAAGTTAAGCCTATACCTAACGTCCTTTGCTGATGATAACCCATGTCATGGATTGTGTCCATCAGGAGAAAATTCGTGGTGCAAATACAATAGGGCTCAGGCAGCTGGAGAATCTTATTCTCACCAGCATTCTCTTCCTGCTGCTGTTATTACAGGAATTAAACCTATTTTCTGAGACTTGGCTCATCCTGACCTTCTAAGGAAATGTCTGCATGAGCAGACACAGATCCCAAGTGAATGTTTCAACAGCATAATTTGGAACCACCTTCCTAAAACTGTATTTGTAGGCATGCATACAATGAAACTAGGAGTTCATGATGCTGTTATTACATTCAATTGTGGTAATATTGGAAAGTGTTGGGTACTGAAAAAGCTGGGAATTAATCCTGGTGAAAATAGATCACTGGGCTTCAACATTGCGATAAAATGAGAATAGCCGATGCAGAGAGGTCTGCACCTTATATGGCCAAGAAAGCAAGACAAACATCCAGGAAGGTGAAAAAGAAGATGAAAGACCCGCTAGAGGCCAAAGAAGGGCCATCATATGCAGCAGGACAATTTTAATTAACTGTAAGTAACAAATTTCATAAGTTTTTTCTTTAAAGTCAATTTCTCGTAAACTAAAATTTTCAGTACATATGCCCCATTATATCAGAAACTGTCATGGATAAATGAATGAAATTTACAGAGACTCTGCATAACATAAAAAGCCATCTCTGGTACTACATTCATTAATATTGCCCCATTAGAAAGTTCACAAAAATATTTTCTGCAGAAAAACTTAATACTTTTCGTAAATAAATTTAAAAAAGTATTTCTTAAAAACTATAAACTGGATAAAGTAGATTTTAGTACAGTTGACTCTATTAGCATCATGTAACATACAGTAAAACAAACAGTAAATCAAACAGTTTTTCAGAAATGGGTCAAATACTTGCCTAAATTAACATGGGTTAGATAGGCACGGTGTGGTCCCCTTAAAAGTTCTCCCCAAACAGCGGCCCACGTCCTATCATCCGCACGAGAAGGATCAGCGATCCCTTATGCCGACGAAACCGATCCTGGGAGTAATCGATACATACGTTTCAACTCCCCCCCAAGATGAAGATTTGGGGGGGGGGGGGTTAGAGACATCTCCATCCAGCTTCACGGCATTATTCCTGGTCCATCCCCTCAGTGCTCCCCGACATGACTAAAATTAGCTCAGATCTTCCTGTGCATTTGCTGCATCTCAGTCAAGAAGCTTACTGCGGACGGAATCTTCACAGCCCTGCATCGACCCACAAAATGCGGAAGCATCTTCCCGGTGATCCTTCGAGCGGCATCATTCAGATACCAGATATTTCTTCTAAAACTACGTCACCCACTGCCACCGACGCCACATATTGTTCCCGGTTAGAATTCCGGGCTTCTCTCTGGTGTGCGAGGATAATAATTTTCCTCGCTGCTTCCCACTAGACCCTCAGATCCTCTGGCCCGACATGTTCCGGCAGTAAGTCATTAACTTACCCGGAGTTAACGGGGAATTAATCTCAAATGCAAACATTAACTTTGCTGGGGTTGTCCAGTGTGCTTCGTGGCAAGCGGTGTTGAGCGCCGAGCTAAGCCAGTTGAAAGAGCAATCCCGCCTTTTTTGGGACCTTGTAATGATAGATTATTAAAGCGGACTTAAAGATTCTATTTAAGCGTTCTGCAAAGGAGGGTTTGGGGCAATAAGACGTAGTTGTTAAATGCCTGATACCATTGATAAACCAGAACCTCTGAAACTCCCGTGAAACGAACACAGGTGCGTTGTCGCTATCATACTGGGTGACCAAAACTCGCAAAGGTAGTGGACAAATGGTGAATACTCAAGCCAATTTTGGCCCCTTTGCTAGAATAAGCCACAAGAATATTATAAAGGCTTCCACGACTTCACAAACTAAACGATACCCGCCTTTCATAGGCCGAAACTTCCTATTGGAATGCAAGAAACCCTTTTGGTCTTACTATCCCGTTTCCCTTGCTTGCATTCCTGGCAGCTACGCCCAGTTTCTGTAATTGCACGTTAGGTGTTCTCTAATTTTCATTTTGGTTTCGTGGAGCCCCAAGTGCCCGCTGCATAATGATTGATGGAAGTAACTAAAGTGGCTGGTACCAGACTCCTGGGGAGGCAGATTTTTAACTTCCCATCATATCTAGTTCTAGAACATAACACGCCCATTTCTAAAGAATCACAGGACATTCCTCTTCTAACTCCCTTTGGATACCCCTTAACTCTTCATCCGTTCTCTGCTCCTCCTCAAGTGACAATACAAGGACGTAATCTCAGCTAGGTTGGTGCCAACTACTTGGGATTCCGGCACCTCTGCACCACCCACAGATGTCGATGCTTCTTGGCTGCGTTCCAACGTTTCCTCCCATCCCTGACTAAAGCCGTCCGCACACGGACCGTGCTGTCGAACGTTAACGTTGAGCGTGCCAAGTTCAACGTGCTGCTGAACGCTCAGGAGCGATGCGACTTGTGCTTACGGTACGTGGACCCCAACGTGGTATACGCGATCGCAACGCACTCCAGCTGTGGTGTCACCGCCAGACACCACACTTGCTAGGTGGTAGCCTTTAAATCGGCCGCGGTTCGTTAGTATACGTCGGACCCGCGTGTCGCCACTATCAGTGATTGCAGACCGAGCGCCGCCACACGGCAGGTCTAGAGAGACTTCCTAGCACTCGCCCCAGTTGTACTACCGACTTTGCTAGCGATGATTCACTGACAAAATACGCTCTCATTTGCCAAGACGATAGTTAGCATAGCCTTCAGCTACGTCATTTGCTACGACCTAGCAAGGTGCCATTACTAGTTACTATTGATATTATGAATAATGTACCATCAAGAGCGACGTTCACCATTAATGGATTAAAGTTAAGTATTCCACAAGCTAGCCCGCATCTCGTGGTCGTGCGGTAGCGTTCTCGCTTCCCACGCCCGGGTTCCCGGGTTCGATTCCCGGCGGGGTCAGGGATTTTCTCTGCCTCGTGATGGCTGGGTGTTGTGTGCTGTCCTTAGGTTAGTTAGGTTTAAGTAGTTCTAAGTTCTAGGGGACTTATGACCACAGTAGTTGAGTCCCATAGTGCTCAGAGCCATTCCACAAGCTACGTCCGCTTTTCTAAAGTCTAATTTCTTTGTCCTGTTCCAGACCTCACGCCAGCCTGCGTGAGCTAAAACGCGTGCCTTTTGGCTTCCTGTAGTACCTGGTGTTGGCTCTCCTGCCAACCCACAACATTGGCGACGAGGCAACACCGCGTTCGTAACTATACTGCACTGATTTACTTGTGTAATGGCTTCGCCACCATCTCCAGATGTATTGTCCGAATTTTATCGCTTACAGAATCAGCAGACGCAGGCCTTACTGGATGCCCTTGGACAGCTCATCCAGGGTCAATGTGCAATGTAAAACGATGCGGCAGCCGCCGCTCCACCGCTAACGCATCCACAACACGCAGTTGCACCAACTTTTCATCCTTTTGATGCTGCACTGGAAAGCTGAACGGAGTGGTCACGCCAATTTGAATTCCATCTCGCCGCCTACAGAATTCAAGGTAACGAGCGGCAACCTTTTTTATTATCCTCCGTAAGGGTGCACACATACCGTGTGATAGTCAAATTATTTCCCCGACGCGACATAGCTACTCTGTCCTACGACGAAATTTTGTCTGCATTAGATGCATATTTCAAAGAATCAGTCAACGTAGCTGCCAAACGGTATACCTTCTTTCGTACAAAACGTACGGCCGGTCAGACTAATTGGGAGTGGGTTGCAACCTTGCAAGACCTTACTAGGGATTGTGCTTTTGAGTGTCAATGTGGACTCCCTTATTCAGATACTATAGTGCGTGATGCAATTGCACAGAACGTTTCTGATGTTCGTATACGGGAACAGATTTTGAAAGTAGTCAGTCCCTCCCTTCAACAAGTGATGGACATATTGGATTGGCAGGACACATTTGACTTTGCTCAGGAATCATTTGAAACTTCCCCACCCGTGTGTCAGGTTAACCGGCCCACCGGGCGAGCTGCACGGAACAGTAAACAGTCCTCGCGCCCGACCGCGCCACTGCCGCCAGGCTCTCAGCCACGTGTACCGCGCCGGCAAGCAAATGCAGTGCTAAAATAATGCCCGCAGTGTGCTACTAGACATTCGATTGAGAATTGCCCGTCACGCCAAGCTATTTGCTTTTACTGTAATAAAAAAGGACATGTTCAAAGTGTTTGCCAGAAAAAGCTCAGATTGGAAACTCAAAATCATTCCAGGCCCTTTGCTTCGCACCGGAATCGGAATCGAACCAAGGATACTCAGGCTCACAACACTTCGCCCATGGAAATTCATATAGTTCATTCCACTCCGCCCAGTGCCACTCTCTCTAACAGTGACTGTGTTCGTTCCAAAAATAGTGTGCGTCGACATCGCCGGAACTCCCGTCAAGTCGCAAGTGATTTTGTACCAGTGTCAGTCCACGTTGCACGAGACAGTCGCTCTTGTCGTCAGCAGGACAATAAACTTTTTGTGGACTTGGACATTAACGGCAAAGTGATACCATTCCAGCTCGATACCGGGGCTGCAGTTTCACTGATCAATCAAGACACTTACAAACTGCTGGGCACACCTCCGTTGCATGCCGCAACTGTTAAGTTAACTAGCTATTCGGCTCACCAGATCCCTGTGTTAGGACAGTGCAGCCTTCTTGCAACATACGAGGGTCAAACAAAACTTGTGTCATTTTACGTCCTTCGTTCTTCATCTGCAGTGAACTTGTTTGGTTTCGATTTATTTCAGTTGTTTAACTTGTCTATAGTAAATCAGGTCCTATCAGTGAACCAGACTGTGTCTTCAGACAGCGTTTCTCGTCTCTGTGAAGAATTTGCAGACTTTTTGCACCGGGCCTTGGTTGCGCTAAGAACTATAAACCACATTTGGAACTGAAAGTAAACGCGCAACCGAAATTTTTCAGAGCGCGCAATGTTCCCCACGCATTGCGTGATGAGGTCGCAAAAACATTACACGATTTGGAATCACAAGGTGTAATTGAACGTGTGCAGGCTTCTCTCTGGGCATCACCTTTAGTAATTTTGCCAAAACCTTCCGGAAAATTGAGACTTTGTGTGGACTTCAAGGCAACAGTGAATCCACAACTAGTGACTGCAACTTTTCCTTTACCCCGCCCAGAAGATCTTTTTGACAAACTGTGCCCGGGTAAATATTTTTCGAAGTTGGACCTAGCGGATGCGTACTTGCAAATACCGGTGGACGAAAAATCCCAGCGCGTTTTGGTGGTTAACACGCATCTTGGTTTGTATCGATTCAAACGACTGCCATTCGGGCGTACATCCGCCCCTGCATTGTTTCAGCAATATCTACAAACTGTTTGTGCGTCGGTCCCTACTGCAGCAAACTATCTGGACGATATTGTGATCTCCGGAAAGACGGAAGAAGAACATTTAGCCAATCTCAGAACATTATTTCAGGTCTTGCGACAAAATGGTCTTCGCTTGCGGAAGGACAAATGTGTCTTTTTTGCTCGTGACTTACCATGATTTCTTGTATGGTTGTCACTTTACCATCATCACAGACCACAAACCTTTGACATCGCTTTTTCATCCGTCCAAGCCTGTACCTCCACGTACAGCGCAGAAATTCATTCGCTGGTCTATTTACCTCTCGCAGTACCGCTACGATATCTTGTATCGGTCCACTGCTAAGCACGGAAAGCCGATGCGTTGTCCCGTTTGCCTGTTGCTGAGGATAGAGCATTCGATTCCTCCGAACTTGCTTGCATGTTCATTGATTCGGAAACCGATGACGTGGTCGAATCGTTTCCGACTGATTTTCGTCGTGTCGCTACAGCCACAGCTGCCGACCCTGTCCTTGCTACCGTTCTGCGTTTCGTTGCTACTCAATGGCCCTTGTCAAAGTCACGGTTCGGGGATCCGTTGGTTCGCCGATTTTTTGCTCACAAGGAGAGACTTTTTGTACGACGTGGTGTTTTGCTGTTGCGTTCTGATAATGATCAGTCCAGGGTCGTGGTCCCACGTTCGTTACAGTCCTCTGTCTTACAGCTTCTCCACCACGGACATTGGGGTATAGTGAGAACGAAACAACTTGCTCGTCATCACTGTACTTGGTTCGGAATCGATGCCGCGATTACGAATATGTGCTCTTCTTGCATGGTGTGTGCCGAACAACAATCAGCACCACCGCGGAAATTCTTTGCAGGGCCAAAAGCCACTTCCCCTTGGCAACGCTTACACATCGATTTTGCTGGTCCATTCTGGAATGCTCGATGGTTGGTTGTGGTAGATTCATTCAGTAATTTTCCTTTTGTTGTCCGGATGTCTTCCACGACGTCATCTGCCACCATCCAAGCGTTATCCGCTATCTTTTGCATTGAAGGTCTTCCACAGACTATTGTTTCCGACAATGGCCCACAATTCATGTCCGCAGAATTTCAGTCATTCTGCAAGGCTAATTCAAATCAACATCTGACGTCCGCGCCGTTTTCGCCACAGTCAAACGGTGCCGCTGAACGATTGGTCAGTACTTTCAAGTCACAGATGTTGAAGTTGAAAGAGTCGCATTATCGGGAGGACGCGTTATTGCTCTTTTTGTCCTCGTATCGCTCTCAGCCCCGAGATGGTCGCTCGCCGGCTGAGTTGCTCCATGGTCGCCCTCATAGAACCTTGATGTCTTTGCTACATCCGCCGCATCAGGTTCCTGTGCAGCGGCAGACACCTGCTTTTTCCCCAGGCGATGTTGTCTACTACCGCCACTATCGAGGTTCACGGCATTGGCTCGAAGGGCGCATTCTTCGCTGCCTCGGCCGCGCTATGTATCTGGTTTTGGGGGCCTCTGGTAAGGTGCGTCGGCATCTCAATCAGCTGCGCCTCTGTCGTCGCACGGGATCTGCCGCTCCCCGTCTGCTTTCAGCGACGGTGCCGTCCGGTCAGCGCCCTGGGGACCCATCTACTGGCTCGCCTCAGCCCCAGGTGTTACCGAAGCTGCCTTCCATTTTGCCCCATGGCGACGCAACGCCGCCGCCTGTTCTCCCGCCGGCGACGCCCGCAGTGGACGCGTCGCTGCAACCGCCGGGCGCCTCCCTGGGTCACGCGCCGCCGATCGCTTCCCGTGACCAGTTGTCCTCCGACATGGATCTCTTGCCCGCTCCGTACCATATGTCGTCTTCGCCCGTCGGGTGCCCCGGCCCGATGGAGGTCGACTCTTCGGCCCCTCCTGTCTCTCTGCGGGCGCATACATCGCATGTTGGCGTGCACCCTGGAGCAAGTTTTCAGGCGTTTCCTAGCTCCCCGCGGTCCGAATGGCAGGGTGCGGGTGGCACAGCCTCGCCTGTTGTTAGGCTCCCCACCTCGTCGCATACGTCGACATGGGGTCCTCCCCACGGCGGGCGGAAGCCTTATGTCACAACCGTACGCCGATTTGCGGGGGAGGAATGTGGTGTCACCGCCAGACACCACACTTGCTAGGTGGTAGCCTTTAAATCGGCCGCGGTTCGTTAGTATACGTTGGACCCGCGTGTCGCCACTATCAGTGATTGCAGACCGAGTGCCGCCACACGGCAGGTCTAGAGAGACTTCCTAGCACTCGCCCCAGTTGTACAACCGACTTTGCTAGCGATGGTTCACTGACAAAATACGCTCTCATTTGCCGAGACGATAGTTAGCATAGCCTTCAGCTACGTCATTTGCTACGACCTAGCAAGGTGCCATTACCAGTTACTATTGATATTATGAATAATGTACCGTCAAGAGCGACGTTCACCATTAATGGATTGAAGTTAAGTATTCCACAAGCTACGTCCGTTTTTCTAAAGTCTAATTTCCTTGTCCTGTTCCAGACCTCACGCCAGCCTGCGTGAGCTATAACGCGTGCCTTTCGGCTTCCTCTAGTACCCGGTGTTGGCTCTCCTGCCAACCCACAACACCAGCAACAGTTGAGGGATGTTTCTAGTTCGTAAATCACACTGTTTACTCAACGGGCGCGCGTAAAATTCCCACGTTAGCTCTATTAAAACGTACATTTCTTCCGTCGTCCACGAAAAGGAAAGTACCATGTCCAATCAATAAGGACACAGGCTTATAAAAGTTCCATTACAAACAGTGCGTTACAAATTTGGAATACTTCTCCGCGTAAGATAAACATTATTTCATAATTCCCACATTTTAGTAAAACCCCAAGGTCAGTCTTACTTGATCACTGTTCCTACCCAGTAGCACTACCCAGTAGCAGAATCTTTGCAACATGTGAATTACGAATCGTTAAAGAAGAAGGAGCAAAATATCTTTATAAAAGTAGCGCAAGCTGTCTTTTATATTAAGCCAATCCAACAGTCACCCCTCAAACAAAGGTGTAATTGTATTAAATAACATCGAATATTATAGTCTATACTTATATTAAACTAATAATAAAGTATCAGAACCTAATAAAAACGCAAATGTTAGGAAAAAACAATTGGTTGTGTGAGGACGCGAACCACCGCCCCAACAAAAAAACTCTTTGTAAGACAGTGACGCTATTCATTACGCTAAAGCAACATTACGTCTTATGTCTCTAATCATAGTATCTTACCACTTGCTAAAAACCTTAATCGTAGGTACGTTACTAACTGAAACTTAATTATAACAAATTGTACCAAGAACAATGCGTTTTGGGTGGATCTTCGTGTGTCGCTGCCTTCAAATAGCCTACTCTCATTATACGCAAGTTACAATAATTCTTTTGCCACGAATATACTATTTCTCATTGTTTTATTGTAACGAATCACACAGTTAACAACGGGTTTTGCAGTGATTTTCAATTTGCTGGAGCTCGGAACGGCATATATACATATAGGCTTGAAGTGAATGGCAATATACGGCTGAACACCCGGTTCAGAGCATGAGCCACTTGATTCTGCGGCGCCTTTATATGTATGACATCGAACTGGAAGGCTGAAATACACGTTATCCAGCAAGCTATCCCGTCTGCTTTGCATGGCCGGGCCAAGACCCAACTTATGGCCTGATTATCTGTTTCTGTTTAAACCTCCTGTGTTCCAGATAAAATCTGAATCACTCTAGAGCAAATAGCACAGTCAGAGCTATGAGTACGTATACAGAATAATGAACCTTGGGTCCAGACGGTGCTCTTAAAGTGTAGGCCAAGGGTTAGCACTCGCCTTCCTTTTCTTGGAGTAACAGAGCCGCAAAGCCTGAATTAAAGGCGTTCATCTGAACCACGAAAGATTCTAAAGATGGTCTTGTAAGCCATAAGCCGGTTAACACAATGAAAGTAATACTGTAGAACAAAAGCAAACTATTGCTTTTCATTTATCACGAAAGGTGGATTAAAATATAGATCGCTAGAACCAGGGCGTTACAAAGTGCACGATCAAGGGAATCGAAAATGTCTTGTTGGGAATCACCCTACCTACATTTCTCCTTTCCCTGCTGTAGCTGGTTAAGTGGAGCCACTAGCTGCACAAAGTTGGCCACAAACTTTCTAAAAAATTCACTGTTCCCATACCACGTGCTGTCACTTTTATTTCAGGTTTCAGGAAATTTATAAATGGCGCGGTTCCTCGAATGATCAATGCTGATCCCTCTTGCTGACAACCGCGAGGGGTAGCCGCGCGGTCTGGGGCGCCTTGTCACGGTCCGCGCGGCTCCCCTCTAGTCAGAGGTTCGAGTCCTCCCTCGGGCATGGGTGTGTGTGTTGTCCTTAGCGTCAGTTAGTTAAAGTTAGATTAAGTAGTGCGTAAGCCCAGGGACCGATGACCTCAGCAGTTTGGTCCCATAAGACCTTACCACAAATTTCCAATTTTCTTGCTGCCACAGGAACGATATTTCACTCTGAGTGAGTGTCACCTTGGTCGGTTTGACTGTCAAGCTTGCCTTTCTCAGGCATTTAAGCCCCTTCCTCTGGTGTTCCTCAAAACTGGCACTCCAAACGATCATTTCATCGAGAAAATGGTGCATACACTTGAATTTCAGGTCTCCTAACATTGAGTCCAAATGTTTTTTTGTAGCCGGTGGAGCATAAACTGAATGCTATAAATCATATTTTGCGTGTAACTTTCATTTTACTTTTATGTGATACCATTCACCGATTTTTTTAGAAGCATCTTATGTCCTCGTCTGACTGAGTAATAAACAGCTACTGCCTGATTTCAATGTAATTATTTTTCTCACTTCCGTTAAAGCATGATGATACTGTCCACTTATAACATTCGGCCCCTCAGCTAATGATTTGAAACCAGTTAAAAGAGCAGAATAATAGTTATTCAGTAATTTTCAGGTTTCGTGTTGTCTGTCTGCTATACAAATCCCACAGGGAAACGCAACTGATACGGCAACGGTGGTGTTACGTGACGTTTCCACCAAGAAACTTTATGCTGTTGAAGTAACGCAGCAACTACTATTTCTGGGTTCGTATTCGCTGGAAGCGGAATTTGAATCCCCTTGCGACCATCCAGGTGCATCTTTCCATCGTTTTCGTAAATCATATCAAGCTACTGATTCGGTAAGGTCAATGCCTTCCCCACCATTATACGTATGAAATGACCTCAATATCGACGGTACATTAAAATAGTTACCTTTTTCCTGCGACCTGCAGAAGATGTGGACATTGGTTCTTTATTTCTCTCCAAGCGCCACCAACGTTGGGACTTTCTCCGGTTGTCCAAGTAGGGATAATAAGGTGGCAGCCACCGGTTACACACGTGCAGAAAGTTTTCTCCTGGTCACTTGACGAAGAAAATCCTCCACAGCTGTTCAGGAAGTTTTCTCCTTGTGGCTTGGCCTCTTTACATAGTAGAATTAATTCTGCCTATTACTTACCTCGCAGTTCGCGTTATAACTAACTTAAAGCAGTTATTCGCCTAAACCAATGCATCAGGTGAATTAGGGACGAAATATTGCCAGAAATATTTCCATTGTTATAGTAAACGCACTGTCGCGTTACAATGATCACGCATTTTTAGCTAGAGAGAGGGCGCAGTGGTAAGACACGAGAAGACGGCAGTTCATATCCACGTCTGGTCCTCCACATTTAGGTTTTCCGTGCTTTCCCTGCATCGTTCATTGTAAGTGTTAAGAAGGTTCCTTTGAAAATGACACACAACCGGTTCCTTCTCGATCCTTCAGCAATACGAATTTGCTCTCCGTCTCTAATGACCTTGCTATCGAAGGGACGTTAAACCCTGGTCTTCATTCTTTTTACGGACATACGCAGTAACTAGAGTTGGGTTCTACATAAACTAGGGTCTGGTAGTTTTGGTACAGTACATAAATGATGTACTAAATGGTAGGACTGCCGGCAGTATTGGTAGCATTGTTGTTACAGAAAGGAAGACAAATGAGTGTGAGAGAGAGAAACTGAGAGTCAACGGTTTCTCTTTGCTTTTTCTTTCTATGTTTACTTGTTTTGTATATAATTAGAATCATAGTTCGTTCAGTGTTAGTCCATTGTGTATTTTATATCCTTGCAAAATATAAATTCATTTTATAAGTAATAAAAATTAGTTGATAGCGTAACTTCTTCGCTTTTATGTAACCAAAACAATTACTTCTGATGCAAATGCAGTTTACATGTTCAAACATAAAAATCTACATCATTATTGTTGTTATTTTGTACTCAGTAGAACCTTCTTCATCGTGATCAAACGCAAGAGTGTCCTGGTATTATTAATAAGTGTGAAAGTTGTTTATGAATAACGGAGATACGTTTTATATAATCTCTATCAAGTAATGATGCGATGTTATGTTTTTGTTTTGTGTCTCTTCTTTTTAATTTTTTTAGGAATTTGCGTTTGTGGCATTATATGAAAAATCTCTATTGCTTTTTTTATTTTTACTACAACATCCCTCTGTTTGACGTTAAAAATTATCGAATGAAAACTGAATTAGACATTAACAGTTTTAATTTTGCTATAAATACCGTTTATTTTCAAGTAACAGACGGGAGGATAACTGTAGAACAAAATGTTCTTTATGTTACGTGGCCCTTCAGTTTGCAGACGGTTCACTGGTTCCGCTTTGTAGCGGAATCTAATAAAACGCTGATCGCATATGCACCCATAAGTATCGAAAAGAGGTAACGCCCGACAGGTATCCAACACACCTATCATACAGGTAATGCGGTACGATCTTACCTGACCAAGGCTGCTAGGAAAATGACCGTAATCTACGCTTAATGATTATAGTCTACAGTAGCCTACTGTAGTTTACAGTTCTAATAGTAATGCATTCCAGCATAGCTTGTTTCATAGAAGTACCGATATAGATTCTTAATGTTACACTTCTCTGTCGATCTATTTTTTCCTAGCAGAGATTACTGGATTTTACCGACCGATCGCAATCCTTCTATTCCCATCTGGAAAGTGCAATGTTGTTAACGCAAGACAGGTATACACCTAAAATGAAATATACTTTTCAAGAAATTAGATGCGCATTCAAGATTGTGAGCCAGAGGTTCTTTTGTGTTCTCCTACTTTCAAAATGATTCAAATAATCTATTTATATTTATTTAGTGTTTGATGTTCACAAGTACAAGAGGTAGTTGTCGACGTCGTGGTGGCGTGTGTGGGGAATCCAGGCAGCGGTTCCTACCGCACCATAAATCCTGGCAGCGTGCTTGACCCGGGCCAACGCATATGTACGAGGGGCATTCAATAAGCAATGCAACACATTTTTTCTCGGCCGAATTCGTTTGTAGAACTGCCTTATTTGTTGTGTGACATCATGGAATATCCCCGCTTCTGCTCCTATAGTTACTTGAAGTTCCGATTGGTGACAGTGCTATATGTAGCCTTCAAAATTGCATGTGTAACGGATGTGCGTTCCAAACAGAGATGTCATTGAATTTCTTTTGGCTTAAAACCAGAGCATCGCACATATTCATAGGCGCTTGCAGAATGTCTATGGAGACCCGACAGAGAACAAAAGCAAGGTGAGTCGTTCGGTGAGGTATCTGTCATCATCGCAACAAGGTCGCGCAAAACTGTTTGATCTCTCTCGTGCCAACCAGCCTCACACAGCTGTGACCCTTGCAATGTTAGAACGTGCGAACATTCTCATTCAAGTTGATCGATGGATCGCAACCAAGCACCTCACTGCTCCACTGGACGTCTCTGTCTCATCTACCAGTTGGAGTACCCAGAGGTGTGTGTCCGCTTGGTTCATCGCCGGCTAACACAGAAACATACAGAAGCTCGCCCCACAGGGTCACATCTCCAGCAGAGCTGTTGCACAGTCGGAAAATGAGGACCCTTCTTACTCTCAGAGTACCTCGTCAGTGGAGCAACACCGTCACCAGAGGATTCGACAACAGAAAACGGCATTTTGAGATTGACTTCTTAAGTAATAGAATCCAGTACGTTGTCCTCGATGGTGAGTGTTCATCGGAGGTGAGGGTATCATCTGGAGTGCCCCAGGGAAGTGTGGTAGGTCCACTGTTGTTTTCTATCTACATAAATGATCTTTTGGATAGGGTGGATAGCAATGTGCTGCTGTTTGCTGATGATGCTGTGGTGTACGGGAAGGTGTCGTCGTTGAGTGACTGTAGGAGGATACAAGATGACAGAATTTGTAATTGGTGTAAAGAATGGCAGCTAACTCTAAATATAGATAAATGTAAATTAATGCAAATGAATAGGAAAATGAATCCTGTAACGTTTGAATACTACATTAGTAGTGTAGTGCTTGACTCAGTCACGTCGATTAAATATTTGGGCGTAACATTGCAGAGCGATATGAAGTGGGACAAGCATGTAATGGCAGCTGTGGGGAAGGCGGATAGTCGCCTTCGGTTGATTGGTAGAATTTTGAGAAGATGCGGTTCATCTGCAAAGGAGACCGCTTATAAAACACTAATACGACCTATTCTTGAGTCCTGCTCGAGTGACTGGGATCCCTATCAGGTCGGATTGAGGGAGGACATAGAAGCAATTCAGAGGCGGGCTCCTAGATTTTTTACTGGTAGGTTTGATCATCACGCGAGTGTTACGGAAATGCTTCAGGAACTCGGGTGGGAGTCTCTAGAGCAGAGGAGGCGTTCTTTTCGTGAATCGCTACTGAGGAAATTTAGAGAACCAGCATTTGAGGCCGACTGCAGTACAATTTTACTGCCGCCAACTTACATTTCGCAGAAAGACCACAAAGACAAGATAAGAGAGATTAGGGCTCGTACAGAGGCATATAGGCAGTCATTTTTCCCTCGTTCTGTTTGGGAGTAGAACAGGGAGAGATGCTAGTTGTGGTACGAGGTACCCTCCGCCACGCACTGTATGGTGGATTGCGGAGTATGTATGTAGATGTAGATGTAGATGTCTCATATTCAAAAGTACAGTGTGGCGAAAAAGGAATGTTGTCCGAGAACGAAGGTTTGTCCTCTTGTCAACGCCATGTACGTAGCATTGACAGCAGATGGAGACACATGACGGAATCATGTCCACGAGCTCCAACCATTTCTCTCTTCAGGGTATTATAACCCTGTTTCAGTTCCAGGTGACGACAATGTGTCTACCCTCGAAGAGGAAGGGGGAGCATCAGCACCATAGCAGCCTACCAACGCCGATCCGCTGCCACCACTAGAGCCGATGGACACACAGCCCAGCAGAGACGGTATGTATTGGGATGGAGGTGGACTTCGCCCGTCACAGCACAGTAGCAACCTCCTTCCCTTGCGGTAGGGGGAAGGGTGGATTTTGTAACTTACGTAGCCACCCCTAGCATGTAGTCCACTCCTTTATTATAGTGGTTTGTTGGTGTGTCTACTTCGAGGTGATGCCAATAGTGGCAAGGACTTCAGCGGTTGTCGCCAAATGTTGGCAGCGGTGACCACATTATTTCTCCACGCCGCGTTATATGCACCAATTGCGCCTAACAGTGGCGTCGCCCTGTTTGTAGAGCCAACTAATGGGGCACACATTATCGCCTGCAGCACCAGCCAATCACACGGATTTAGGATAGGAATCCGCGCGGCTTTGTAGCTAGCAACCCAGTGAGGCAGCTATAATTCACTGGTAGAGTTCATCGGGAGTTCAGCAGAGTACATCAATGGCAGAGCAAAGGGTTCATCATTCCTCGACATCCAGCAGTTATCGTCTTCAGCCAGGATTCTACCTGCTCTTAGTCAGATGGCATCGGGTACGCGGCCTAGAGCTCGCGATAGCAGCAGTCGGAAGTGAAATGGTGACAGCCTGGCTGAGAACTACCACAGCCTCAGCAGTGACATGGTAACTGGCTTCAACTCGGAACGGATGTTTACTTCTGGAAGTCACTGTTCTTTATGGAACTTAGATCTTAGCCTGGACAGATTCATTTGCGTTAATCCGAACTGGATATATGTTTGTGTTAATGCTGCAATAAACAATTGTTTTTGTACTTGCAGTAATTATTTGTGTGTAGCGGTGTTGCAGATGACATACAACAATTTGAATACCCAAGGCAGTAGTACACATCATACCAATGATATATTTGATATATGCTACCTTCGTGATATTGAAATTTTAATGGCTTTCTGTGATCTGCGGACTTGACAGTACCTGCGTGGCCCCTTGTGTCACCATGACCTGCCGCGCGGGATTAGCCGAGCGGTCTTAGGCCCTGCAGTCATGGGCTGTGCGTCTGGTCCCGGCGGAGGTTCGAGTCCTCCCTCGGGCATGGGTGTGTGTGTTTCTCCTTAAGATAATTTAGGTTAAGTAGTGTGTAAGTTTAAGGACTAATAATCTTAGCAGTTAAATCCCGTAAGATTTCACACACATTTGAACATCACCATGACCTCAGTCCTACTAAATTCGTCTTGAGCCCCATAGAGACACATATGCGCGTCTACAAACCAACTACGACCAATTTCCGTAGGTTATGCGCGGCGATTGAGCGCTCACAGACCAGCATGGCTTCGCAAAAGTTTCGGTGTTTCACGGAGTCCACCCCACGTATCTTAGCGCTGACATTAGGGTGAAAAGTACTTCATGCTACTAGGTAGGTGTCTCTGATTGCTCAAGAGTGTTTTGTGCAGCACACCAACTGCTCATATACATACTCCATTAAGGGCGCAGTTAAAGAATTTTATCGCAGTATCAACCGTTTGTCTCTGTGATCAGTCAGGAAAATCGACACCGAGCCTGAGTACAGCCTGCCAATATCTAGACGACGTCCGGCAGTCTATCATATACAACACGCCCTCGATCGGAAGCTCAAGACGTACTTAAAATTTTCGGTGGAAACATGAACCAGCGTGTGCAAAGTAAGAGATTGGGTCAGTGGCCCGGATATACAGAGCGTATCAAAAGAATCATCCGATTTTTAAAAAAATCGTAAGTAGTATGTTAGTTGAGTTACATGCGTGAACAACGTACTGTTGGAAAGAGCAAACTCTCGAGTTTTACATGGATCCCGCTAGATAGTAGCAGTGTGCTCCCACTTCATTTCTAGCAAAAATGGTGTTGGGACAACAGAAAGCGTTTTGTGTTCTACGTTTTGCGCAGAGCGAGTCAGTAATAGCTGTTCAGCGTGACTTTCGTACTAGGTATGGTGTGCATCCTCCTTCAGCACAGAGCATTATACGTTGGCATGAACAATTGCGAGAAGCAGGGTGTTTGTGTAAAGGCAAATCGCCGGGCCGTCCCAGAGTGTCTGGCAGACGTCGAACGCATCCGCCATAGTTTCACAAGTAGTTCGCAGAAATCCGTTCGCCGTGCAGCCCGACAGCTAAACATGCCCCCGATGTCCGTCTGGCGTTTCTTGCGTCGACGTTTACACATAAAACCATACAAAATTCAGCTACTGTAAGCTATTCGTGAAGGTGACAAAAAACAACTTGTAGAGTTGTGTAATTTCGTTCTTGGCACGATGGAGAATGACAGTTTTCTTCCACGTTTAGTGTTTAGTGACGAGGCACAATTCCATTTAAATGGAAAGGTTAACAGTCATAAAGTGAGGATATGTGGTGCGGAACAGTCACATGAAGTTGTACAACATGAGAGGGACTCTTCACAATTTAATGTGTTTTGTGCAGTTTCACGGGAAAAGGTGTATGGTCCATTTTCCTTTGCTGAGAGCACTGTTATGCTTGAGAACTTTCTTTTCCCACAGTTGAAGACTGATTCGAACGACTTCATTTACCAACAGGATGGGGTATCGCCTCATGTCACCTGGAAGTGCGGGAATTTTTTAATCAAAGGATTACTGAACGATGTATTGGTCGCACTGGACCAAATGATTCAGCCTTACATTACTGGCCCCCAAGGTCACTGGACCTGACTGTATGTGATTACTTCTTGTGGGGGTTTATAAAAGACTCTGCTTATGTTCCTCCATTACCAACAACAATGAATGAACTGAGGCACCGCGTAACAGCAGCTGTGGAAGCTGTAATTAAAGACATGCTCGCTGCAGTGTGGGAACGATTTGAATTCCGCATTCACATATGCCGGGCAACTCAAGGGGGCATATTGGACACCTATGGAAATGTATGAAAAAAACTTTTTGAGTTTCCCGTTCATCAAAAAACAAAATGCATTGTATATGTTTATAGTTTCAGAAATAGAGACGTACCAAATCGGATGAATCTTTTTGATATAGTTCATCCTCTTCCTTTTGATACGGAAGTACACTCCTGGAAATTGAAATAAGAACACCGTGAATTCATTGTCCCAGGAAGGGGAAACTTTATTGACACATTCCTGGGGTCAGATACATCACATGATCACACCGACAGAACCACAGGCATATAGACACAGGCAACAGAGCATGCACAATGTCGGCACTAGTACAGTGTATATCCACCTTTCGCAGCAATGCAGGCTGCTATTCTCCCATGGAGACGATCGTAGAGATGCTGGATGTAGTCCTGTGGAACGGCTTGCTATGCCATTTCCACCTGGCGCCTCAGTTGGACCAGCGTTCGTGCTGGACGTGCAGACCGCGTGAGACGACGCTTCATACAGTCCCAAACATGCTCAATGGGGGACAGATCCGGAGATCTTGCTGGCCAGGGTAGTTGACTTACACCTTCTAGAGCACGTTGGGTGGCACGGGATACATGCGGACGTGCATTGTCCTGTTGGAACAGCAAGTTCCCTTGCCGGTCTAGGAATGGTAGAACGATGGGTTCGATGACGGTTTGGATGTACCGTGCACTATTCAGTGTCCCCTCGACGATCACCAGTGGTGTACGGCCAGTGTAGGAGATCGCTCCCCACACCATGATGCCGGGTGTTGGCCCTGTGTGCCTCGGTCGTATGCAGTCCTGATTGTGGCGCTCACCTGCACGGCGCCAAACACGCATACGACCATCATTGGCACCAAGGCAGAAGCGACTCTCATCGCTGAAGACGACACGTCTCCATTCGTCCCTCCATTCGCGCCTGTCGCGACACCACTGGAGGCGGGCTGCACGATGTTGGGGCGTGAGCGGAAGACGGCCTAACGGTGTGCGGGACCGTAGCCCAGCTTCATGGAGACGGTTGCGAATGGTCCTCGCCGATACCCCAGGAGCAACAGTGTCCCTAATTTGCTGGGAAGTGGCGGTGCGGTCCCCTACGGCACTGCGTAGGATCCTACGGTCTTGGCGTGCATCCGTGTGTCGCTGCGGTCCGGTCCCAGGTCGACGGGCACGTGCACCTTCCGCCGACCACTGGCGACAACATCGATGTACTGTGGAGACCTCACGCCCCACGTGCTGAGCAATTCGGCGGTACGTCCACCCGGCCTCCCGCATGCCCACTATACGCCCTCGCTCAAAGTCCGTCAACTGCACATACGGTTCACGTCCACGCTGTCGCGGCGTGCTACCAGTTTTAAAGACTGCGATGGAGCTCCGTATGCCACGGCAAACTGGCTGACACTGACGGCGGCGGTGCACAAATGCTGCGCAGCTAGCGCCATTCGACGGCCAACACCGCGGTACCTGGTGTGTCCGCTGTGCCGTGCGTGTGATCATTGCTTGTACAGCCCTCTCGCAGTGTCCGGAGCAAGTATGGTGGGTCTGACACACCGGTGTCAATGTGTTCTTTTTTCCATTTCCAGGAGTGTAGATAATTTGTGGAATATTGAAACACGCTAATCTACATGCATAGCACCTCTAGATTTAGAGAAACATTTTGACAGTTTTCAGCAGAATACGGTTTTGACGTCTGAAGGGAGCAGGAATAAAATGCGAGGAGAGGAAAGTTACCTACAACTTATACAGTAACCAACATGCAGTCGAAGAACATTAAAGGGAAGCAGTTGTTGAGAAATTAGTGAGGTAGGTTGTAGTCTATCCACTATGTTACTGTAAGTGCAGAATGAGGAAGCTGTGAAGGAAACCTGGGGGAGATTTGGAAAGGGAATTAAAGTTCAGGGAAATGAAAGAAAATCTTTGAGGTCAATGACTTTGTAATTTGTTAGAGACAGCAAAGAACATGCAAGAGCAGTTGAATGGAATCGGTAGTCTCTGGAAAATACACTATAAGATGAATATCAAACACAGGTGTAATAGAATCAGACAATGCTAAGAGAATTAGATTAGGAAATAAGGCACTAAAGGAATATTTGATGATGCCCGAAATAGAAGATGTAAAATGCAGACTGGCAATTGCAAGAAAAGCGTTCCTAAGAAACAGAATTTTGTACACACTGAATACTAATCTAAGTGATTAGAAATCTTAACTGGAATTCTTTGTCTCGTGTGTGGCCTTGTATAGAAGTGAAACGAGGATGATTAACAGTTGTACCAAGAAGGAAAAAAATGGTTCAAATGGCTCTGAGCACTATGGGACTCAACTGCTGTGGTCATAAGTCCCCTAGAACTTAGAACTACTTAAACCTAACTAACCTAAGGACATCACACACATCCATGCCCGAGGCAGGATTCGAACCTGCGAGCGTAGTAGTCGTGCGGTTCCATACTGTAGCGCCTTTAACCGCTCGGCCACTCCGGCCGGCCTGTACCAAGAAGAGGACAGAAGTTTTTGAACTGTGCTGTTGCAAAAGAATGAAGAAAATTTGATGACCAGGTCAAATAACTGTTAATTGGATACATCCCTAGAAGTCGAGGAGTCGTTATTGTGGTATAATACCTGTAGATGCAGACCAAGGCTTGGCGATGGTAAATAGGTTTGCAGAATTATGATGTTTGCATAGGATACACTAGCGTGGACAGCTGCATCAAATCACTCTTCCGACTGAAGGTCCTGACAACAACCATAAAACGTGTCATAGTGTATTTGTCAGATCAAAGTACTTTTGTGTAGTCCCATATTCAGGTTAATGCAATTAGTTAAACTTTCCAAATAAGAATAATTCATCCCTGAAGATGAATGATGTAAGATCCTCCTCAATCCCTTCATTCAACTCCACAGTGTTGAAGGCAAAAATTTCTTTTAATATAAGAATACGTGGAAGACAAAGGATATCTAACCTGATGTTTCAAAAATTGTACTCATATGCGTTCATCTACTGAAAGACGATATTTCTCTTTTGCAGTCCAGAACACCTATCTAGTTTTATTCTCAGCAGTTTGTTCCAGGCGATTTGCATGGTATTCTCCAATTACTGTTTTGCTCTTTTCAAGTAAATTAAGGAAAATCCCTTTAGCGTCTTATAACACACTGACCTTAACATTTCTGGCAGATGAAATGGACTCCGAGAGTTTTAATGCTGGGCTACACGATTGGCAGCCTGATCTGATTACGGTTTAGTTTTATAATATCAAATTGTACACCAACTCATGATTACGGGGTAGAAACTGCGCAAGTGATCGTAAGAAATCAGCGGCTCTCGCAGTTTAGATACTGTCCTTTGGTTATTGCCCGAAGTTGCGACTGCCATTAAGAGGTCGTTAACTGGAATGAGTACAGTCAAGGACGTGCGAAATGGCAGTGGGCCATCTTATCAGGTCTGTTTTTCTTCAGCTTGTCAAAACACGGTATCATACGAATTGAACTGCTTCATCGATATCAGACCACCGACAGTGATTTTATCCGTTACAGGAACAAACTCTAATATAGACGTAGCTTTAAACTGTGACTATCTGCTTCGTCGAATTACAAATGACAAATCGCTGCCGTTTAAATTTTGCGGAATAACAGCGATTTCATGTAATGTGGACGGAGTAATGTGGACGGGGATTTCAACGGTAATTCTCCAAATTACTGAAGCACAATCTGACGAAATGTTACTACGTAAATTTTTCAGTCATATCTTAACTTTGAGGCGATTTTTTTTTTTACCAGAAAAACTCTTTCTCGTGCCGCTCGAATTTTCATAACAGTGAGCATATTTCCTTTCGTGGCTTCCGCTTATACCCATCATCAATGAAAAAATATCTCGTTCTGCTGTTAGTGCGTCAAAATATTCGCTATTCGTCAGAGAGTAAATCAGCCGCCCCCGGTAGCTGAATCGTCAGCGCGACAGAATGTCAATCCTAAGGGCCCGGGTTCGACTTCAGGCGATTTTCTCCGCTCGGGGACTAGATGTTGTGTTGTCCTGATCATCGTCATTTCATTCCCATCCACGACAAAGTGGCGTCGAATCGACATAGGTCAAACGAATATCAATTGCGTTTTTTTAAATAGGAATCCCCATTTTTTATTATTATTCGTGTAGTACGTAAAGGAATATGAATGTTTTAGTTGGGCCGCCGCGCGGGATTAGCGGAGCGGTCTAAGGCGCTGCAGTCATGGACTGTGCGGCTGGTCCCGGCGGAGGTTCGAGTCCTCCCTCAGGAATGGGTGCGTGTGTTTGTCCTTAGGATAGTTTACGTTCAGTAGTGTGTAAGCATAGGGATTGATGACTTAGCAGCTAAGTCCCATAAGGTTTCACACACACTTGAACATATTTCTTGGTTGGACCACTTTTTTCGCTTTGTGATAGATGGCGCTGTAATAGTCACAAAGGTATAAGTACGTGGTATCACGTAACATTCCGCCAGTGCGGACGGTATTTGCTTCGTGAACCTTGTTAAAATGGACCGTTTACCAATTGCGGAAAAGGTCGATATCGTATTGATGTATGGATATTGTGATCAAAATGCCCAACGGGCGTGTGCTATGTATGCTGCTCGGTATCCTGGACGACATCATCCCAGTATTCGGACTGTTCGCCGGATAGTTACGTTATTTAAGGGAACAGGAAGTGTTCAGCCACATGTGAAACGTCAACCACGACCTGCAACAAATGAGGATGCCCAAGTAAGTGTTTTAGCTGCTGTCGCGGCTAATCCGCACATCAGTAGCAGACAAATTGTGCGAGAATCGGGAATCTCAAAAACGTCGTGTAAGTAGGCTGTTTAGGTTTTCTTATTGGTAACGTCACGTAGCTCTCTGTATGAAAATCACTGGCTGTGCTGTGTGCAGTCTGCCTTCCGTAGTTTGAATCTTTTATTTAGCTGGCAGTAGCGGCGCTCGCTGTTTTCCTGTAGCTTGAGTAACGAAGATTTTTGTGAGGTAAGTGATTTGTGAAAGGTATAGGTTAATGTTAGTCAGGGCCATTCTTTTGTAGGGATTTTTGAAAGTCAGATTGCGTTGCGCTAAAAATATTGTATGTCAGTTTAAGCACAGTCATGTATAAATTTTTCTAAGGGGACGTTTCATATGTCGACCCTACCAGGATACCTCACTGGAATCTTCTGATTTTTTTCTTGTAGTTTGTGTAATTAGTGTAGATTTTGTTTATTGCTAGCGCGTAATTGTAGAGAGAATCTCCTTTGTAGTTGCAGCCTTTCATTGTTGTAAAGTAAAACAGTTGTGGCATGCATGTAGATTTGCACCAAGTATTTCGCAGCTGCGCTTGCAATTAACGAGATATTATTTTCAGTGCTATGTTAATGTGTTCTCTTATTGTTGCTCTTCAAATTGTGTTTTTCTGTGTTATCGTGTGAAATATTGTGACAATAATGGCGTGTGAAAAACGTAATACTAGACTCCAAAGTAAACTGAGAAATGACAGTGAAGACGAAAGCAATGTTTTAGCGCCACCATGTAATGAATTGACTAATGTTCAAAGTAGTAATTTGGTAACTGTGCATAGGGAAATGGAGCGGGCGTCAAATAATGGTGTAGACAGTGAAACAGGTAGTGAACAGGGAAGCATTATCGATCGATCGGTCGGCAACAGATCGCCTCAGGAATCGGGAATGACAGAACACAATATTGCAACTACTGTAGACTCAGGTTTTGGGTTCTCACCGTTTTCTCAAATGAGTCGAGACACATTTTCCGCTAGTCAAAATGTGAATGTTGCCGGTGCAAATTCACTGCCGAAAAGCACTGAGGAACATGTTTCAGACACCAGTGCATTGTTATTACAATTAATGCAACAAATGGGACAAAAGCTTCAAAAGTTAGACACAATGGAACTAAATCTTCAAAAGTTAGACACAATGGAACAAAATCAGAGACAAACACAGCAACAGTTAGACACAATGGAACAAAATCAGAGACAAACACAGCAAAAGCTTCAAAAGTTAGACACAATGGAACAAAAGCTTCAAAAGTTAGACTCAGTGGAACATACGCTTGAACAAACACGTGAAGATTTAACTACTGAGTTACATAAAATCGAATCGAAATGGTAAGTACATTGACTTCTGCAGAACTTAGCTTTCGGAGGACAATAACTACGACACTTCCACAGAGATTATCTTACAGCAAGACGCACATTTAGCGCTACAGGACACGTATTTGAGTGATTAATTTTGTACTTAAATCATTTATTTTTAAAGATATTTGAAGTACAATGATACAAAGGTTTTCCGTAATACATTTCATTCCATTGTTCTAATCTGTAATACCTGAGGGTATAATTACATTAATCCTCAGGGGGGTGCACGCTTACTTTGTGTACCATGTGTTTGGCAAGCACAAGAAGCCGTAGCTACTATGGTATTTGCTTATACAACTTTACACATCGGTACCATATTTCTCTAACACAGAATTACACAGCTATCTGATCATTTAACTGAGAGAGACAAACATTTATTTTACTACATCAGTGCCAGATGTTTATGTAATTACACCATTGGGTAACTTCACACTTAAGAAATTGTATTTTGTCTGTACTTTGTGAACTGTTCATATTTTTTTGGACACATTGTGATATTATGAGAGCTTTGAATGATATATTTGGTATGGGATCACGATTTTTAAAGTACGTTTGAGGCAGATGACACTTTTGACATGAGCAGAGAATTTTTTTTTAGGTTTTGAAATTATTGGAGGAAGCTACGACGATTTTGAGAGTTGACTGAGGTGTTATGATGTTATTATTACGACGACGATGTGTATTTTGCTGTTGAGGTATGTTTATGATCAATAAGCCGATGTTATATGAGGAATCTGATTATGCTATGTATTTATTATGATGAAATATTGAAGTGTCGACGAATATATATATATATATGTGTAATAAGGTAAGGAGTAATGAATAGTGGTTAGGGACTCTGACTTGTGAAAAGGATGTTGGAAACCAAGAATCGTACTTTAAGAGTTATGAAATGTATGTAAATGCGTGAATGTATTACAATACCGACGAAAATTTTTTGGACAATGTTATATTCATAAGATTTTGTTTCTACACATTTGCAACGCAAATTCTCGACCCGTGAGCCGCCAGCAGTGGTGGATGTGGGTAGAGAAATGGCGGAGTTTTGAAATTTGTAAAAATGGATGTCATGAACTGCTATGTATATTATGACTTTTGATGAATATTAAGGTAAATACATTGTTTGTTCTCTATTAAAATCTTTCATTTGCTAACTATGCCTACTAGTAGTTAGTGCCTTCCGTAGTTTGAATCTTTTATTTAGCTGGCAGTAGTGGCGCTCACTGTTTTGCTGTAGCTTGAGTAACGAAGATTTTTGTGAGGTAAGTGATTTGTGAAAGGTATAGGTTAATGTTAGTCAGGGCCATTCTTTTGTAGGGATTTTTGAAAGTCAGATTGCGTTGCGCTAAAAATATTGTATGTCAGTTTAAGCACAGTCATGTATAAATTTTTCTAAGGGGACGTTTCAGTTGGTGTTGAGAATGCTACATCAACATCGATTGAATGGCGACGTCTTTGAACGTCGTGTACAGTTCTGCTACCGGGCACAAGAGAAATTACGGGACGATGACAGATTTTTTGCACGCGCTCTATTTAGCGACGAAGCGTCATTCACCAACAACGGTAACGTAAACCGGCGTAATATTCACTATTAGGCAACGGAAAATCCACAATGGCTGCGACAAGTGGAACATCAGCGAGCTTGGCGAGTTAATGTATGGTGCGGCATTATGAGAGGAAGGATAATTGGCCCCCATTTTATCGATGGCAATCTAAATGGTGCAATGTATGCTGATTTCCTCAGTAATGTTCTACCGATGTTACTATAAGATGTTTCACTGCATGACAGCATGGCGATGTACTTCCAACATGATGGATGTCCGGCACATAGCTCACGCGCGGTTGAAGAGGTACTGAATAGCATATTTTATGACAGGTGGATTGATCGCCGAAGCACCATACCATGGCCCGCACGTTCACCGGATCTGACGTCCCCCGTTTTCTTTCTGTGGGGAAAGTTTAAGGATATTTGCTATCGTGATCCACCGACAACGCCTGACAGCATGCGTCAGCGCATTGTCATTGCATGTGCGAACATTACGGAAGGCGAACTAGTCGCTGTTGACAGGAATGTCGTTACACGTATTGCCAAATGCATTGAGGTTGACGGACATCATTTTGAGCATTTATTGCATTAATGTGGTATTTACAGGTAATCACGCTGTAACAGCATGCGTTCTCAGAAATGATAAGTTCACAAAGGTACATGTATCACATTGGAAGAACAGAAATAAAATGTTCAAACGTACCTACGTTCTGTATTTTAATTTAAAAAACCTACGTGTTACCACTGTTCGTCAAAAATTGTGAGCCATATGTTTGTGGCTATTACAGCGCCATCTGTCACAAAGCGAAAAAAGTGGTCCAACTAAAACATTCATATTTCTTTAAGTACTACACGAATATGTAATAAAAACTGGGGGTTCCTATTTAAAAAAAAAGACGCTGTTGATATCCGTTTGACCTATGGCAGCACCAACCATAGCGCCATCTGGATTCCCCCTTCAAGCTAGATAAGTTTCGTTCTTTGTAGTTTTTTCGTTTGACGCTTATTTCGTGAGATATTTGGCCCAGTCACGATCAATGGACCACCCTGTAGATTTCCTTCCTCCGACCTTTGTTCACTACACGATCGGAAGTCTCCAACACCCATTCCTGTTCATCCTGGAGATTTACAACCAGCTTGTCCAGTCATTTAACTAACCTCGTGTAGTACTACCTTTCGCTAAAGTATGACTTCTAATCTTCGAAAATAGTTTCCACATAGTTATGATACATTATAGTCCAGAATTCGTATGTACACTCCTGGAAATGGAAAAAAGAACACATTGACACCGGTGTGTCAGACCCACCATACTTGCTCCGGACACTACGAGAGGGCTGTACAAGCAATGATCACACGCACGGCACAGCGGACACACCAGGAACCGCGGTGTTGGCCGTCGAATGGCGCTAGCTGCGCAGCATTTGTGCACCGCCGCCGTCAGTGTCAGCCAGTTTGCCGTGGCATACGGAGCTCCATCGCAGTCTTTAACACTGGTAGCATGCCGCGACAGCGTGGACGTGAACCGTATGTGCAGTTGACGGACTATGAGCGAGGGCATATAGTTGGCATGCGGGAGGCCGGGTGGACGTACCGCCGAATTGCTCAACACGTGGGGTGTGAGGTCTCCACAGTACATCGATGTTGTCGCCAGTGGTCGGCGGAAGGTGCACGTGCCCGTCGACCTGGGACCGGACCGCAGCGACGCACGGATGCACGCCAAGACCGTAGGATCCTACGCAGTGCCGTAGGGGACCGCACCGCCACTTCCCAGCAAATTAGGGACACTGTTGCTCCTGGGGTATGGGCGAGGACCATTCGCAACCGTCTCCATGAAGCTGGGCTACGGTCCCGCACACCGTTAGGCCGTCTTCCGCTCACGCCCCAACATCGTGCAGCCCGCCTCCAGTGGTGTCGCGACAGGCGTGAATGGAGGGACGAATGGAGACGTGTCGTCTTCAGCGTTGAGAGTCGCTTCTGCCTTGGTGCCAATGATGGTCGTATGCGTGTTTGGCGCCGTGCAGGTGAGCGCCACAATCAGGACTGCATACGACCGAGGCACACAGGGCCAACACCCAGCATCATGGTGTGGGGAGCGATCTCCTACACTGGCCGTACACCACTGGTGATCGTCGAGGGGACACTGAATAGTGCACGGTACATCCAAACCGTCACCGAACCCATCGTTCTACCATTCCTAGACCGGCAAGGGAACTTGCTGTTCCAACAGGACAATGCACGTCCGCATGTATCCCGTGCCACCCAACGTGCTCTAGAAGGTGTAAGTCAACTACCCTGGCCAGCAAGATCTCCGGATCTGTCCCCCATTGAGCATGTTTGGGACTGTATGAAGCGTCGTCTCACGCGGTCTGCACGTCCAGCACGAACGCTGGTCCAACTGAGGCGCCAGGTGGAAATGGCATAGCAAGCCGTTCCACAGGACTACATCCAGCATCTCTACGATCGTCTCCATGGGAGAATAGCAGCCTGCATTGCTGCGAAAGGTGGATATACACTGTACTAGTGCCGACATTGTGCATGGTCTGTTGCCTGTGTCTATGTGCCTGTGGTTCTGTCAGTGTGATCATGTGATGTATCTGACCCCAGGAATGTGTCAATAAAGTTTCCCCTTCCTGGGACAATGAATTCACGGTGTTCTTATTTCAATTTCCAGGAGTGTATTTATCCCGAAAAATTAGTAGCTGTTGCCAGATTTTTGCATGAACTATTTGGATACACAGACAACATTGTTGTACATCCAATGACATTCTGTCGATTTTAGGATTGATTTGAATACGTTAGCCCACCAGGATTATTGTCTTCGAACCACAATGCACTGGTTACTGCATTGCAGGATAAAAAAAATATTAAGCTCACACAGTGACACCAACGTGTTAGCATATTGTGCAAAATGTGTTTGTTTTTGTTATGATCCTCAGCCCTAAAACCTATTCGATGCACCTCTTGATGCTATCTCCTCTGCTAGCGTCTTCATCTATACAAAAATATTGCAGCCTACATCCATTTGACTTGGACAACCCGCCAGGTTAGCCGAGAGCGCTAATGTTCTGCTTCCTGGACTCGGGTAGGTGCGCCTGCGTCGGATCGAATGCGTCTGGCCGATTAACGACGAGGACCTGTGTGCTGGCCAGCCTGGATGAGATTTTTAGGCGGTTTTCCACATCCCCCTATGTGAATACCAGGCTGGTACCCACGTCCCGCTTCAGTTACACGACTCGCAAACATTTCAAACACGTTTGTACTATTTCATGATTTACACTAGACGCAGACAGCTGGGGTACACTGATTCCATCCCAGGGGGTACAGGGTGGCGGCAGGAAGGGCATTCGACCACCCCTTTCGAAATAACAATGCTAAATCCGATTGTAACAGTGACGACCCTGCTCAAATTGCGGGACAAAGGCTCAAGCAATAGATAGATAGATCCATTTGAATTTGCTTACTATAGTCAAGCCTTAGCCTCCCTCTACAATTTTACTCCCCCCCCCCCCAAAAAAAAACGAAGATTCCTTGATGCATTAGGATGTGTCCCATCGACTGATCCCTTCTTTTAGTTGTGTTGTCCCCTAAATCATAAATTTATGTTCTCCCCATTTCGATTCAGTACCTGCTCACGAGTTATCCAAACTATCCATTAATCTTCAACATTCTTCTACAGCACCAAATTTCAAACGCCTCTTTTCTCTTTCTCTCTCAACCATTTTTTTCCAGGTGTCACTTCCACTTCTGTGCAGTGCTACACTCCAGAGAAACATCTTCAGGAAAGACTTTGTAACACTTAAACCTATCTTTTTTCAGAAACGCTTTTCTTGCTGTTGCATGTCCTCGCTTTGTACCCTCTCTGTTTCAACCATCATCAGTTATTTTGATGGCCAGACACCAAAACTCCTCTACTACTTTTGATATCTCATTTCCTAACCTAATTCCGTCAGCATTGCCTGATTAAATTCCTCTACTCTTATGCTAGTTTTGTTGATATTTCTCCTGCAACTTTTTTTCAAGACATTGTCCATTGCGTTCAGTTGAGTTTCCCCTCCGCTCTTCTATTAGATCATCTGAAAAAAATTCAGTGTTTCAGTTATCCAGTTAAAAGAATTAATCCAGTGTCAAAATTGTCCCTTTATTTGTTCTTACATTCCTGTGTCACACTACTCAGTTTTGTTATATTTTCGTTATTTGGAATATGTAAAGTCGAGTATGCCTCTGTGGTGAAAGTAGAGAATTACATCTGGAAATAATAATAATAATAGTAATATTTGATCTGCTTTTAAAGGATTCTGCACAGTCCTCAATCTCATTTCTGAAATATGTAACGTGGAGAGTAAAAATTGTCAGCAAATAGTCTTGTCGTCTTTTTGCAGCTGTACGGCGTAAATCCACAAATGGTCCATCTCTCTGCTTCTTTCTTTCTTATGAAAACTTCATCTTTCCTCTTTACATATCTAAGTAACGTTACATCTTGCAATAATTTAGCCCCTCTATTCCAAAACAGTTTTCAGTATTGCTTTTGCTCATCATAGTCAGTAGTCCAAAAATACCTGAAAAGATTACATGTACGAAATTACCATTAATATGTATTTTTACCCTTACTATTGCATATGGAGACTAGTAAAATACAGAAACAATTTTACCTTTGTCTGCAGTATTTGTCGGCTTTCGAGAACCTCTTCTTTTCCACTTCATTTCCAATCGTAAGAGAAAGTAACTTTTCCGGCGGTTTCTGTACGTTTTGCGATACTTCTTTTCCAAGCCCCAACGTCTCTTTTCCATTTTCTACGTTTACATAAAGGTTCACAAATTTCAACACCTGTGTCTTCCTTTTTACTGCAGTTAACTGAATCACCTTCACTTGGGGAGGATTCTGAGTAATTATTTATTACACTTACATCTGCAGACATCTCACATACCGCTGCCATGTTCTCCAACTAACGTTACTAATGCGACATTGTTTGGTTCCGTGAAATAATAGTGGCACGCACAGCTGTCAGCTTCGTAAGCTCATGACCTCTAGGAGAGGTATACAGAACTAAGACCCTGATTGCTGGATAGCGGATACTGAGTGTATTTCAAGAAAGATGGCACTGCAATAATAGCGTAAATAGATTTACGCTGTTGTTGTTTCCAGGTCCTCAATATCATCACATGCTCCATGCCTGCAAATTTAGCACAAAGTGCTGTCTGTAGTAATTTTTTGCTCGTTCTTCGTCAGTTAAATCTTTAAATTCTTTCTTCCTGGTGTTCTAATGTCATTCCATAGTAAATTTGCGGTATCCCTCGATTATACGACTGTATACTGCGTAACAGATATCGAGAATTCTTATACTTTTCTTTTGTTTTAGCCATTCATTTCCAAGGCACGTGACAATATATCGCTAGACTGCCTCTGTTATGTGCTAACTTCAACGTGACCTGTGAACTTATTTAATATCCTGAACAAGTAGCGAATAGTACACAGCACTGACACTACGATTCTGCCGGTCGAACCGATCGAAAACTACCGCACCGCAATGCTAAATGAAGTGCAGAGGAAAACCGAGACAGTTCGGGCCGAGCGAGTCTCGGTCTGCATGCAGCCTGCACATCGTGTCTGCGTGCAGTTTGACGCACAATGGCCGACCTTGTTCCCGGTAGAGATCAGAAAAAAGTTCCGTACACTCGCCTGAAATTCTCCAGCGAGTCCTGTAACTTCATCTCCGAACTCGTTTCTCCGTGTGATCGCTGCAGACCACTAGTCACCTGAATATGTTGTCGGGTACAAATGGACACGACTCGCTCAGAAAGAAGAGCGAGTACACGAGTTCGCAAGTATATCCCCGAACTCGCACGAATTGCCGCTAAATATGCAACCATTTTGAAGGAAATTTCTAACATTGAACTATAAATTACTGTTCATTTATTTCAGAGAATCATGATTTCGGGTTTATAGCCATTCTCAAACGCAAACTGAAATGTCAGAAAATGCCCTAGGTGCCCAAATAACGGAGGCAACCACTGAGCATGACGATTATTACACTACTGGCCATTAAAATTGCTACACCACGAAGATTACGTGCTGCAGACGAGAAATTTAACCGATAGGAAGAAGATGCTGTGATATGCAAATTATTAGCTTTCCAGAGCATTCACACAAGGTTGGCGCCGGTGGCGACACCTACAACTTGCTGACATGAGGAAAGTTTCCAACCGATTTCTCATACACAAAAACCAGTTGACCGGCGTTGCCTGGTTAAACGTTGTTGTGATGCCTCGTGTAAGGAGGCGAAATGCGTACCATCACTTTTCCGACTTTGATAAAGGTCGAATTGTAGTCTACCGCGATTGCGGTTTATCGTATCGTGACATTGCTGCTCGCGTTGGTCGAGATCCAAAGACTGTTAGTAGAATACGGAATCGGTAGGTTCTGGAGGGTAATACGGAACGCCGTGCTGGATCCCAACGGCCTCGTATCACTAGCAGTCGAGATGACTGGCATCTTATCCACATGGCTGTAACGGATCGTGCAGCCACGTCTAGATCCCTGAGTCAACAGATGGGGACGTTCCCAAGACAACAACCATCTGCACGAACAGTTCGACAACGTTTGCAGCAGCATGGACTATCAGCCCGGAGACCACGGCTGCGGTTAACCTTGACGCTGCATCACAGACAGGAGCGCCTGCGATGGTGTACTCAACGACGAACCTGGGTGCACGAATGGCAAAACGTCATTTTTTCGGATGAATCCAGATTCTGTTTACAGCATCATGATGGTCGCATCCGTGTTTGGCGACATCGCAGTGAACGCACATTGAAAGCGTGTATTCGTCATCGCCATACTGGTGTATCACCCGGCGTGATGGTATGGGGTGGCATTGGTTACACTTCTCGGTCACCTCTTGTTCGCAATGACGTCACTTTGAACAGTGGACGGTACATTTCAGATGTGTTACGACCCGTGGCTCTACCCTTCATTCGATCCTTGCAAAACCCGACATTTCAGCAGCATAATGCGCGAACGCATGTTGCAGGTCCTGTACGGGTCTTTCTGGATACAGAAAATGTTCGACTGCTACCCTGGCCAGCACATTCTCCAGATCTCTCACCAATTGAAAACGCCTGGTCAATGGTGGCCGAGCAACTGGCTCGTCCCAATACGCCAGTCACTACTCTTGATGAACTGTGGTATTGTGTTGAAGCTGTATGGGCAGCTGTACCTGTACACGCCATCCAAGCTCTGTTTGACTCAATGCCCAGGCGTATCAAGGCCGTTATTACGGCCAGAGGTGGTTGTTCTGGGTACTGATTTCTCAGGATCTATGCACCCAAATTGCGTGAAAATGTAATCACATGTCAGTTCTAGTATAATATATTTGTCCAATGAATACCCGTTTATCATCGGCATTTTTTCTTGGTGTAGCACTTTTAATGGCCAGTAGTGTACATACCAATATAATGGCTGATCGGTCACCTGTGAAAATTTTACTGTTTCTTCTTCACCTCCTGCTTTTGCTTTTACGGCTTCATTGGAGCACTTCAGTAAATCATTTTCTGCCCATCTTCCTCAATAGATTTTCTTTCCAAATTTCCCAGCCTTTTCATTTGTTCTCATCTTTTTTGTCGTTTGTCATCTGTGAATACCCTTTTTAATGCTTGTCGTTTGTCTATTTTTGGTTGAAATCTTATTTTTATGTTTTCTCAGTTTCTGAAACATTTTAAGTTTTGTTTTGCAAATCGTCCATGGTTAATTCTAGCTCTTTCAAATTTTCCCAGATTTCCCTTTTCCATCCGACTTGTTGCATCATGTTCGAAAGTTTCTCTATATTTTTTTTTTAGTGATCTTGTTTCTGGCGTCCTCATTGTGTGACCCAAAAATAGTATCTGTAATAGGCGCCTATTCACTGTGCACTACCTCATTTGGCACTAACCGCCACTGTCCAAGTTTTGGATATTTCTTATTTATGCATTTTTAACTATTCTTCTCTCTAGTTTTAGGATTCTGTCGACTCCATTTTTCTGGGTGACTTTGAAAACATTTTCCCTTCCGTATGTAATGTCTGGTTGACCACCGTTACTAATTTAGCTCTGACTGATAGAATTTTATACTGTATTTAAACCATGTTAATTTTTAAGCTTTTATCATTTTGTCAGATCTTTTTTGCCATGCACGCTTCTCGTCCAAGCTGTATGTTGTAATTCATCCTAGGTATTTTAATTGTTTCCCTGTTTTTACTCTCCTGTTATTTACTGTTATGTGGTTGATTATTAGTGTATCTGTCACCATTATCTCAGTCTTTTCGAATCATATCTCTTGTCCAATTTTTTGTACTGTATTTTGTAGGCTTGTTATTTGATTTCTGGACTCTTGAATGTTATTAGCTAGTAAAGCTAAGTCATGTGTGAAACTGTTTATACATACATTTATATAGGTAAAAAAATTTCAAAACCTACTGTAAATGTATTTTAATATTTAATATTTATTCAGAAAATGTCTGACAATTAAGTTCGCATACGCACACTTTTGAGGCGTTATCAGCCCTGTAACGGCAGTACCAGAAAATATGCGTGAGAATGAAGTGTGATCTCTAGATGGTGATTATTTATTAAAATATATTACATAAATGATTGATAAGCTATACAACTCGCTGTTAGCTTATAAACGCAAGTTGCAGTGACCAAATGAATACAGAAATAAGGCGCTCTTTGGGTCAGGGATAAAATAGTGCCTTTGCTCTGTGCAGAGTTTTCTTTGACTCTGCACATATTCTTTCTCGTAGTGAAGGTGGAATAAACAAGGATACAATCATTTTGTTTGCATTGGACCAACTTTGTATCTTTTCCATCTGAAGCGTGGACTATAGCATGAAACTTATTCCAGACATCACTCCTCTAAAGGAACGCATTTGCAATTGCGTAATTAGCATCAACTGATTTTCGTCTTACAGCCTCCATAGTCTCACAAGACACAGCTTCGCTAAAGGTCATCTAATGCCGACAATTTTTTCAGTGCTACTTTCATGTAGCCAGATCATGTACTCATCTTCCATACTAATAGTAAGTCACGACTAGCCTTACACTGTTGTATTCCTCACTAAGAGAGAACGAGTCGACAAGTATGAAGCAACCTTAGTACAACAGCTCTGACTCGTCATCCTACCTCAACTATAGTGGAAACGATGGAAGCCCGTTAGCAATGCCTCGATTTGTGAAAAATGCAACTGATAATATTAGACTCATACTCGTTGTGTTTCTGATCTCTAGTTCTAGCTGTTATGCTGTCTTTGACAATATTACAATGTCATCGATAACCTCAAAGTTTTTATTTGTTCTCCCTGAACTTCATTTTCCTTTTCAAATTTCTCCTTCATTTTCTTTAACGTTTGCTCAGTGTACAGTTTGAATATCATCAGGGATAGGCTACAGTCTTGTCGCACTCCCATCTTAATTACTGCTTCCCTATCACGTCTTTCGGCTCTTTATAAGTGCTGTGTAGATTCTGAGAGAAACGTAGTGGAGGAGAGCGTTGTGCACATGGCCTAGACGGGCACATTGTGGTGCAGTCAGTTGATGGCTGCGACCTCAGCACTCTGACATGGAGTACGGCCTTAAATGGCTGACGACACATGGTGGTGAATTTTGAGACTGTCGATGGGGTTCTCTCCCTTGTGGTGTTTATCTGAACAAAGACATAAACATTTCTATCCTTTCCCAACAGTGGATGCAGTTGTCTAACCATAGCGTAAGTGGACTCTACCATCACATGAAATGATTTTTTAATATCCCACCAGAATAGGATTCAGTACTTAGAACATATGAAATATGACAACCATATATGCTGTGCCAGTATAATCAGGTCACCCATTTTGGATTGCCATCTTGAACTCTGACATCAGAGGGCAGGATCAGTATCCCAGCGTCCACTATGTTGGATCACCATCATGAATTCTGGTGTCATAGGTCTGAGTCAGCATTCCAAGTCAGCCATTGGCATTCTGTCATCATAAGTCTGTGCAAGTATTCCAGGTCAGCAATCTTAGAGTACCTTTTACAATTATGATGTTATAGGGCTTGGTCAGTATCCCGAGTCAGCGATCTTGGATCGCTATCTTAAACTATCACGTCATAGGGCTGACTAAGCAGTGGGATCATGGCGGTGCTGGTGCACGTTTCATATCAAATTGATTTGCAAATTAATTAAATTGAGCAATTAATTATCTCCCACCTGGTCACCCACTCTGGGTCACGTCATTTGTTTTGCCCTGCAAGCACGTGGGTCCCCGCCCCTCCCCCTCCCAATACCTCCCCCTCCTCCACATACCCTATTGCCAGGAAATTCTAAATTTGGTGGGAAATTCAAAAAAATGATGGTAATTTTAAAAATAGCAGGAATTTCATTGTTCTAGGGCTGTGCTGACATCCCACCTCAACCACTCCCACAGAAATTGACGGCAAATTCAAAATAACGATGCCTTTCCGAGACTCAAAACTAGTCCTTCTGGATGGAAAGTCCAAGTGCACACACAGACACATGGAAACTGTCCAGACGCAGGAGAGGAAGGTTAGGTTACTGTAGTTCATTTATTTTGGTTGGCAAACTGAAGTAAAGATGGTCTTAATTATGTAATTAACCATTAAGATTGGACCTAATTAAACAACTATATGCGTAGTGCTCTTTACAAGGAACACCTAAAATCGCAATACAGCTCAAAAGTTAATGATGTCATAAAACTGCAGGGAAAAAAATTCACACTGCCACACGAAACCAGTAGCAGACGTACTCAAACTCTACATAGGACGATCCCCTCACCTACAAGGCAGTGGGAAAGAGGCAGAAGTGGAAGGTACTATCTTCATTTTTGGTTGAAATTGTGCGCAACTGACGAGATGCTGGTGTTGGACAGAGAGAAGTTTGATAAGTTTATTATCTGTATGCATACAGCTGTGGATTGTATCTATCGCTGTCTGATGTCAGAGTTCGCTATAGACACCTCCCGCTGCATTGCTCAACAATCATCCTGCAGCTCAGGTGATCGAAATTCAGGATGCCAATACACATTACCAAAAACGAAGGAAAATGCTTTACTGTTCTAATTACACATCGAAATGGTCGTGAAAAAAAACAGCACTCATAAACAATGGGTCATAATGCAACACATGTACCTGTGATTGGGAAAAATCAGCGTCCCAAAATATTGCACCAGGAGAGAGGGGCGGCAGATGTACATGTGTTCTCCTTCATGTGCGGTAATGAAGCAACCAGCTTAGAGCCAATCTTACCTCCCCCCTACCATCTATCTTCCCTCCCTCTCCCCACCATGGGTAGGGGATATAGGCCTGTTCTATCTTCTCACTGATGGTCGAGAAAGAGATCCATCTGGCGGCAGTGACATACTGTCTCTGGTCTGCGGCAGTCAGTCACAGATGAATGCCTCCTGCAATCTGTTAAAGATATTTTTCAGAAAGATTGTTCCCCATCTGGAACAACAACGAAATTCTGGAAAACTCTCCATATTACTTTCTTCAAATGGAGAGCTGCTACTGATTCTGCATGCCTGAAGCACCTGTCTCAGCAGATAGATGCGGCAGGCCATAGCCAGACGTCAAGGCAGTCGGTCCGTGCTGATGATGCCGACATACACAATAGGCTGCGAAGCTGGTGGGCCACAGACAAAAGCGAGATAAATGATGGATACTCCAGCTATGAGCTGTTTGCCCAAACTGCAACCGCATGCCACCTACGCCCCCGGCATACCATCCCCACAGGGGCTCACCATTCTATGAGAAAAACGCTTCATTGTAACAATTGTATTACATGTCATTACACCTCTTATAAGCGAGCATCTATTAAAAAGGAAAAAGAAAACACAATCGCAATGATAATAAATGTCATGTTGCCATGAAAATAGGTACGGTCCATTTCCTTTTACTTTCATGAGCAAAATCGGTATATTCTGACAGATTCATCATGTTCAAATTATAAATTGTTGTGCACAACATTACAATCTTTTCAGACAGTTGAATTATCAATGTACCAGTCATTCTTTTACATTCGACTGCAGGATACAATTCACATCTCTGTCTTCTCCTTTCTACAGCACTGCTGCCAATTACAGACGACCGAACTGCAGAGGTCAGTGCTATACATCTGACAGAAGTATCAATCTAGCTCACATCTCCTATACATGTCTACCCTGCGTAAAATCGAAAAAAAAACTTCCACTATTTTGCTACAAAGGCAATGGATCACTGCAGAATGCACACATTATTTCGAAACTGTCATCAGAGTAAAAAAAGCAAGAATGTAAACTCCGATGAAGAAAAAACACAGTAAAACGATTTCTTTCAGTTTGATGAGCTAACTTACATGACTTCAGAGCGTCCCTTGCGTTAAAACGAATGTCTGTAAATAAATTTCCATGCACGTATTTATTATAAACATTTCAGAATGTGAAATAATATTACAAAATACAGCCTTTCACTTCATTTGGTTCCATGTCACAAAAAATGAAATCCTTTTACGTTCGACAACGACAAGCTATACTTCAAGAGGACATTATTGTTTTGTACACTATGGCAGGTCACGTTTTACCAGTGCATTGCTATCTCCCAATGGCATTTACAAAACGTAAAGAAAAAAAAATCGTGAGAGCATGCCTTGTAATAAAACCTATTAACGTCACCTAGTAGAGAACTCTGTAAGATTTCACCAATACATCGAAAAAAATACCATATGCAGGCTGACGTCTGACTTTTTTGCTCCATAGCTCGCCTCTGGCTACCTGTGTATAAAGACCATCATTCGCAATAGCGGCAGATTCTTGTGTTGTTGTTTCATAAGCAATTTGCTCGTCACAGACCAGCCTGTTTCACACAATCTACACACATGTCGGGAAAAGCACTATCATTTCTAAGTTCCACAAGGAGCTATAATTCAAGTGGTGGCTACATTATTAGAGATTATGAAGTATGAAATAAAGTGGGATTTGCGGAAATACATATTTTTTAACACACAATACTTACAATAATAATAAAAACAGTCTTGCTTCCACGAGAATAGATACAGTCGACTTCTCTTAGTTTTATAAGCAAAATCAGTGTTGTTTGAGATCATTCTACATGGTCAAATTATAAACTATCATGCATGAGGATATTACTTTCATTGGAGATGTATGAAGTACCGATACAAATCAACGTCTATACAGTCATATATTACATTCAAGAGCACTACTTACCATTATTTTGTAACATCCAGAGTAGGTAAAAAAAGCTGCAAAATATCTGCACCCAAACTTTAACCAGTCATATCATTCCTTGTAATAGAACCTCCTTCTTTACAGACGAATGGAAAAACTGGTAGAAGCCGACCTTGGCGAAGATCAGTTTGGATTCCGTAGAAATGTTGGAACACGTGAGGCAATACTGACCCTACGACTTATCTTAGAAAATAGATTAAGGAAAGGCAAACCTACATTTCTAGCATTTGTAGACTTAGAGAAAGCTTTTGACAATGTTGACTGGAATACTCTCTTTCAAATTCTAAAGGTGGCAGGGGTAAAATACAGGGAGCGAAAGGCTATTTACAATCTGTACAGAAACCAGATGGCAGTTATAAGAGTCGAGGGACATGAAAGGGAAGCAGTGGTTGAGAAGGGAGTGAGACAGGGTTGTAGCCTGTCCCCGATGTTATTCAATCTGTATATTGAGCAAGCAGTAAAGGAAACAAAAGAAAAGTTCGGAGTAGGTACTAAAGTCCACGGAGAAGAAATAAAAACGTTGAGGTTCGCCGATGACATTGTAATTCTGTCAGAGACAGCAAAGGACTTGGAAGAGCAGTTGAACGGAATGGACAGTGTCTTGAAAGGAGGATATAAGATGAACATCAACAAAACCAAAACGAGGATAATGGAATGTAGTCGAATTAAGTTGGGTGATGCTGAGGGAATTAGATTAGGAAATGACACACTTAAAGTAGTAAAGGAGTTTTGCTATTTGGGGAGCAAAATAACTGATGATGGTCGAAGTAGAGAGGATATAAAATGTAGACTGGAAATGGCAAGGAAAGAGTTTCTGAAGAAGAGAAATTTTTTAACATCGAGTATAGATTTAAGTGCCAGGAAGTCGTTTCTGAAAGTATTTGTATGGAGTGTAGCCATGTATGGAAGTGAAACATGGACGATAAATAGTTTGGACAAGAAGAGAATAGAAGCCTTCGAAATGTGGCGCTACAGAAGAATGCTGAAGATTAGACGGGTAGATCACAGAACTAATGAGGAGGTATTGAATAGAATTGGGGAGAAGAGGAATTTGTGGCACAACTTGACAAGAAGAAGGGACCGGTTGGTAAGACATGTTCTGAGGCATCAAGGGATCACAAATTTAGCATTGTAGGGCAGCGTGGAGGGTAAAAATCGTAGAGGGAGACCAAGAGATGAATACACTAAGCAGATTCAGAAGGATGTAAGTTGCAGTAAGTACTGGAAGATGAAGGAGCTTGCACAGGATAGAGTAGCATGGAGAGCTGCATCAAACCAGTCTCAGGACTGAAGACAACAACAACAACAATAACAATTTACCACATTTCTCTCTTCTGATATATCGAAAAACAAATACTGTCTGCGTGTTGACATCGAACATATTACATATACACTCCTGGAAATGGAAAAAAGAACACATTGACACCGGTGTGTCAGACCCACCATACTTGCTCCGGACACTGCGAGAGGGCTGTACAAGCAATGATCACACGCACGGCACAGCGGACACACCAGGAACCGCGGTGTTGGCCGTCGAATGGCGCTAGCTGCGCAGCATTTGTGCACCGCCGCCGTCAGTGTCAGCCAGTTTGCCGTGGCATACGGAGCTCCATCGCAGTCTTTAACACTGGTAGCATGCTGCGACAGCGTGGACGTGAACCGTATGTGCAGCTGACGGACTTTGAGCGAGGACGTATAGTGGGCATGCGGGAGGCCGGGTGGACGTACCGCCGAATTGCTCAACACGTGGGGCGTGAGGTCTCCACAGTACATCGATGTTGTCGCCAGTGGTCGGCGGAAGGTGCACGTGCCCGTCGACCTGGGACCGGACCGCAGCGACGCACGGATGCACGCCAAGACCGTAGGATCCTACGCAGTGCCGTAGGGGACCGCACCGCCACTTCCCAGCAAATTAGGGACACTGTTGCTCCTGGGGTATCGGCGAGGACCATTCGCAACCGTCTCCATGAAGCTGGGCTACGGTCCCGCACACCGTTAGGCCGTCTTCCGCTCACGCCCCAACATCGTGCAGCCCGCCTCCAGTGGCGTCGCGACAGGCGTGAATGGAGGGACGAATGGAGACGTGTCGTCTTCAGCGATGAGAGTCGCTTCTGCCTTGGTGCCAATGATGGTCGTATGCGTGTTTGACGCCGTGCAGGTGAGCGCCACAATCAGGACTGCATACGACCGAGGCACACAGGGCCAACACCCGGCATCATGGTGTGGGGAGCGATCTCCTACACTGGCCGTACACCACTGGTGATCGTCGAGGGGACACTGAATAGTGCACGGTACATCCAAACCGTCATCGAACCCATCGTTCTACCATTCCTAGACCGGCAAGGGAACTTGCTGTTCCAACAGGACAATGCACGTCCGCATGTATCCCGTGCCACCCAACGTGCTCTAGAAGGTGTAAGTCAACTACCCTGGCCAGCAAGCTCTCCGGATCTGTCCCCCATTGAGCATGTTTGGGACTGGATGAAGCGTCGTCTCACGCGGTCTCCACGTCCAGCACGAACGCTGGTCCAACTGAGGCGCCAGGTGGAAATGGCATGGCAAGCCGTTCCACAGGACTACATCCAGCATCTCTACGATCGTCTCCATGGGAGAATAGCAGCCTGCATTGCTGCGAAAGGTGGATATACACTGTACTAGTGCCGACATTGTGCATGCTCTGTTGCCTGTGTCTATGTGCCTGTGGTTCTGTCAGTGTGATCATGTGATGTATCTGACCCCAGGAATGTGTCAATAAAGTTTCCCCTTCCTGGGACAATAAATTCACGGTGTTCTTATTTCAATTTCCAGGAGTGTACATGTACTGGGAAATTAGAGGTGACCAGTGATTGAATCGCTTGCACAGACCTGTGTAAAGTTTTGTCGCCTGTACTGGAGGAAGACCATATCCCACAAACTATCAATCACAAGAGAGGGGTCCTGTGTTGTTCTTTCATAAGCAGTTTCATACATTGTTTTTCAGCTGTAACACATCCAAGCAGTGTATGACTACAGTTTCGTACATTGCCATACATTTTGCTTTTTACTATGACTTGGCCCATGTCAGGTGCTAAACCGACATTAACACATTTCAATCCATTGACTCTCACAGAAAGCTGGACAGTGCTTGGTGTAAACTAAGCTGCTCCCACAACAAACGGGATGGTAGGAATAAAACACATAGGCGATGGCTCTTATTGATAAAAATGTGGAAGACATCGTAACATATGGAAACTGGAGTAGTTCTTGGCATTGTGGAGCATTTACAACCAGTTGTCTGAAGGTGATGACCTATACATTTAATCTCATCTTCCACAGTGACAGGGTAGCAGACGCCTCACTGTTCCATTTTGAAGAGACCATGAGCATTGTTACCTCATTTTGCAGTCATGTACATGATCACTGTTCCAGTGTTGACTACTGCTGAAGGGTGCTGTTCACAACATGCATGTGGTAGTAGAAATGAAAAAGGTACTGTCATCTTATTGGTGAAAAAATTGTGGAGGGCATTGCAGCATGTGGAAATAGGATGTGTCTGCAGCATTGAGGATTGTCTACGTTTAGACCCATGTTCCACAGTGACAAGTAGCAGATGTCCAGTGCTCATCCAAGGCACTGTTACGGAAACAAATGTGTCAAATGTGGATACCAAATTTGGTATAGTACCTGTGGGACGAGATAAACAGGAAACAGTAATGCAGAAAATAGAACCAGGAAGTATGCAAGAAATGTTTGCAGCGTTAATGGGTTGTATAAAAGATGGACATACTAATTTGGCTGAAACAATTGGTCAGAAAATTTAAAAGGAAACTAGTGATTTTAATCAGAAAATCAGTAAACATGATGAAAAACTTAAAAAGCAAACTAGTAATTTTAATGAAAAATTGAAAAGCAGACTGTTGTTTTAAAAGAAATGTGGAAAAATGATTGGAATTCGTTAGAAAGTAAAGTGGATGGAAAAATTTCTCAGGTTCAGAATAACTACCAACACGCCGGCCGCGGTGGCTGAGCGGTTCTAGGCGCCTAGTCGGGAACCACGCGACTGCTACGGTCGCAGGTTCGAATCCTGCCTCGGGCATGGATGTGTGTGATGTCCTTAGGTTATTAGGTTTAAGTAGTTCTAAGTTCTAGGGGACTGATGACAGCAGCTGTTAAGTCCTATAGTGCTCAGAGCCATTTGAACCATTTAACTACCAACACTCCACTAAAACTGTATAAAGTGAATTAACAGATGCTTTGAAAAAAGTTGCTATTAGAAAGAAACAAAGGGTAGATTTGATAAGAGAAAGTGCATACAAAGTAGAGGTCAAAATAGCGGCGGAGAGTCTATGTATGTAAATGATCACAAATTGTTAAACAGTAAAATCAGTTCTGAAAAATTCAAATGTATGAATGAAGTAAAAATGTGTGTCTGACTGAGTGGGCGTGTCTGAAGAAAATGTTCTTCAGCTCACGAACCAGGCAGAAAAGGTTGAAAATAAATTGCATGAGCATAGCAGTAGGTTATGCCAAGTTGAAACTAACCTCAGACATGGAACTAACATTAGTAGGTGTAGTTTTGTAGCAGAATCGTGTGAAATATCATATGTCGCTAACAGGCAGTATTTACGTTTTGATCCAACAGGAAATGTACGTCCAATAGAATTTTGGAATGGCTTTGAATATGTTCAACCTATTTTGTGGTCAGGCAGACAAAAAATAGGGTTTATTACGTCTAAATTCTTGGGAAAGGCTAGAATTTTGGGGATTATAGCTACTGGACAGTACCATACTGGCTAAATGAATTTACAGAGGTGGTTTTTAAAGAATATTGGGGCAAGCAAAAGCAAATGGAGTTGTTAAATAGCTTCTGGGCTGGGGAAAAGTTTAATCCCAGAATCCGTTAAACTAAATTACGTCTGGTGAAAGGGAAGTAGTAATTTTAACCCGCTGGCAAAACCCTTTGTATGTGTTAGAACTAAACCAACAGGGATTATAACTGAGGAGCAGAAGAAGGTAGTAACAACAGACGGAACGAGCTACATAAAAATATGTTTAATGAAGGTTTAGGGGAGTTTTTGGACAGACACAAACAACATAAGCACTGTATTGCAGATGAAATGGGTGTTGTATTAGCAGAAAATGTGACAGAACCTGATTGCCAGAAAGTCTTTAGCAACAATGTTGAAGTCGAGTCATTTTCTGGGGAGGGAGAAAGTACAGAAGCTGCAGAATTACAGGAGATTAGTGATGTCAGTGTAGAAGAAATACTAGTGTCTATAAATGATGACGTTTGTGAGGTTATAAGGGAAAGGCAGGAAAATGGTGACCAAAATGGGGGCCAGCCAACTAATTGTGGAAAAAAAGAAGAGAGAGAGGAAAGGGAGAATGGCGAAACGCCGAAAAAAAATGTTGAGTTGTCATTAGTGGACAGAATAGTTAGTTTGGGGGAGAAAATGATGAGAGTAATTCTACAAAAATCTGTGTAATTTCTGGAAATAGGGAGGTTTCGGTAGGAGGGCGGTGGTGAACGATTTATTGGAGGAGGGTTCCGACGCTAGCAACGAAAGGAAGGTGCTGAGTCAGCCAGTAATTAATCTGCAAGTGTGTAAATAAGAAGTGCAGTGTTTAGCAGATAGTGGCAGTGATTTATGTGCTGTCAGTAAAAGTTGGTTTGAAGTGTTGCCAAATAGAAATGAACTTGTAATAATGCCAGTAATTGGGGTGCAGATAGTGGTAGACATAGGAAAAGTTAAAAAACCTGTTAAACATGAAGTTCTGTTGCAAGTGAAAATAAATGGAGTGCAGCTACTCCATAACTTACTTATAATGCCTGATCTATGCATAAAAATGCTAATTGGGTTAGATTACTTCAACCACTACAAAGGGAGATCAAATTTTAATGGAAATGTTGTAATTTTTTAAATAAATTGGAACGATGTGGTTGTACCATTTTTTCGGAAAAATAATTTGACCAAAGAAGAAGTAGCCAGTATACCAATTATGTATTGTAGAAGGATGGATGATTTAGAAGGCTACAATGAGTATGGGAATGATGTGGGGGTGGACCCTGAGGAAATGAAACCATTGCGCTTAAGAAATATCATCGATCTGAAAAGCTACATTAGCCCAGAGTTACATGTGAGCTAAGCATGGAGATATCAGAGGTTGTTGCAACCTATGCAATGCCAGGTGTTTGACGAACACAAGGTGCTCGTGTTATTGACAATACTACTTCAGTTTCTTTTTGTATTGTCAATCTTCCTCCTCTGTCGTTGTGAGCTGAATGTATCATCTTTACGTTTCTTCTCTATCAGTGTAGGTAAAGCGTTTGAGAGCCTCAGACGGTGTTATGGTTTCTTATGACGAAATAAGTTTTATGGTGAGAGAAATGGGGGTCAAATTGTAATGAAGTGAAGTGACGACATAAGTATGTTAATGTAGGGAAATGAAAGTAACCGGATGTGACAAGTGCAGTTAATAAAGGAAATTTTGATAATGAACACGAAAGTGTAATGGTCAGAAAAAGGCATGTTGTAATGGTGAAAAGTGGTATACAGTGGCCACATAGTTAAAGGAAGTTTAACAAATATGAGGGAAAATATACGTGTATAAAGCTGAAGAACATTTACTAGGAAAGGAATATGAATGAATGAGGAATATATATATATATATATATATATATATATATATATATATATATATATATATATTGTAAATAAATTTTGTTATTTCTGTTCAATAGTGGTAAAAAATAAGAAGTGATGCAAAGATACACTGCATAAAAGTGGTAACTATGTATTATAAAATGTTTGTAAATAATTGCTTTGTGTGAAATGTGTTTCTCACAATTAAATTTCCTCCAGTTGAGTTAAAGCAAAGAAAAAGTTTAAGATTTACTTTCAATAGAAACTTATTTTTAAAAAAATGAAACTTATTAAGTCTTCTAAAGGAAATAAATGTTTGAAAAAATTTTGTAGTAGATCCTGCTGCTTAATGTAAAAAAAAGGAGTAGTCTGTTAATCTGTTTTCATTTGAAGTCAAGTTAAATGAAATATAAAATTTGTAAATAATTTCTTGTAATAATATGTGATTGTGTATTAGGATATATGAAAAGAAAGTAGTCAGATGGAAGTATGGTTTCAGGGAGAACGTTGCATGTAAACCCTGGATGGACAGATAAGTGGAGAATGGAGGAATGTTATGGATGTTACAATGCAAAACAATGAAAAACCTGGGAAAAGTATGTGACAATTATAGTGATATGCTTGTGCTAAGGTAGGATAAAATACCATTATTAAATGGGAGGACACTTTTAAAAAAGTGAAAAAAGGTAACTTAAAATGACTTTCATGAAAAAGTTATTAAAATGTTGGAAAATTGTCTTGAAAATTTGTGTTAATTTTGTCAAGTAATAAATGAGTTTTCATAAAGAAATTAAAAGATTAGGCTAGGTTAGTTGTGGACTGCATTGCCCAGAGTAAGAAATTTGTAATTTTAGCTTATAAGAATGACAATTTTTGAAAGATTTAAAGTTTGAAGTAGGGACTGATAATTTTGTATAATCCTAAAATTTTTGAAAAAAAGCTTTACAATCAGAGGGGGGGGGGGGTACCTTTATATCGGTCCCATCTGGAACCTGCGTATCAGGAGAACGACTTATGCATGCACAGTTACAGATAGTCTGAAGCGGGTTCAGTCGAGTACATAATTCTAATTTTCATCCACCAGAGTACAGTAGCAGACAGAGACGTTCAAGAAACAGGTCAAGAGAATGTTCTTTTTTTTGTGAATTGTTCTGTTTATTTCCGACCCGCCAGGTTAGCCGAGAGTGCTAATGCGCTGCTTCCTGGACGCGGGTAGGCTCTCCAGCCCCGGATCGAATCCGTCTGGTGAATTAACGACAAGGGCTCATGTGCTGGCCAGCCTGGATGTGGTTTTTAGGCGGTTTTCCACATCCCCCTAGGTGAATACTGGCCTGGTCCCCGCGTCCCGCCTCAGTTACATGACTCGCAGACATTTAGAAATGTTCGCACTATTTCATGGTTTACACTAGACGCAGACAGCTGGGGTATATTAATTCTGTCCTGGGGGGTAGGGGGTGGCGACAGGAAGGGCATCCAGCCACTCTCTGACAATAACATCACAAAATCCATAGTAACAAGGCTGACCCCCATTGAAGTGAGACAAATGCCCAAAGAAAATGATGATGATATTCTGTTTATTTCTTGAAGGCTTTTTTGTTTATTCATGTTTGTACAGTTTTGTATATGTTTTTAATAGTGTGAATGATGCGTGAATGTGATCTAAAGTAAATATGTATATCATTGTTATACTGACAAACGCTGTACGAACTAGCGTGAGAATCTTTTAAGACACTGTGAATGCAGACGACGGGGTATTTTGTATCATAATATCTTAAGTAAGTTTGTGGTAAAAGGAAAGCTAATTCTAGTGCAAATGAAAATAGCTAATAATGTAAACTATAAATAAAATATCACAATGTTAAACATTTATTTCGGGAAAAAGTACAATTCGAAAGTGTGTTATTTGTTGATGGGTTAGTCATGATAAGCGCGGACTAACGCGGGAGAATAATATTTTTCCATTGGCATTACAGAAAACTAACCAATCAGAATGGAGTATCCTTTGTGCATCTGTTCTCTTGGAGATAGAGAATGCTTACAGCAATCTAAAGTGGTCGGAGCACAGCCTTTCAATGGTACGGTCATGTGTAGTATGAGCTCCGTAGGAAGTTATAGTTTGCCGGTTTTAGTTGTGCTGCATACCTCAAAAGTGCTTTAAATTGAAGGCATATTTATTCCGGTGTGTTTTTTTTAGAAAGTACAGTGTGAGAAAAGACTGTAATTTCGCATGGCATATTGAGCAGATTGGTGACTAAAACCCTGAGTGCATTAAGCACTGATGTACTTAATAGTATGGTGAACGTTTTCATTTAAGAACAATCCGTGCTTAGTAGCTTTTCAGATTTCGGGAAATACATTACCATAAACTTGCTAACATGAGTGAAAGGGTTTGTGCATGTGTTAGGTTTAGCATGGGCCTATCAGTGAACGTGTAACTCTTGACTTCATCATATACCGAAGTTTTGCCAGTATTTCCACCTTTCATTCTAAATTAAGACCTTTTCCCGATTTTTAGAATAGTTATATTGTACGCAGCCTGGTGTGAGTCGCAGTATGGTAGGTTTCTGCTCGGCTTTCCTACCGGTGATCTGCTGTGTAGAGTTCACAGATAGGTGCTGGTAAAAAAAAAAAAAAAAAAAAAATACAGAAAGGCATCGCACCGCCGCAATGTTAACACCCCTTATCGGTATACAGTAGACATGAGAGTGTCATGGCGGTATAATGAACAGTTAAGAAAAAACGTGTGGTTTATACATGATGGAGTTTGAAACATTTTACCTAAATTAACTGTGTTATCAATTCTGGAGTATTATTCCAGTGTCTGGTTTCTGTACTTGTACGAGAGAAATGGTCATTAAGCATAAACATACTCGAATGGCTACACAGTTCTGCGCTTAAAACGCTATGATGTTAAACCCATTTGGTTTCCAAAGTATTAGTCGTGTAGAATGTAATGCTCTTAATACTCTAATGTAGGACATATATGTCCACCGCCTGACATACAACCACCATGCATGTGCAAGTTTTCTACATCAATTACTATGGTGACAAAGTTCAAGATGATAAAATTACTTCCTTCTACACTATTCTGATGTCCTAGGAAGCGACCGAGCTGTTCCTTACTATGATGTCATCGTTGACGTATATCCGGTACTCGAGCTACTTACAAACCAACTATAATGAAGGTGGGAGACTGCTGCTCTTTCTCTTACGAAACTGGTGGATTTTATATGCCTTTTTATGTCTGAAGCGTACGTATCCTCAATCACATTTCGCATGTGAGACATGGTTATTAGTAGTAGCAGTGGTTTTGACAGATGCAGCTATGCCACACTAGGAAATAGAGCGAGGGAAAAACGACATGAATATTTCCGATAGTTTATACATCGAGTTACAGCCAACGCCCAGCTCCTCGAAAATGCATATGAAGAAACACTGACTTCTTAGGATGGAGTAAGCACAATCAGTAGCCAAAGGAGATGTAACAATCTAATTGCTGTTTACAGTAGCATTATCATAGCCCTTGTAGCATTCCTCATGCACACAGAAGTACTGATCTGATGTTAGGTAGTGTGTGGAATCAATACACTCCCCTACAGAATATGCTAAGAAATGGCTTATGTCTGATAAACACATTGATTCTTCTCCTTAATGCTTATGGAATAACATTGGTTGTGAGAACCGACTGTAATCTGGTAATACCTATATTCGACTGCATGAGTGTAGACACAGTCCTGGATTTGGATGTATATGATTCCCCTGTTTCAACATAGCATTTCTGTATAATACTAATATTGCCTTTGTTGAAGTATTTGTTACGAAGACTCACGTAGTTTGCAGGGGGAGGAGGAGGGTTGAAAGTGAATGCAGTCAGAGCATAATTTTTAATGGGAGGGGGGTGGGGGAGGAGGGAGGAAGAGAGAGAGAGAAAGGGAGAGAGAGATGCGAATTGTATCCTGTAGACGAACGTACAAGAATGACTGTATAGATGCCGTTCTATATTGATAATTCAAGCATATGAAAAGAATGTAATGCCCTCATGCATGCCAATTTATAATTTGAACACTATGAATGCTCTCAAACTATACCGATATTACTCATAAACAGTAAAAGAAAATTTTCGTGGAAACAGGACATTATTATCGTCCCGATTGTGTGTTCTTTTTCTCTCTTTTTAATAGATGCTCGCTTATAAGAGGTGTCTTGACATTAAGAGGTGTGTTGACTTTAAATACACTTGTTACTATGAAGTTTTTTTTTTCGCGGGCGCTTGCGGGGACGATATGCTGGTGGCATGGGGGCGTGTAGCTGCAGTTCAGATGAACATCTAGCAGTCGAAGCAGCTGTTCGATTGAAAGAGCAATATGGGGGGTTTTTCCGGAATTTCGTTGTTGTTCCACAAGGGGTACAGTCTTTCTGAGAAATATCTTTAATAGATTGCAGGAGTCGTCCATCTGTGACTGAGTTCCGCAGACCAGAGACAGTATGTCACTGCCACCACAGGATCTCTTTCTGGACCATCAGTGATAAGATAGAACAGGCCTGTATTCCTACCTGTGGTGGGGAGAGGGAGGGATGAGGGGTGGTACGGGGGAGGAAGGTTGTCTCTAAATTGGTAAGTTCATGACCGCTCATTGAGGAGAACACATGTGCAACTGCTGCCCCTCTCTCCTGGTGAAATCATTTGGGACGATGATTTTTCCCAGTCGCAGGTACATGTGTTGCATTATGACCCATTGCTTATGGATGATGGTTTTTTTCATGACAATTTCGATGTGTAATTAGAACAGTAAAGCATTTTCCTTCATATCTGGTAGTGTGCACTGGCATCCTGAATTTCGATCACCTGAACTGCAGGATGATTGTTGAGCAATGCAGCGGGAGACATATGTAGCGAACTCTGACGCCGAACAGCGATAGACACAGCCCTCAGCTGTACGGTTACAGATAATACACTTATTAAACTTCTCTCCGTCCAACACAAGTGCTCTACCAACTGAGCTACCCAAGCACGATTCACGCCCCGTCCTCACAGCTTTACTTCTGCCAGTACCTCGTCTCCTGCCTTCCAAACTTAACAGAAGTTCTTCTGCGAACCTTCCAGAACTAGCACTTCTGAAAGAAAGGATATTGTGGAGACATGTTTTAGCCACAGCCTGAAGGATGTTTCCAGAATGATATTTTCACTCTGCAGCGGAGTGTGCCCTGATATTAAACTTCCTGGCAGATTAAAACTGTGTGCTTGGGTAGCTCAGTTGGTAGAGCATTTGCCCGCGAAAGGCAAGGGTCCCGATTTCGAGTCTCGGTCCGGCACACAGTTTTAATCTGCCAGGAAGTTACATATCAGCGCACACTCCACTGCAGAGTGAAAATCTCATTCTGGAAACATCCTTCAGGCTGTGGCTAAAACATGTCTCCGCAATATCCTTTCTTTCAGGAGTTCTAGTTCCGCAAGGTTCGCGGGAGAGGTTCTGCTAAGTTTGGAAGGTAGGAGACGAGGTACTGGCAGAAGTAAAGCTGTGAGGACGGGGGGTGCGTCGTGCTTGGGTAGCGCAGTTGGTAGAACACTTGCCCGTGAAAGGCAAAGGTCCTGAGTTCGAGTCTCGGTCCGGCACACAGTTTTAATTGTCCAGGAAGTTAGCGGATGATGTTTTCCCACTTTCCCTGTATGCAGTGTAAATCATCGGTACCGTGCCTCTTGAAACACCAAACACTGCGCCTACCTTGGTTACGGAAGCAGCCACCACATCAGCACCAAGAGTTTGCACACATTCGAATTCACTTAGTTTTGACATGGTGCACTCACAGCTACACAGAAAACTATTCTGTCTACGACTGGCGCTTGCAGCGTATTGAGAGTATTGCACAGGTACCGTTCGTGGACAAATGCAACATCAGCACCAGAAGGCTTGGCTAGCATCTACATTTATGTTCAAGCATGCATTTCTTGTGGTGTTTCCATGCTTTCGTCCAACCCTTGTAAATATCATTCCTATCCTCGTGTCTTAAACATTATCCTTTTACGTTCTTAAATTTTTCATATTTAAATTATAAATTACATAATACAATGGCTGACTTGGTCGTTGCGAGTCCACCCCCAGAAAGCTGAATAACGGTTAAATTTTTTAAAAATGAGACCTTTTTGTAATAGTCACCATTTCAAATTCTGAAACTGAATAGTTTTCCCCAATTTTACAGCTCTTTCTCATCAAGTTACTTACACTACTGGCCATTAAAATTGCTACACCACGAAGATGACGTGCTAAAGATGCGAAAATTAACCGACAGAAAGAAGATGCTGTGATATGCAAATGATTAGCTTGTCAAAGCATTCACACAAGGTTGGCGCCGGTGGCGACACCTACAACGTGCTGACATGAGGAAAGTTTCCAACCGATTTCTCATATACAAACAGCAGTTGACCGGCGTTGCCTGGTCAAACGTTGTTGTGATGCTTCGTGCAAGGAGGAGAAATGCGTACCATCACGTTTTCGACTTCGATAAAGGTCGGATTGTAGCCTATCGCGATTGCGGTTTATCGTATCGCTACATTGCTGCTCGCGTTGGTCGAGATCCAATGACTGTTAGTAGAATACGGAATAGGTGGGTTCATGAGGATAATACAGAACATCGTGCTGGATCCCAACGGCCTCGTATCACTAGCAGTCGAGATGACTGGCATCTTATCCGCATGGCTGTAACGTATCGTGCAGCCACGTCTCGATCCCTGAGTCAACAGATGGGGACGTTTGCAAGACAACAAACATCTGCACGAACAGTTCGACGACGTTTGCAGCAGCATGGACTATCAGCTCGGAGACCATGGCTGCGGTTACCCTTGACGCTGCATCACAGACAAGAGCGCCTGACGGTGTACTCAACGACGAACCTGGGTGCCCCAATGGCAAAACGTCAGTTTTTCGGATGAATCGAGGTTCTGTTTACAGCATCATGATGGTCGCATCCGTGTTTGGCGACATCGCGGTGAACGTACATTGGAAGCGTGTATTCGTCATCGTCATACTGGCGTATCACCCGACATGACGGTATGAGGTGCCATTGGTTACACGTCTCGGTCACCTCTTGTTAGTATTGACGGCACTTTGAACAGTGGCAGTTACATTTCAAATGTATTACGACCCATGGCTCTACCCTTCATTCGATCTCTGCCAAACCGTACATTTCAGCAGGGTAATGCACGACCGCATGTTGCAGGTCCTGTACGGGCCTTTCTATATACAGAAAATGTTCGACTGCTACCCTGGCCAGCACATTCTCCAGATCTCTCACCAACTGAAAACGTCTGGTCAATGGTGGCCAAGCAACTGGCTCGTCACAATACGCCAGTCACTACTCTGGAAGAACTGTGGTATCGTGTTGAAGCTGCAAGGGCAGCTGTACCAGTACACGCCATCCAAGCTCTGTTTGACTCAATGTCCAGGCGTATCAAGGCTGTTATTACGGCCAGAGGTGGTTGTCCTGGGTACCGTACTGATTTCTCAGGATCTATGCACCCAAATTGCGTGAATGTAATTACATGTCAGTTCTAGTATAATATATTTGTCCAATGAATACCCGTTTATCACCTGCATTTCTTCTTGCTGTAGCAATTTTAATGGCCAGTAGTGTAAATTCCATTTTAGCCGAAAAAGATCGGACTCATCGTCTGCGCAAAAAAATGTCGCGTGGTAAGTCTGAAGCACGGAAACGTGGAAGCCTTCTTCAAAGGACGACATGTAGCACTACTTCCCTGGATTGCACGTTCCCGTGACATGCCATCCATCAAACGCATTTGGAAAATGATTGGTTGGTATCTTGTTGATCATGGTCCTGCATCCACAGTTGCTTATGATTTGTGGACCCGCGTTTCAACAGCTAGTTAGAAAATACCCCCTAAAATATTCATACCCGCCTTTCGCGTCATACCACGAACTGTAGAGACTCAGACAGTAATGTCGGATAATCAGAGTTTACGTACAGTTCTTTAATCTTACAATCGAATTACTAATCTATTGTAATGTACATAATACCTTGTATAAAATTAATCTTAGTTACATGTTTTCTTTTCTGTGTTGCAGTTTTTAGGAGCGATTCTGGTGGCGGTGCGCAGTCTGCGTGTCACTGATAAAGTCGCGATCTTCCAGTTCCGCCGCTTACCTTCCGTTACGTCACGCCGTCACTTACCTTGTTCTTGTTGTCCTCGTGTACAGCATAGCGCTCGGTTTCCTACGTCAGAACATATTTCCGCGATGTTTCTTATCTGAATACCCGAGCGACGACGTATTCAAAAGATTTCATTGTGATTCACTCGAGGACTAGACTTGGCTGCGCACACTGTCTTTGCAGCGAAGGAATTCGTTGCTAATCTCAGCGGCTTCTTTGCACTGCACTTCTTTTCTCAGTATTTTTCCTCGCTAAGTATTGTTTCTGGTAGAAATGTGCTTTTAACATTCCGTCCCGCTGCGTGAATAAAACGCTATCCAGCGAGGTGGCACAATGATTAAGTTACTGGATCCGCTTAATCTGACGAAGAACTTGTGAGAATATGCGTTTAGGACACAGCATTGTATAGTAGTGAATCATGATCGGTGGGAACCGGAACAGAAGAGAATCGAGCTATAGAAAGATGTTGAAAATCAGGTCCCCAGATATGAGAGGCTCGAATGCTTTTTAGGTAATAGAACCCAGTACGTTAGTAGTGGGGCAAAAAGAGTACCACCCCAATTTTGATACCAAATTGGTATGACATCATGGGTTTTCCCCAGCTGGCACGTGGGTCCCCACCCCCTCCCCTTCCCTTACCCCTCCCTCTCCCCTACCTGTCGTATTGCTAGGAATTTCGAATTTTAGCGGAAAATCTTAAAAAATGATGAGGATTTCAAAATGCCGGGAATTTCTTTGTTCCAAGGCTGAGATGACGTCACACCCCACGCTCTCTCCAGAAATTGACAGGAAACTCAACTTTATGTGGGAATTTTTTTTCTCAACTCACGTGACCAGAATTGGTGGCAAAAGTTCAGTCTATGCTGAGCTGTCATTGTGGAAGCACCTCAATGTGCTTGATCAATGAGATGAATACGAAAGATAGAGTGGCTTTCGATAGTTGTATTACATGTACACATTCGAAGGAGGACTGTAGTCATAGCTCACAGTACAGGGGGAGGGGGGAGGGGGGGAGGGGTGGAAGGCAATGATAATAGAAGAGTGTAGGAGAAAGAGACAGAAGTATTCTGTTCAACAGATTGTGGCAATGCAGCAGGGTGGAACCAAGATGCATGTTGCAGCCAATCCATGCTCATTCACATGCACAAACTGTTTATATATCCCACATGAAGCATTCACTCTTCCAAAACTGAAGAGGCAGGCAGTTGATGCTAATTCGCTACAGTGGAAGCATAAACATATATGTAATACACATCACTGAAGAGCATCCAATGCCCAGCTCCATCCACTTCGCCCTCCACCAATCCATCCTCGGCGCTGTGTGGAATGTGTTCCATCGAAGAGCTGTTGGTGTCTGACCAGGAGTACTTTAACAGCCATGTTACCTATAAACATACAGCCGAGGACTGCGCTCATAGGCTCCTACATGGGTATGTAAAGTACTTATACTGGATGAGTGCCTGCAGAAGAAGAGGAATACTGTCCAGCAGATGATGGCTCTGCAGCAGAATGGTATCAAGATGCATTCTGCACATCACACAGACCGATGCTGTTGTTGTAACTGCTTGCAATTTTTGAAACTCACAATCACTGTTATTCTCGGCTGGAGACACACAGCCAGTCCCTGACTCGCAAAATTGCACCAGGGATAGTAAACAGCATGACGCAAATCGTCATATACGCCATCGCAGAATATTCCCATGATACTGCATGGACAAAGTGAGGATATAGAGGATCAGAAGATACCAATTTTACGCCCTGTGCACTGCTACTGCTCACTTCAGTGTATAATTTATCTGCTAGGGGTTCGAAGCGTTTACATATTAGTATTGAAGCAACCACAGGCAGAGACTGTTGTGTTGTGACAGAGATCGAGAATGCAGCTAAAAGTGTTAAAGTGTGGTATACGGAGATGTAATGGGATGAACTGTGTCGTGGAAAAGCATAGGTCAAGCAGCAGTTGACAACCGAGTATCATCCGAGACGTCGCTCGCTGGACATTTACTGTGCTGCTCTAAACCTGTCCTTTAGAACAATGTATGATGACTAGGTGTGAAATCGTGCGACACATTCATTTATCCCAGCACTCTACGGTAAAAAAATTGATCGGTCTATAGATGGTTGGAAAGACTGAACAGATGGCTGAAATCAAAATGTGTATTACCGTGTATGTATTTTATTTCTACTTCTCATTTAATTGCAAGAACTAAAGCTATTGCTACCAGTATTTTCAGTGCAATCATGCAACAGCAGACAATTATATCATATAACTAAATTCTCTGTCAAAGCCCATTGCTCGCCCATAGCTGACATAGTCGGCATCATGACAGGAGGTAGTGTTCTTTATTTTTCTATAAAAACCCATTGCACGCCAGTACCTGACATAAACGTTATCATGGCAGGGTGGGCGAAGCATCAAGGCTTAATTGTAAACGACTGGAGCTATGACGGCGCGCAAGAAGACTGGAAGAAGAGTGGCGTACTCCTTCCCGACAATATATGTACAGTAATCGTAGGTTTCTCCAACTGTAGCACGACAAATGTTCTCACGTCGATGCTAACATGTCATGATGAAGTAGGCTTTGAGCATGTATGTGTATTTTCAAAAAAAACTGTTTCAGCCCAAATACCAACGATTACAGGAGATACTGCAGGGTGTCGATGGTGTGACGTACACGACATTCAGTGGAGCATTCATATCCATCCATTGGAAAAAGTAAAACCAAACGGTGTCCATATTTGACAATGATCCTGTAAAAACCAAGATCAAATTCGACAATATTTCTGTTTAGGTCACCATATGGCTGTTGACGTATTTTATCTGAGTCAGATATATTCCAGAATCCCAAAACAGCTGGTGACGAATAATACAAACCTAATTATAACATTCAAATAGAACAGTCTGAATTTAAAACACATTTACCACGATTGAGTAGGAACTAATATGTCATTCAATGATTTTCTGAAGATATGTGCAGATAGCTGCAATGACTGACACTATGGGTTTGTTGTTATTGATAAAACAAAGAAACTGAATGATGGCAGGTACAGACGGAACTTCCAGGAGTTCCTAAATATATATCGATATGGAAAAAGGTGAGTATGTCAGTATATGCATCACCATGGATAAATTCGCACACATGTCGGGCGCTCTGTGTGATAAGATGGGTGTTCACAGCAAAATATTCACTTCAGCATGGATGCGAAAATTCAAACTCTCGAATGTAAAGTTGGAGGCATATGTAAGGAATTGGAGATGTATTGTCATACCCTTCTGAGAATGAACAATAGACTGAATAATCGGGTTACTGCAACCAAAAAGGAAGTAAACAACTTAAATAAAGGGGAAACAGCCATTATTGAAAAGAGGACATCTTATGAATAGTTTAATGCAGTTGAAAATAAAGTATGCGACTTAACTGAAGGGAAAATACCTGTTACCAACAAGGGGGAGCAGCATAAGAAGAAGAAGAAGAGGGGAAACATGAAGCCTCACGCAGCACAGTTGTCCGATTAGAATACAATGAGATGTCAACTAAACATAAAGTCATCCAGACATGGAAGGCTGTTCGAGGGAAACTATAGCTGCTAAGCTTAGGGCATTTGAAGCGGAAGTAAACACTAAGAGAAACCTTTAACGTGCTTACAGATTCTCTCCGTCAACCCCCAGCAGAATTATACAATGACTATGATGCTATTGCCGAGAGTCACAATGATGCTACGATAGACAAAGTATTCAGTGTCAGCAGAGTAAAACTATACATGCTAGGCACACACCTTAAAAGTCTAACTGAGAAGACAACACAAACTGGTAAAAGTTTCAGGGAACACGCAGTCTACTGAATTGATTTTCTTAAGACCCACAGAAAATCTATATTATTCGCCTAAAGATCTGGAAATGAATCATGAAATATTGCATTTTACTGATAGTAGATACCTTTTGTATGTTCTGGCTCACTAGCTCAATTTTGTAAAAAATAAAAAATTGCTCATTAACACTCACAGTTTTGTTATTTTCCATAAAATTAACATAATTATCCAGAACATACAAAATGTATCTACTTACTTTACTTGTTAAGTAGAACCTTTACTAAGTACTTTACTAAGTAAAATCATTTTAGTAAAGTACTAAAAATCACTTATTTTACATATATTTCCCATAGGTGAATCTAATACATATATAATATATAATAAATTAAAAGTATATACTTACTTTACTTGTTAAGTAGAACCTTTACTAAGTACTTTACTAAGTAAAATCATTTTAGTAAAGTACTAAAAATCACTTATTTTACATATATTTCCCATAGGTGAATCTAATACATATGTAATATATAATAAATTAAATATAAAAATTATTTACTTTCTGCTTATAGTGGCCATTACATTATTATGATTTGTTGTTTTTAAATGTTTTTGAGTTAATACTTATTTACAGTTCTACCACATTCATCTACCTAGTTTCAGCTACTTTTTGAAGACAATTAATTTTTATGTAAGTAAGTTAATTAAAATACATTAGTCAACAAAAGTAAATTAGATTAAAATTAAACAGACAACAGGAAATGGACAACAATAAATAAGTAAATAAAATGAGTTACTTAAGAAAGTACATAAATTTAAAAATCGCATTGTGAATGTAAGTAAATAATTAATATGTATTAGTTAACAAAAGTAAATAATTAAAATAAATTAGTTATCAAAAGTAAGTTATTTTTAGCAATCGCTTTATATTTTTGATATATTACTTAAAATGCTTTAGAAAGTCTATAAACATAAAGCTAAGATTTTTATAAATATTTTAAGTATTTCGTTCATTTATATAGAAGCCAATGTTATTAATTTAAAAATTTTCAGTAAGTATTCTATGTTGTGCATCATATGTAAGATTCTTTTTACCATACATAATTACATAAGGAAGTGTATCATTTAGAATTTTGCACAAAGTTTCATAGTTGTTTTTTGTGCAGTTACAGCACTCTTTCTACATGTCATATTGATTACATAAATAGGATAATTGTTTATAAAACTAAATGGACTAATATCAATATCTGATTTTAGTAAAGTAATTCTTTTAAAATCAAGAAATGCATCATATGCTTTTAGAAAATTATTTGGTGGATTAATATTCCACATCTCTTGAGGAAAAATTCATTTCTACCTTCTTTAAATAAATATTCTGTAGTTTAGCATGATCAAATAATGATGAATCAACTAACTGATCATTTTTACGATTTGTTTAAAATACAACAAATACAAAATATGGCATATCAAATTCTGTGGAGTTATAGTAATGTGTAAGACCTAGTTCAAAACTGTTTTTATTAGATAAACCAGCAACTTCATCAGTTTGAAGTTCATAAACAGAAACAGGAATTTTAGAATTTTTAAAAATATTCTCACGGTGTTCAAGTTCGTAATTTGTTTCATATTTAACAACAGGTACATGTATTCCCATAGATTCTATAACAATTTTACCTTCTTTCGGAAGTGTATCTTTTATTTCAATTCCAGCATCGTTTGTATCAAACCAACATAGAATTACATCTCCAGAAGATGAAATACGTGCAAAAACTACAGTTAAGTCTCCTTCAAACTTAATTTCTTTATAATCTTTAAAATACCACCAAGTAATGATAATGGATAAAGTACTTCATTTCTTCTACTATTTCTTTTTCCTGTATTTAGAATTCATCCTTCTAAACTTATATTATCACTGACAGATGAAGTTAAATGTAATCAAGCTGTTGATGAAATAAAAGAATGTTCAATTCTAGATAATATATTATTTCCTTTTTTATTGTTACAAAGTCAAACAATTTAGCCACATAATTATCAATTAATTTTTTATTTGATTTTCCATCATAAGCTGGATAATTTGTACCATCATTCCCAATTACACTAAAATTCATGTATAATTGTGCATGATTTGGATGTAGCCAAACATCACCAATATTTATTTCAATTTCTGTATCTTTATTAGGAATATTTAAATTTTTTTTAGTTTTCTCATTCACAAGAATTAGTAAAACTGATAACTTCCAATTTTATTCATGATTGTTTAGCAATTACTTACACATTAAGTAAAAAATTTATTAATATATTAAGATATTTCTGAAGTAACTGTTACTGTAGCACCATTAAAATCAATTAAATTACCATTTTCATCTGTTATAGTAAATTCTAAATTTTGAATTGTATTAAAAATACGAACATTTACAGGGTACTTTGGTTCATAAATTATTGGTTCACCAAATTCTGCAATATGTTTAAACGAAGCAACAATATTAGTTTCTTTATGAAAATGATCATTATGTTTTACATACATTCCGTCAGCAAGATTAAAATTTATATTTATTAGTTCAAAAGGAATTATTGTAGGAACATCGTTAACTACAGCTTCTTCATTGGGTAAAACAACTTCATTATTAAAACCAAGTGAACTTACAAAAATATTATTTTATATTCATAAACAATTTTACATCACTTTCAGTAACAATTCTGTTTAAAATCTAATCTACCTTAATGTCTATAATAGGTTTTTTAAAGGAATATTTTTTTAAAAACTGTATTGACCTACAAGAATATCTATGGTTTCACCATCACAATAATGTTTATTATTTTTTGTTGTAATATTTTATGATAAAAAAAGTAGAATAAAAGCCAACTAATGAAACATTAGTATAATTATCATTTATTGGAACAGTTAATCTTTTTCTAACTACAGACGATTTATCACTAAGTTGAAATAGGCAACAGCCAAAGCAGTCTTTAGAACTGCATCAGGCGGCACATTCCCTATTGCAAAATTATTAACAAATACAAAAATTATAAATAAATGAAAAATATAAATAAATGTAAAATATAAATAAATGAAAAAGTTAAATGAAAAATATAAATGAAAAATATAAATATATGAAAAATATAAATAAATGAAAAATTATAAATAAATAAAAATTATTAAGTAAATGATCAAAAGAGATTGGGAGCCTAAAGTAAGAATTCCACAATATAATTTAAAAAACACGCATGGTAAACATTTACCCAATTCTATAAGATGTGCAATAATTGGATCAAGTGGTTTTGGAAAAACAACATTAATGATTGATAATTAAAATTTAGCTCCAGGATAGTTAATTGGAATAAAATTAAACCTTTGTATATTTATTCAAAGAGTTTTGAACAACCAAAGTATCAAGACTTTATGAAACCATGTAAAAAATTAAATATAAAATTAATGGAAAAAAGGTTAGTTTTATTGAAAATAATGAAGAAATTTGTCCTTTAGAAGAATATGAATATAATTCAGTTGTTGAATTTGATGATGTCATTTTAGGAAATCGAGATATTGTTCGAGATTATTATACTAGAGGCAGACACAAAGGTGTAGATTATTTTTATTCAGCTCAAAGATATTGAAAAATACCTAAACAGTTAGTTATAGACAATTCAAATTTTTTAAATATATTTGGACAAGATGATACAACTTTAAATCATATTTATCATGATTTTGTTGGTGGAGATTTAAAGTTTGATGTTTTTAAGGAAACGTGTTTTAAATGTTGGAATGATGACCTTGGTTTTGAACAATAGATATGTCTAGAAAATTAAGTGAAGGTAAATTTAGAAATAAAATGCAACATTTTTTAACAACATAAACATTAAAACATTAACTTTAACATTAATATTAAATATTAAAGCAAAACAAAAGCATAAGACATAAACTTATAACATAAACATAAAACATAAACAAAAACATAATTAATGTTTTTTCTTCCTTAATAAGTGTTTTAACTGAAACACGAATTACTATGGAAGATTTAAATAAAAAGTTTGATGCTATAGATTTATCAAATTATACAGATATATTATTTAATTCAGGGGAATTATATTCTGTTAATAATACAAATAAAGTAAGATCAAGTTGAGGTAATAAATATTATTACTTAATAAAAGAAATTGTTGATGTTTATTTTCCAAATTTAAGAAAACAACCATTAGATTCTTCCATTAATAGTTCTCCAGAATGAAAAGGTAAAGGTTTAATTAAAAGATAAGCAGATAAATCAATTGAATATGTTTGGGTAAATGATGTTAGACAATTAATTGACAGATGAGCAGTAATTCATGGTGAAGAACTAGCTGGAAATAAGAATTATCATAATGAAATAGTTAGTATTGCACAAATGTTAACAAATAAATTTAGAGATTTTACAGCTGATAATCCAGAAGGAATTCCATATTTGATTAGATGTTAAAATAATCTTCCACATACATTTTGGAAAAGTGATAAATATGGAAAAGGATTAGTAAATACTTTAATTAATAAATTACAATTTGAATTGCATCTCCCAGGTTATAATTGTTGTGGTTATAGAAAATTAGAGGAAAAATTGGGCAAAGGTGATAAGGGTATAAATCCTTTAGATGAAGCTTATAAAAAACATGATGTAGCTTATAGAGATAATAAAGGTTTAGAAAGAAGACATATAGCTGATAAAGAACTTAAATTACCTGCAAAAGTAAGAATTCATGCAAATAATGCTACATTTGCTGAAAAAGTAGCAGCAACAGCAGACAGAGGAGTTATGTATGGTACACGAAAATTAGGTTTGGGACTTAATGTTGATGAATATGGTTGAGGATTATAAAATTTTAAAATATATACAAAGTATTTATTAATTTTTAAACTATATAAATTTTTAACTATATAAAAACTTTATTAAATTTTTAACAATATAAATGAATAACTTTACAATTGATGATACCTAGTGGCAAAAGAAAACCAAAATCAATTAAATTAAAGTTAAATAATGAACAGTTAAATGTAATTGAACCACTTTTAACTGAACCACAAAAATGTAAAAAAAGATAAAACACAGGTGAAAATATATTATTATATTAGGTATAACTATTTTTACAAAAAAATGTTAAGTATTTAACAAAAAAGAAAGAAGGTAATGGACTAACACAATATGAAGATGGATTTTTACCATTATTATTAGCTGCTTTACCATATTTAGCAACAGTTGGTTCTTTAGCTGGTGGTTCTGCAGCAATTGCAAATGCAGTATTATATAAAAAGCAAAATTATAAAGAATTAGAAGAACAAAAAAGACATAACTTAGAAATGGAAAAGAAAGCTACTGGCGCTGGAATAATGAAACCAAAAGAAATATCAAAAAATAATTACTAAATATCCTAATGCATTGAGTAATTTTGATATATAAACCATGGTGTATACATGATTGATGAAGTCCTATAACTTCTTCAGCTGTCTATTTAAAATTGAATGTGGCATAGTTAATTTAGATACATCTGATAATCCTGGTTACTCATTGGATTTGTTATTATAAAAATAATGAGCAACAGCTAAAGCAGTCTTCAGACTGAAACTATAAAAATTGTTTTTGATTCATTTGGTGGTAATATACCAAAACAATTAATTAATTATTTAGGAAAAACTGAAATATACCACAATACAGAAAGAATACAAAATTTTGATGTAGTAATATGTTTATTTGTTCTAAAATTGCTATGTGAGAAATATAATTTTAATGACATTTTAGATTTAGTAAATGGGCATTTTTGGAAAGAAGATGCATCTAATTTAAAAAAATGAACAAGCACTTAATACATCTAAATTAAAACTAGAAAATATTTAAAAAATATTAAACAACTACAAGAATCAATAGATCCAAAAATAACTAATGCAATTAAAGAAATTCAAAAAGAATTTAATGATATTTTTAAAATAACTAAAGGGTATAGTGGTTATAAAAAAAGAACACTTGGTAATGAAAATGATCCAGTTGATTTAAAAGATGTAGTTAATAAACAATTCTCAGAAAAAGAATAGGTTACAAACCAGAATACACAAGCAATTTTACACAATTTAAGAATAATATTACTAGAAAAGAAGTAGAAAAAGCAGATTTCACTCAATACTCAAATAAGTTAAGTAATCATAAAGATAAAGTATGTTATAAACAAATAATTGAATTTACTTTTATGACAGGTGGTGAACAAAAAATTAAAATTTTGAATATGACTTCATACTTAAAAGGATTATTATTGTAGGTAAAATTATAAACAAAGATTTAAAATTTGATGATTTTGATATAACAGCATATCACATAAATAATAATAACCAATCAATAATGGTAAGCAAATCCAATTTTATAACCTTAACATTGAACGATTCTGTTAAAACTGTACCAGTAGATGTAAATATAATTATATTTGGTGAAATAATTTCATATTTAATAAATTTTTTATCTATATAAATGAATAATCACAATTCACATTTAGTTCTTAAAGATGTCATATTTATAGTTTAAAATGTAAAAACTTTACAGAAACACTTAATCCACATAGTGTAACAACTAAAAATGGAAGACAAATTATTGAAGATATTTGTACAATTCGTAAATCTAAGAAAAGTACGTTTGTTAAAACTTATTTTGTAAATGGTGAAGGTTTAAATATTACTAATATTCGTGAAAATGTAATTAATGAATTACATAAACCAAATACAAAGAATTTTAAAAGAAGGAATGTTGTTACTTTTAATAAAGATGATTTATGGCTAGCTGATTTAGTTAAAATGGATTCTGGACATATAAAAGGAATTTCAAAAATAAACAAACCTTGTAAATATTTATTAACAATAACTGATTTTTTCAAAATATGCATTTCCTGTTCCTATTAAATAGGAAACAAGTAAGAATGTAGTTGACACTCTACAAAAAAATTTATAGATAGAAAGCCAAATAATTTACAAACACATAGGTAAAGAATTCTATTATGAAGAATTTAAAGAATTAATGAAGTAATATAACATCAATCATTATTGAACTTTTTCAGCATTAAAACTATCTGTTCTTGGACATTTTGACAGAACACTTAAGGAAAAGATGTAGAAGAAATTTTCTTTACAGGGTAATTATAAATGGTTAAATTTAAGGTTTATAATTTATAAAAAAAACTGCTACCAGCCACATGTATCGTTTAAAAAGGTTTATTATCTTCAGACCATGACCGGTTTCGGATTTTTCTTTACAAATCCATCTTCAGACGGCAGTTACAAGCATTCTAAGTTGGACCTAGTTTTGTTTTTGTTATTCGTTTGCTGCACTGAGAAAGAATAGAAATATTTTTGTTGTCATATCGGTAATGGTACTTTTACAAAAGATTTACTGCTTTTACAAAATCTAATTGCTCATGAGATAGTTTTCTTTTTGAAACTTAGTAAACATGCAGGTTATTGTACTTACGAGCTATGTAGTTCTGCCTGACAAAATATTCGTGCGTTTATGTTTTCGAGTGCAAGCTTAATACACTTTTCAATATGCACTATGTCAGTGCTATTCCAGTCAATGGACGTCACTTTCAACCTCATCATCTTAATTACACACGCAGCACATACGAATAACGTTTACAAAACGTGGCCCAGCTTCATATTACAAACGATAACAATATTTGCAAAGAGCTTACAGTCATAACGATGTTAACTAACAGTTGCTGTATAATCGATATGGGTACAGTAAAATATCTCTTTGCTATTTTATGAGATTAATCTAAAATGGAATAAATAAAATTACATACAAATAAGATTACAAACATTATATGTAGTACAGAAATACTGTGTGATACTAATTAGTTGTTACAATTTTAGGAGATAAATTCTAATATATGACATGATAAGCAATGCACATGTTTACATTATGCAATGTTTCAATGACATATAAGCAGTTTTTGGGGGCCTATATACTGAATGTTTTTAATGGAATATTAGGCTTAAGTTATTTTAAAAAAGTGAAAGCTTCTTCAAAGTTGTTTAGGAAGGGGGTGTTAACTGACTCTGTCTGTTCATTCAGAATGAGATCAGGGAACCTGTTTTTATGTGTATGAATCTGAATCTCCTCTAAGAGATTAAATATGAAACCCTTGTCTTTGAGGTGTAATATCTGCAGGTTGTTTTCTGTATTCTCAGCTGTATGATTATTTTCTGCAAGATGGGTGGTAAAAGCAGATTTGCTTAGGTTTTTCAGACATAGGGCATCAAGGTGTTCCTTGAATCTTGTTTCAAAAGCTCTACCTGTATGGCCAATGCAGAATTTAGGACAGTTGTTACACTTAAGTTTATAAATTCCAGATCTTTTATGGGGTATGCTATTGTGTGGGAGTGAGTGTATGACTCTTTGTTGGAGTTTGTTATTGGTAGAGAGACTGATTTTGACATTCTTCTTCTTGAATAGGTTGGAAATTTTGTATGAAAGTGGGCCTATATATGGTAGGGCTACATATTTTACTGATTTTTTGTCTTTCATAGTTACTGTGGCTGTTGCTTGTTGCAAAGACTTATTGCTAGCAAGTTTTTCTTTTGTTTTTTGAGAGAGTGTGTCTATGATTGAAGCATCATAGCCATTATTTTGGGCAATTGATTTGATTATGGTGATTTCTTTGTGCTGTTCAGTGGGGGTGAGGGGGACTTTATGCATACGATGTAGCATTGACCGGAAATTAGCCATCTTATGTTGGTTCGGGTGGCAGGATGTGTTATTGATGGTAACATCTGTGGTTGTTGGTTTTCAAAAGATACCAAAATGGTGTTTGTTATTTATGTTTGATATTTTGAGATCCAGAAAATTGATGCTACTATTTATTCTATGCTCCACTGTGAATTTGATGTTGTTGTGTAATTTTCTCAGATCTTCAGCTAAGGTGTCAATTTCGCTGCTGTTACCATCAAAAAGTAATAGAGAGTCATCTACGTATCGCTTGTAGTAAATTATTTTACTGTTCGTTTGGTTATTGGATGAGAAGAACTTTTGCTCAAGATGGTTAATGTAAATATCAGCTAATAATCCAGCAAGACTGCTACCCATTGCAAGGCCATCATTTTGTTTATAGACATTATTATTGAAGGTGAAGTAATTATTAGACAAGACGAGTGTGAGGATCTCTATTAACTCATATATATCTGGTAGATTGATCTTTCTGGGTTTTAAGAGGTTGCTTTGTATTATGTTAATTGTTTCATCTACTGGGATGTTAGTGTATAGGTTTACAATATCTAGTGAGGCAAATCTAGCTGTTGGTGGTATGTGGATGTCTTTGATATGTTCTAAAAGGTCCACTGTGTTTTTAACTGTATAACTATGTTCGAACATGTAGTAGGTGGTAAGGAGATCCTTCAATTTTTTTCCTATGTAGTATGCTGGGCTGCTTCTTGAGTTCACAACAGGGCGTATGGGGGAATTTTCTTTGTGGATCTTAGGCTGTGACCGAAGTTTCAGTGCAGTTGGATTCATGGTAATGCAGTCCCAAATTTCATGTTTATTTAAGAGGAATTCAAAACTGTTGAGTAATTTACGAAGTTGAGCTTGAAATTTTGCTGTGGGGTCTGATTCTAGTTCTGTGAAGTTATTGGAATGAAAACATTCTAGAGTTTTTTCAATGTATTCTGATTCATACAAAACAACAACTGGATTTCCTTTATCAGCCTTTACCATGAGAGCTTTGTTAGCAGTAAGTTTATCATTGATATCTTTAAGAATTTTTTGTTCATTATTAATTATATTATTTTTTGAAAGCATGTGTCGGTAATGGTATTTTTACAAAAGATTTACTTCTTTTACAAAATCTAATTGCTCATGAGATAGTCTTCTGTTTTAAACTTAGTAAACGTGCTGGTTATTGTACTTACGAGCTATGTAGTTCTGCCTGACGAAATATTCGTGTGTTTATGTTTTCGAGTGCAAGCTTAATACACTTTTCAATATGCACTATGTGAGTGCTATTCCAGTCAATGGACGTCACTTTCAACCTCATCATCTTAATTAAACATGCAGCACACACGAATAACGTTTACAATACGTGGTCCAGCTTCATATTACAAACGAGAACAATATTTGCAAAGAGCTTACAGTCATAACGATGTTAACTAACAGTTGCTGTATAGTCGATATAGGTACAGTAAAATATCTCTTTGCTATTTTATGAGATTAATCTAAAACAGAATAAATAAAATTACATACAAACATGATATGTAGTACAGAAATACTGTGTGATACTAATTAGTTGTTACAATTTTAGAAGATAAATTCTAATATATGACATGATAAGCAATACACATGTTTACATTATGCAATGTTTCAATGACATATAAGCACGTTTACTAAGTTTAAAACGGAAAACAATCTAATGAGCAATTAGATTTTGTAAAAGAAGTAAATCTTTTGTAAAAATACCATTACCGATATGACAACAAAAATATTTCTTTTCTTTCTCAGTGCAGCAACGAATAACAAAAACAAAACTAGGTCCAACTTAGAATGCTTGTAACTGCCATCTGAAGATGGATTTGTAAAGAAAAATCAGAAACCGGTCATGGTCTGAAGAAAATAAAACTTTTTAAACCATACATATGGCTGGTAGTTGTTTTTTATAAATTATAAACCTTAGTACAACAGCCACATTTCTCAACATGTCGACTTTCGACAAAATAGCATATGGTTAAATTTTGATAAAAATCTAATTGATGAATACAATAATACAAAACATTCTACAATACATGAAACCAATAGAAGTAAATGAAGAGAATTTAAAAATGAGTAATATTATATCTAATGAAGAACTAAGTTGCAGACTGAAGTCAGCTTTAGCTCTCGCTAAATTAAATAAAGGTGATAAAGTTAGAATTAGTAAATTTAAATATCTTTTTGAAAAAGGATTCAATGGTCAACAGAAATATTTGAAATTCAAGATGTTATTCATTCCAATATACTTACTTATAAATTTAGACATATAAAAGGAAATTTTTATGAACAAGAACTAAATATCCAGATGTATACACAGTTGCAAAAACATTAACATAATAAGGTTTATGTTAAATTGTTACAATTTGTTCATACACACAACAGTTGGGTAAATAGAGATAACGTAATTTTATAAAGACATTGTCTGAAGACAGCTTTTTGCTATCGCAAAGAATTTGTTGATCAATCAATTATGATTTAAAAAATGAGTATCAAGCATTTCTATCAAATTTTGAATTTGAAAATCTTTTGAATTAATTATTTCATGTTTTATTTTAATTCTTTCATATTTACTTTAATACTTTCATCCTTCATTTTAATTCTATCGTCTTTTATTTCATTGTTTAATTTAGTTAATCTTTGTAGTTTTTGTATACAATAATCTTTATATTTTATTTGACTTTCGTAAATGTCATATCTTTTGTAAAAAGAGTTCATTTATATAAAAAAATTATTCATACATTTTTTTATTAATTTTATGTAGAAATAATTTTATTAATTTAATAACTGTTAATTACCATATGGTAATATATCTATTTTATTTTCCTATATATATCTTTTGCTATCATGACGACTTAATGCTTTCTTATTTACTTGATTTTTTATGTATTACACGTTTTTCACTTTTAATTAATTAAATTTTCTATATTGTTCTATATTGTTAAACAATCTTCATAATCTTCTAAACTTATACCATTTTTAAGAACACATTTTTTAATTCCTTTAAGTTTCTTTTCAATTTTGTCACCAACTTTATAAGCATACATCTTTGCTCTAAACAACAAAATTCTTCCATTATTTTTCCATTACATTCATCTTTCATTTTACCAACACCTTTCTTGTTTACTTGTGGAAAACCATATATATTATCTGTTGGATAATCGCATGTATCAAAGTAATCAATCATCGTTTTCATATCTTCATAGAAATCTTAAGTTTTAATATTATAAATATAATTAACAGTATCTTGATAACACAATTCAATATTTTCTTCATATCTAAATTCCATAACCCTATAGTGAAAATCATACATTAATTCTTTAGATATATCAAGTATAATTAATCAACTATAAATAGGTTAATTAAATATTATTTTAGTTTTATATGTATGAACAGAACTATCAGTTTCATAAGTCACAGCTGAAAAATACTAACGCGAATTCTTTACAGACGAATGGAAAAACTGGTAGAAGCCGACCTTGGCGAAGATCAGTTTGGATTCCGTAGAAATGTTGGAACACGTGAGGCAATACTGACCCTACGACTTATCTTAGAAAATAGATTAAGGAAAGGCAAACCTACATTTCTAGCATTTGTAGACTTAGAGAAAGCTTTTGACAATGTTGACTGGAATACTCTCTTTCAAATTCTAAAGGTGGCAGGGGTAAAATACAGGGAGCGAAAGGCTATTTACAATCTGTACAGAAACCAGATGGCAGTTATAAGAGTCGAGGGACATGAAAGGGAAGCAGTGGTTGAGAAGGGAGTGAGACAGGGTTGTAGCCTGTCCCCGATGTTATTCAATCTGTATATTGAGCAAGCAGTAAAGGAAACAAAAGAAAAGTTCGGAGTAGGTACTAAAGTCCACGGAGAAGAAATAAAAACGTTGAGGTTCGCCGATGACATTGTAATTCTGTCAGAGACAGCAAAGGACTTGGAAGAGCAGTTGAACGGAATGGACAGTGTCTTGAAAGGAGGATATAAGATGAACATCAACAAAACCAAAACGAGGATAATGGAATGTAGTCGAATTAAGTTGGGTGATGCTGAGGGAATTAGATTAGGAAATGCGACACTTAAAGTAGTAAAGGAGTTTTGCTATTTGGGGAGCAAAATAACTGATGATGGTCGAAGTAGAGAGGATATAAAATGTAGACTGGAAATGGCAAGGAAAGAGTTTCTGAAGAAGAGAAATTTTTTAACATCGAGTATAGATTTAAGTGCCAGGAAGTCATTTCTGAAAGTATTTGTATGGAGTGTAGCCATGTATGGAAGTGAAACATGGACGATAAATAGTTTGGACAAGAAGAGAATAGAAGCCTTCGAAATGTGGCGCTACAGAAGAATGCTGAAGATTAGACGGGTAGATCACAGAACTAATGAGGAGGTATTGAATAGAATTGGGGAGAAGAGGAATTTGTGGCACAACTTGACAAGAAGAAGGGACCGGTTGGTAAGACATGTTCTGAGGCATCAAGGGATCACAAATTTAGCATTGTAGGGCAGCGTGGAGGGTAAAAATCGTAGAGGAAGACCAAGAGATGAATACACTAAGCAGATTCAGAAGGATGTAGATTGCAGTAAGTACTGGGAGATGAAGAAGCTTGCACAGGACAGAGTAGCATGGAGAGCTGCATCAAACCAGTCTCAGGACTCAAGACAACAACAACAACATGTATGAATAGCAGCAAGATTTTCATTAAATATAGTTCTATTTTTAAAGTTTGTCACATATTTTACTATTTGAAACAACTTTTATATCTTGTTTGTTTCTTATATTTTCCATTGTTTATCCAAATACAGTATTATTCATTAATTTACACATATCTTTTTCAAAATCATTTGTGGCTTTAGTTCTTAAGTGTGTATTTAAATGTATATGATTATTTAACCATTTAGATTGTTTAAATTTTAAAACTTTATTTATTTTTGTGTGTTGCATTCCTAAAGATAAATAATGTTAAACATTTCTGTAATGTACTACATAATTACACTTTTTATCTAAAGTAGTTATTAATTTACTTTCATTTCTACCTGAAACAAGTTTTGATCCAGGAGTAAATGGTAAATCTTTATGTTAATCATATAATTCTTTTGGATATTCTAGATCTACTTCAAATATATAACCTTTTTCACAATTGTTTGAAATTTCATTTATTGTTGTACAATTAAAATTTCTTGGTTCTTCCCATTTAAATCCACCATATAGAAAATATTGGTTCATAGCATAACCATAAAAGTTTTGCATCTAGATACATTATACGATTTGATATATTTTTATTGTTGTAATCTTTTAAATATTTTTTATTTCTTTTTCCATATCTTTTACAACATTGTGAAATTCCACCTCTTATTCCTTTTTCAACTATTAGAAGCATGTCATAATAATATAATAATTCAAGTTTTTGTTCAGTAGTTTTTAACATTACATCCCAAGCTAAACCTGGTGCTGTAATATAGCAAGAAGGATCTAAATTATATTTATTTAAACATGTTTCTCTAAAATTTTCAAAACCATCATTTAACAGTAATACATTAGTTTTAAGATATAAATCATGATATTCACCAAGATTTTTTATATTGAATGCTCCCCAAACTAATTTTGCATGTTTATAATCTTTACCAGTCATATCACAATCATTTAAGTTACTATAAAGTTTTTCTTTTGTTGGTAATTGTATTTCTTCAAATTTATTCCAAGAATAGATATAATCATGTGGATAAATACCTTTTCTAATTACTAAATTAAACAATTCTGAATAAAATAGCTTTTAATATTTATTAATTAATTTTTCTTTAAATGAGATGGAAGTTAAATCTAAATGTATCAACCAATCTCATTTATAAGTTTTTGAAATGTTTGCCAAAAGTAATATATGTAGTTCATTATTTGGTATTAGTTTTATTTCTTTATAATCAAAACCGACTTCTTTTACAAAAATATGTCAATCATAACCAGATAAATTATGTAAGTAAATAGGTACAAAATCGGCTTGTTTTAGTTTTAAATTACAATTATTCCATAATGGAGCAATATATTTTCCAGATAAATGTTCATGATATGAACTTTTTATTCATTTTTGTATAATAATGTTTACATAATGTACAATATTTAGAATTATTATGTATTTTATATTCTTCTTGTTTAGTAGTTTCATTTCTTCGATTTCAGAATATATTTTTCCAAAGTCTTCAGCTTCTTGTTTAAGACATTCTATAAATTTTTATGACAATTTGGTCCTCTATAAACAACTGGATCCTTATAATTTCCATATATACAAGGTGTTACAAAAAGGTACGGCCAAACTTTCAGGAAACATTCCTCACACACGAATAAAGAAAAGATCTTATGTGTACATGTGTCCGGAAATGCTTAATTTCCATGTTAGAGCTCATTTTAGTTTCGTCAGTATGTACTGTACTTCCTCGATTCACTGCCAGTTTGCCCAATTGAAGAAAGGTAATGTTGACTTTGGCGCTTGTGTTGACATGCGACTCATTGCTCTACAGTACTATCATCAAGCACATCAGTACGTAGCATCAACAGGTTAGTGTTCATCACAAACGTGGTTTTGCACTCTGTGCAATGTTTACAAATGCAGAGTTGGCAGATGCCCATTTGATGTATGGATTAGCATGGGGCAATAGCCGTGGCGCTCTACGATTGTATCGAGACAGATTTCCAAAACGAAGGTGTCCCGACAGGAAGACGATCGAAGCAATTGATCGGCGTCTTAGGGGGCATGGAACATTCCAGCCTATGACTCACGACTGGGGATGACCTAGAACGACGAGGACACCAGCAATGGACGAGACAGTTCTTCGTGCAGTTGACGATAACCCTAACGTCAGCGTCAGAGAAGTTGCTGCTGTACAAGGTAACGTTGACCACGTCTCTGTATGGAGAGTGCTACGGGAAAACCAGTTGTTTCAGTACCATGCACAGCGTGTGCAGGCACTATCAGCAGCCGATTGGCCTCACGGGTACACTTCTGTGTATGGTTCATCCAACAATGTGTCAATCCTCATTTCATTGCAAATGTTCTCTTTACCGATGAGGCTTCATTCCAACGTGATCAAATTGTAAATTTTCACAATCGACATGTGTGGGCTGACGAGAATCCGCACGCAATTGTGCAATCACGTCATCAACACAGATTTTCTGCAATGTTTGGGCAGGCATTGTTGGTGATGTCTTGATTGGGCCCCATGTTCTTCCACCTACGCTCAATCTAGCACGTTATCATGATTTCATATGGGATACTCTACCTGTTCTGCTAGAACATGTGCCTTTACAAGTACGACACCACATGTGGTTCATGCACGATGAAGCTCCTGCACATTTCAGTCAAAGTGTTCGTACGCTTCTCAACAACAGATACAGTGACCGATGGATTAGTAGAGACGGACCAATTCCATGGCCTCCACGCTCTCCTGTCCTCAACCCTCTTCACTTTCATTTATGGGGGCATTTGAAAGCTCTTGTCTACACAACCCCGGTACCTGTGATAGAGACTCTTCGCGCTCGTATTGTGGATACAATACGCCATTCTCTGGGGCTGCATCAGCGCATCAGGGATTCCATGCAACGGAGGGTGGATGCATGTATCCTCAACATTTTGAACATTTCCTGTAACACAGTGTTTGAAGTCACGCTGGTATGTTCTTTGCTGTGTGTTTCCATTCCATGATTAATGTGATTTGAAGAGAAGTAATAAAATGAGCTCTAACATGGAAAGTAAGCGTTTCCAGACACATGTTCACATAACATATTTTCTTTCCTTGTGTGTGAGGAATGTTTTTTGAATGTTTGGCTGTACTTTTTTTTACTCCCTGTATATATTTAATATAACAACTAAATCCACTTGATTCATGTTTTTTATAATTCTTTGTATGTGGATTTTCTGGATTTGGTTCACAATTGTCTATATTTAAAAGTAAACTTTCAAAATCGGCATAAATAACAAATGCAACTTTTTGTGTAAATTGATAATTTTTAAAATAAACATATTCTCTTTCACCTTGCATCTCAAATTTTAATGGTTTGTTAGTTAAACAATTTGGTGTATGATTACCTAATTTTTCTTTACTATTAAAATGTAATAAACATAAATCACAAATAACTCTTACTTCAGTATGTTTAGTCATTTGACTTGATACAAGTCCAGATAAATTTTATTATATAATGGTAATTTGAATTATTATCTTTCTTGAAATAAAGTAGATTTACATGTTTCCCTTTTTTTGATTTTGTAATTTTTAATGGGTACACTTGATATTTTCCATCATCATCATCAAACGAATAAACATTAATAGATACATTAATTATATTTTCTAGTTTTGGAATATGATCGACTAATATAGGAAATCCAATATTTTCAAGTTTTTTATCAAGATCAAGACCAACATATTCATATTTTGTTATTCTTTCTGCGTTTTTATCTACAGGAAACATAGCTGATTTTATAGCCCACAAAAAACATTTTTGATCTTATTTTTTCACATTGACACATCCTTTTTCATTTTTAATATTATCTGGAAAATCAATATAAGATGATCCTTTTAGTTTAATATACTTATTAATTTCTAATTGTAAACCAATAATTCTGTTTAGTGACCATGCTGTTAGTGGTGCTTGAAAATTCGATATCCTTTCTAAAATATGTCTTTTACCATATTCAATTTTTTTATTAAAATCTTTTTCTGTTAAAATAATGTAGCTTGGTGTTTGTAGCCCAAAATCTTGAACTTTTTCATCTATTTCACCTGATTTTAGTATATATTCACAATATAAATTGAAATTTATCTTTACACCATGATGAACTTTCAAATATTCTTCCACAGTTTTAAAAATTTTTGTTTTCACTGTGTTTAAGAAATGTTTAGGACCAAGTACATCTATACTATTTTCTAAAATTATAGTTTGTAATCTTTTTTCAAATGCTTTATCAACTAAGTAATCTTTAACTTTTTTCTATCCTTTGGTTTTACAAATATATTTGTAGAAAATGGAAATATCCTTAATAATGGTTTATCCTCTTCAGTTAGAAAAACATCATATATATATATATATATATATATATATATATATATATATATATAATCATAAATATTAAAGTAGTGAAAATCTTTGGAAAAAGTCATATATATATATATATATATATATATATATATATATATATATATATTATTTAATAAATATTTAATCAAAAAGAGGATTAGTATATTCTTTTGTTTAACAATCAGTTAGTTTTGAAACAATTAAATTATTATTTAGTTTAACATTCAATTAGTTTTCAAACAATTAGTTTTTATTCATTTTAACAATCATTTACTTTGCTCTTCTAATTATTACAAAAAATCATTAAATTTGTAAAAATTACTTTTATTAATAAAATGATTATTATTTAATAGATAGGTAAGTAATACTATGTAATAGATAATCAATCATAAAGGATTAAAGGATTATTGTTTAATAAATAATAATTCATAAACTTAAAGCTTTTTTATTCTTAATATATTCTAAAGTACATTTCTTACATTTATTATTATGTTTATCTTTATGTGACGGATTTATACAAAAACAATGTAAATCTTTAATTTCTTGACAAATTTTACATTTCTTTGCAGATGTTTGTTCAGTTAAAACTTCTTCATTATTCATTTTAGTTTTAGCTTTTTCTTCATTATCCATTGTTAATAAAAGTTTTGTGTGTTCTTCACTTGGATTTCGTCTTAAGTGTTCTTTAAAATAATAGATAGCAACACTTTTCCCACATACACAAGGAATTCGGATTTTATTGTAATTTTGTACATGATATTTATTTATACATGGTCTATATATAGTTCTATAACGTCCTTTTGTAAATTTTTGTGAAGTAAAACTATCAAATGATTTCTCTGTATTACAATATTTACAAAATTTAGTTTTCACACAACAATCTTGTTAAACTTGAACTTCCTGTAATTGTTTAACATTGTATAAATTGTTTAAACAGTTTTCCACACTGTAAATAAACAACAACAATATTCCAAAACCAGTATCAGTTTTCAGGTGTTAACTGATTTTAGAAATATACAATATTCTACACATTGTGTAAATTGTCGAAACACGAGCATCAGTTTCGGGGTGTTTTGTGATTTCAGAACTAAATAAATAATATTCTTAAACAAATGCACGCTATATTAGCCTATCATCATGAGGTGTCCTCCGAGTCCAACACCCCAACACAGACTGAGCGAATTTTCCCACCATTTCCAGGGGCAAGGGGGTGACATCAGAGGAGACAGGGGAGGATTTCCCATAGGAGTGGTCATGGAGGGGACACATGCTAGTCAGATAAAACACACGACATCATCAACATGTGGGGGCAATTAATTGATATGAAAATTGGAGTGGTACCTTCTTTGCTCCACTACGTACATTCTCCTCAATGATGAATGTTCCTGATGGACGAGAGTGTCGTTAAAAGTTTGGAATATCAAAGATTTGAATACAATGAATTCTTATAGTACATCCATTGAGGTTTGTAGAGCCTTCCGAAAACAAGAACGATTTTGGTTGGTTACAAAAAATTTATAAAACAAAGCAGGCTCTCTCCTAAGTGTATATCTTGAAACAAAACAGTGAAAATATTTTTTCGTGATGATGATTATCAGTATTTAGTAGAGAGTCTGTCCTCCCTGCACACAGGTGAGTTCTTGCACTATGGGAGGCATACTCTGGATGAGATCATCAAGTTTATATTGGGGTATGAGGTGCCACCCTCAATGGCAAGTTCAGTGAGGTCTTGAAGATTCTCAGGTGGATTGAGACACTGTGCAATAGCTACCTTCAACAAGTCTCATGCATGCTCAGTTGCATTCATGTCTGGGAACTGAGCTGGCAGTGCATTCGGTTGATGTTGCATCTTTGAACATACCGAGACACTGTTAGAGTACAGTGCTGTCTTGCATTGTCATCGACTATGATGAAGTTGTCACCGACACCATGTCTGCAGGGTCTTCCACTTGTTTTCAGAACCTCTTGGCAGTATCGGAGACCAGTGATATTGCCTTATATGGAAATTAGAGGGGTTCACCATCCCATCATTATTGTCGCCCAGAACACTAAACTTGCACCTGCAGACAGGTGGATCTTCTGAACGTATCGGCGTTCCTGATATCGTCTAGCGCTTCTCAAACCCTAACACGTCTAGTTTCCAGTCGCCAACAAATTTTTGTCTCGTCAGCTAACATGACGTTACTCCATTTTGCAGTGGTCCAATGTTGATGTGCAAGAGCCCAGGTCCTTCGACTGCGTCGGTTCAGTTGGTTCAGTGCAAAAATTGGTCTTCTGCAATGAAGATCACCCTGATGCAATCTTCTGCGCATTGTCTAGTCTGAGATACGAATCTCTCTTGCCCGGGAGCAGTCATTTCCAATATCTCTGGCATCTGATGTTGGGCGCTTGCGAGCCCCCAGCTGGAGGAAACGATAATGCATTGCTGTTGTCATACAAGGACGACCACTGCGGGATCTATCTTTCACATTTCCAGTCTCTCTGTACTTTCTCCACACCTTGCATACACCACTCTGAGTGACATGTAGCCGATCGGCAAACACCTTGCTGTGTATGACCTGCTGAAAGTGGTACTGCAGTGCTAAACACGAACTGAATGAAGCTGTTGTTGATACTAGACTGCTCGCGGTGTACCACTGCTCCATCGGTATGTTTACGTGACCGAGAATTGGCCACAAAGCATGCCACTAGTAAACACCGTCCAGTAATGGACTCTAACTGGATAATGCATGATGTGCCTAGGTCAATGAAGTCTGTAGTATCGCAGACTAAATTTTACAATAGTATTCCAAAATTTTATTGAGAAGTGTACAAAATAATCTGATGGACAGAGTGAGCAGCAAGTTACGGTTTCGAACCTGCGACCGTAGCAGCAGCGCGGTTCCGCACTGAAGCGCCTAGAACCGCTCGGCCACAGAGGCCGGCGAGCAAGTTACGGCTGTTTGCTGACGACTGACGACGTTGTGGTGTACGGAAAGGTGTCGTCTTTCAGTGACTGTAGGAGAATACAACTTTACTGAGACAAAATTTCTAGATGGTGTGATAAATGTCAGCTTGCTCTAAATATAATAGAATGAAAGATAATGCGAATGAGTCACAAAACAGTCCTGTAACATTTGAATACAGCATTAGTAATGTACTGCTTGACACAATCACATATACAGACATAACGTTGCAAAGCGATATGAAATGGAAGGTGCATGTAAGGATTATAGTAGGGAAGGCGAACTGTCGACTTCGGTTTATTGGGAGAATTTGAGGAAAGTGTGGTTAATCTGTAAAGGAGACTGCATATAGGGCACTAGCACGACCCATTCTTGAGTGCTGCTCAAGTGTTTGGCGTTCCCACCAGGTAGGATTAAAGGAAAACATCGAAGAAGTTCGATGGCGTGCTGCTGGATTTGTTAACGGTAGTTTCGATCAGCTCGCAAGTATTACGAGGATGCTTCGTGGACTCAAATTGGAATCCCTGGAGGGGAGACGACACTCTTTTCGCAAGGCGCTAATGTAAAAATTTAGAAACCCGGCATTTGAGACCGACTGCAGCACAATTCTACTGCCGCCAAAGTACAATACGGGGAAGGATCACGAAGATAAGGAACGAGAGATTAGGGCTCGTACGGAGGCAATAGAGAGTCATTTTTCTCTCGCTCTGTTTGCGAGTGGAACGGGAAAGGAAATGAACAACAGTGGCACGTGTACCCACTGCCATGCACTTAACAATGGCTTGCGGTGTATGCATATACACTCCTGGCCATTAAAATTGCTACACCAAGAAGAAATGCAGATGATAAACGGGTATTCATTGGACAAATATATTATTCTAGAACTGACATGTGATTACATGTTCACGCAATTTCGGTGCACAGATCCTGAGAAATTTGTACCCAGAACAACCACCTCCAACCGTAATAACGGCCTTCATACGCCTGGACACTGAGTCAAACGGATGGCGTGTACAGATACAGCTGCCCATGCAGCTTCAACACGATACCACAGTTCATCAAGAGTAGTGACTGGCGTATTGTGACGAGCCAGTTGCTTGGCCACCATTGACCAGACGTTTTCAGTTGGTAAGAGATCTGGAGAATGTGCTGGCCAGGGCAGCAGTCGAACATTTTCTGTATCCAGAAAGGCCCGTACAGGACCTGCAAAACGCGGTCGTGCATTATCCTGCTGAAATGTAAGGTTTCGCAGGGATCGAGTGAAGGGTAGAGCCATGGGTCGTAACACATCTGAAATGTAACGTCCACTATTCAAAGTCTCGTTAATGCGAACAAGAGGTGACCGAGACGTGTAACCAATGGCACCCCATACCATCACGCCGGGTGATACGTCAGTACGGCGATGACGAATACACGCTTCCAATGTGCGTTCACCGCGATGTCGCCAAACACGGATGCGACCATCATGATGCTGTAAACAGAACCTGGATTCATCCGAAAAAATGACGTTTTGCCATTCGTGCACCCAGGTTCGTCGTTGAGTACACCATCGCAGGTGTCATCACAACAACGTTTCACCAGGCAACGCCGGTCAACTACTGTTTGTGTATGAGAAATCGGTTGGAAAGTTTCCTCATGCCAGCTCGTTGTAGATGTCGCCACAGGCGCCAACCTTGTGTGAATGCTCTGAAAAGCTAATCATTTGCTTTTCACAGCATCTTCTTCCCGTCGGTTAATTTTCGCGTCTGTAGCACGTCATCTTCGTGGTGTAGCAATTTTATTGGCCAGTAGTGTAGATGTAGACTGATAAGGTAAGTAATGAGGATCTTCTCCACAGGAACATAAAACAAAGGAACGTATGGAGAACACTGACTATGAGAATGGGCAGCATGTCAAGGTGTGTGTTAAGGCATCAGGGAATAACCGCCACTTTACTAGAGGGAGCGATACCCAGATCATGCAATACTATTTGGACGCGACAACAACCTACCGAGTATACACTGGGATTGTTCTGGATTCATTGCTGGGGGTACAGACAGGCCGTCGTGCGAAGTACTTTCGAACAGGTTTTCTGAAATCTGTCTCGAGCAGTTAGTTCGGTAACCCACACGCAGTGGAAATATGCTAGACCTCGTTACTACAAACTGGCTGGAAGCTATCGATAACGTCAGTATAGAAATGGGGATTAGCGATCATGATGTCATTATAGCAACTACGGTTACGATAGTTAATAAATCAATCAAGACCGAGCGAGGTGGCACAGTGGTAGCACACTGGACTCGCATTTGGGAGGACGACGGTTCAATCCCGTCTCCAGCCATCCTGATTTAGGTTTTCCGTGATTTCCCTAAATCGTTTCAGGCAAATGCCGGGATGGTTCCTTTGAAAGGGCACGGCCGATTTCCTTCCCAATCCTTCCCTATCCCGAGCTTGCGCTCCGTCTCTAATGGCCTCGTTGTCGACGGGACGTTAAACATTAACCTAACCTAACCTAAAATCAATCAAGAGGTCAGGGAGAGAATTTCTTCTAGAAAGAGCAGATAATCGGTTGTTGACATCTCACTTAGACACTGAACTAACATCACTTAGTTCCAGTAAGAAGGACGTAAAGGAATTATGGGCAAAATTTAAGCAGATTGTAAATCGTAGTGTGGAGAGTTATGTGCCTAGTAAGTGGATTAAGGATAGAAAAGATCCACAATGGTTTAATAACGAAATTCGGAAAAATGCTGAGGAAGCAAATGCTGAGGAAGCAGAGGTTGTTACACTTACGATTCAAAAGAGAACGCATAAATGACGACAAGCAAAGGTTAATAGAGATTAGTTCGTCTGTGAAAAACCACCGTTATACCTTAGCAAAAGATGCTCAGACGGTTCTGCGAACGTCTAGGCTGCAGGTTCCTCGACTTGCGCCAAAGGGTGGTTGGATTTCGGGTTCCGCTGAAAAGATCAGGTGTCCACTATACGTAGGATGCGGCTACACGGGTAGCAGGGGCTGTGTGGCGTGGACTGGGCGGTTTTTTAGGTTAGAGGGTCTCGGGAAAACACAAGAAGGGCTTCGGTCACAAAGGGTGCAGGCCGAACACAGGAAGAACGTAGATACAGGAAACATTGGTGTAACAGTTGTAAATTGTCGTAGCTCTGATGTGAAAGTACCAGAACTCTAAGCGCTAATAGAAAGCACCGATGCTCAAATCTTTATAGGAACTGAAAGCTTGCTAAAGCCGGATATTAGCTCAGTCGAAATTTTTGCGAAGAACCTAACAGTGTTCCGAAAGGATAGGCTAAACACGGTTGGCAGTGGTGCTTAGAAGTAGTTTATCTTGTCGCGAAATTGAAGTAGATAGTTCCTGTGAGTCAGTATGGGCAGAGGTTATTATTGGCAACAGGATTAAAATAATAATTGGATCCTTTTACCGACCTCCCAAGTCAGATGACCTCCCAAGTCAGATGATACAGTTGCTGAAAGATTCAAAGGAAACTTCAGTTTTATTTCAAACACGTACCCGACTCATACGATTATACACTCCTGGAAATGGAAAAAAGAACACATTGACACCGGTGTGTCAGACCCACCATACTTGCTCCGGTCACTGCGAGAGGGCTGTACAAGCAATGATCACACGCACGGCACAGCGGACACACCAGGAACCGCGGTGTTGGCCGTCGAATGGCGCTAGCTGCGCAGCATTTGTGCACCGCCGCCGTCAGTGTCAGCCAGTTTGCCGTGGCATACGGAGCTCCATCGCAGTCTTTAACACTGGTAGCATGCCGCGACAGCGTGGACGTGAACCGTATGTGCAGTTGACGGACTTTGAGCGAGGGCGTATAGTGGGCATGCGGGAGGCCGGGTGGACGTACCGCCGAATTGCTCAACACGTGGGGCGTGAGGTCTCCACAGTACATCGATGTTGTCGCCAGTGGTCGGCGGAAGGTGCACGTGCCCATCGACCTGGGACCGGACCGCAGCGACGCACGGATGCACGCCAAGACCGTAGGATCCTACGCAGTGCCGTAGGGGACCGCACCGCCACTTCCCAGCAAATTAGGGACACTGTTGCTCCTGGGGTATCGGCGAGGACCATTCGCAACCGTCTCCATGAAGCTGGGCTACGGTCCCGCACACCGTTAGGCCGTCTTCCGCTCACGCCCCAACATCGTGCAGCCCGCCTCCAGTGGTGTCGCGACAGGCGTGAATGGAGGGACGAATGGAGACGTGTCGTCTTCAGCGATAAGAGTCGCTTCTGCCTTGGTGCCAATGATGGTCGTATGCGTGTTTGACGCCGTGCAGGTGAGCGCCACAATCAGGACTGCATACGACCGAGGCACACAGGGCCAACACCCGGCATCATGGTGTGGGGAGCGATCTCCTACACTGGCCGTACACCACTGGTGATCGTCGAGGGGACACTGAATAGTGCACGGTACATCCAAACCGTCATCGAACCCATCGTTCTACCATTCCTAGACCGGCAAGGGAACTTGCTGTTCCAACAGGACAATGCACGTCCGCATGTATCCCGTGCCACCCAACGTGCTCTAGAAGGTGTAAGTCAACTACCCTGGCCAGCAAGATCTCCGGATCTGTCCCCCATTGAGCATGTTTGGGACTGGATGAAGCGTCGTCTCACGCGGTCTGCACGTCCAGCACGAACGCTGGTCCAACTGAGGCGCCAGGTGGAAATGGCATGGCAAGCCGTTCCACAGGACTACATCCAGCATCTCTACGATCGTCTCCATGGGAGAATAGCAGCCTGCATTGCTGCGAAAGGTGGATATGCACTGTACTAGTGCCGACATTGTGCATGCTCTGTTGCCTGCGTCTATGTGCCTGTGGTTCTGTCAGTGTGATCATGTGATGTATCTGACCCCAGGAATGTGTCAATAAAGTTTCCCCTTCCTGGGACAATGAATTCACGGTGTTCTTATTTCAATTTCCAGGAGTGTAGTTGGTGGTGACTTTAATTTACCCTCGATATGTTGGCGAAATTACATGTTTAATTACGGAGCTACGCATAAAACATCATCCGAAATTGTGCTAAACGCATTCTCTGAAAATTATTTCGAGCAGTTAGTACACCAGCACACGTGAGTAGTAAACGGTTGTGAAAACACACTTGACCAACTAGCAACAAATAATCTTGAGTTAGTAACGAGCATCAAAACGGTTACAGGGATTAGTGAACACAGGATTGTAGTAGCGAGATTGAATATTGTAACCCCCAAATCCTCCAAAAGTAAACGAAAAATATTCCTATTCAAAAAAGCAGATAAAAATTCACTTGACGCCTTCCTGAGAGACAATCTCCACTCCTTCCAGATTAATAATATAGTTGTAGACCAGATGTGGCTTGAATTCAAAGAAATAGTATTGGCAGAAATTGAGAGATTTATGCCAAATAAATTAACAAACGACGGAGCTGATCCTCCTTGGTACACAAGACGGGTTAGAAGACTGTTGCAGAAACAACGAAACAAACATGCCAAATTTAAACAGATGCAAAATCCCCAAGACTGGTGATCATTTACAGAAGCTAGAAATTTAGTGCGGACTTCAATGCGAGATACTTATAACAGTTTCCACAACGAAACTTTGTCGCGAAACCTGCTAGAAAATCCGACGAGATTCTGGTCGTAGGTGAAGTACGTTAGCGGCAAGAAACAATCAATGCCTTCTCTGCGCGATAGCAATACAGATACCAACGAAGACAGTGCTGCCAAAGCAGAGTTACTAAATACAGCCTTCCGAAATGCCTTTGCAAAAGACGACGAAGTAAATACTCCAGAATTCGAATCTAGAATAGCTGCTAAGATGAGTAACGTAGAAATAAATATCCTCCCAGTAGTGAAGCAACTTAAATCACTTCTGGTCCAGACTGTATACCGACTAGGTTCCTTTCAGAGTATGCTGATACAATAGCTCCATACTTAACAATCATATACAACCGTTCGCTCGACGAAAGATCCGTACCCAAAGACTGGAAAGTTATATAGGTCACGCCATTATTCTAGAAGGGCAGTAGGAGTAATCCACTTAATTACAGACTCATATCGTTAGCGTCGATATGCAGCAGGATTCTGGAACATTATTGTGTTCGAACATTATGAACTACCTCGAAGAAAACGATCTATTGACACACAGTAAACATAAGTTTAGAAAACATCGTTCCTGTGAAACACAGATAGCTCTTTATTCGCATGAAGTGTTGAGTGCTATTGACAAGGGATTTCAGATCGAGTCCGTATTTCTCGATTTCCGGAAGGCTTTTGACACTGTACCACACAAGCGGCTTGCAGTGAAATTACGTGCTTATGCAATATCGTCTGAGTTATGTGACTGGATTTTTTATTTTTTTGTCAGAGAGGTCACAGTTCGTAGTAATTGACAGAAAGTCATCGAGTAAAACAGAAGTCTTTTCTAGCGTTCCCCAAGGCAGTCGTATTGGCCCTTTTCTGTTTCTTATTTATATAAACGATTTTGGAGACAATATGAGCAGCCATCTTAGGTTGTTTGCAGATGACGCTGTCGTTTATCGAGCAATAAAGTCATCAGAAGATCAAAACAAATTGCAAAACGATTTAGGAAAGATATCTGAATTGCGTGAAAATTTGAAGTTGACCCTAAATAAGGAAAAGTGTGAGGTCATTCACATGAGTGCTAAAAGGAATTCATTAAACTTCGATTACACGATAAATGAGTCAAGTCTAACGGCAGTAAATTCAACTAAATACCTAGGAATTATAATTACCAACAACTTAAATTGGAAGGAACACATAGAAAATATTGTGGGGAAGGCTAACCAAAGACTGCCTTTTATTTGCAGGACACTTAGAAAAGTAACAAATCTACTAAGGAGACTGCCTACAGTACGCTTGTCCATAGTCTTTTAGAATACTGCTGCGCGGTGTGGGATCCTTACTAGATAGGAGTGATGGAGTACATCGAAAAAGTTAAAAGAAGGGCAGTACGTTTTGTATTATCGCGAAGTATGGGAGAGAGTGTCACTGAAATGGTACGGGATTTCGGCTAGACATCATTAAAAGAAACGCGTTTTTCGTTGCAACAGAATCTTCTTACGAAATTCCAATCACCAACTATCTTCTCCACATGCGAAAATATTTTGTTGACACCGACCTAAAAAAGGGGGCAACTTCCTTTCTTTCTTCCTTTCTCGGGGCCTGTGTCCCGCTCCAACGCGGGGTCGGCCTTGTTATTGCGGATTTGGCAGTGTTAGATGCAGAGGTGGCAGGGGTAAAATACAGGGAGCGAAAGGCTATTTGCAATTTGTGCAGAAACCAGATGGCAGTTATAAGAGTCGAGGGGCATGAAAGGGAAGCAGTGGTTTGGAAGGGAGTGAGACAGGATTGTAGCCTCTCCCCAGTGTTATTCAATCTGTATATTGAGCAAGCAGTAAAGGAAACAAAAGAAAAATTTGGAGTAGGTATTAAGATCAGGGAGAAGAAATAAAAACTTTGAGGTTGGCCGATGACATTGTAATTCTGTCAGAGACAGCAAAGGATTTGGAAGAGCAGTTGAATGGAATGGACAGTGTCTTGAAAGGAGGATATAAGATGAACATCAACAAAACCAAAACAAGGATAATGGAATGCAGTCGAATTAAGTCGGGTGATGCTGAGGGAATTAGATTAGGAAATGAGACACTTAAAGTAGTAAAGGAGTTTTTCTATTTGGGGAGCAAAATAACTGATGATGGTCGAAGTAGAGTGGATATAAAATGTAGACTGGCAATGGCAAGGAAAGCGTTTCTGAAGAAGAGAAATTTGTTAACATCGAGTATAGGTTTAAGTGTCAGGAAGTCGTTTCTGAAAGTATTTGTATGGAGTGTAGCCATGTATGGAAATGAAACATGGACAATAAATAGTTTGGACAAGAAGAGAATAGAAGCTTTCGAAACGTGGTGCTACAGAAGAATGTTGAAGATTAGGTGGGTAGATCACGTAACTAATGAGGAGGTATTGAATAGGATTGGGGAGAAGAGAAGTTTGTGGCACAACTTGACTAGAAGAAGGGATCGGTTGGTAGGACATGTCCTGAGGCATCAAGGGATCACAAATTTAGCATTGGAGGGCAGCGTGGAGGGTAAAAATCGTAGAGGGATCCAAGAGATGAATACACTAAGCAGATTCAGAAGGATGCAGGTTGCAGTAGGTACTGGGAGAGGAAGGAGCTTGCATAGGATAGATTAGCATGGAGAGCTGCAGCAAACCAGTCTCAGGACTGAAGACCACAACAACAACAACAACAGATGCAGAGGGTGGCTGGACGCCCTTCCTGCCGCCACCCCGAACGCCCCTGGTCGTAATTAGTGTACCCCAACTGCCTGCGTCTAGTGTAAGCCTTGCAAGACTGTAAACATCTGCAAATGTCTGTGAGTCGTGTATCTGAGGCGGAACGTGGGGACCAGCCCGGCATTCACCAAGTGGGATGTGGAAAACCACCTAAAACCACGTCCGGGCTGGCTGGCACACTGGCTCTCGTCGTTAATCTGCTGGGCGGATTCGATCCGGGGCCGGTGCTCCTACCCGAGTCCAGGAAGCTGCACATTAGCACTTAGGGAGAAATGATCACCACGATAGAATAAGGGAAATCAGAGCTCGTACGGAAAGATATAGGTATTTGTTCTTTCCGTGCGCTATACGAGATTAGAATAATAGAGAATTGTGAAGGTGGTTCTATGAACCATCTACCAAGCACTTAAATGTGATTTGCAGAGTATCCATGTAGATGTAGATGCAGGTGTAGATCTGGCAGAGAGCTCGAGACAATTTTGGTTCTGTGTAAAATCACTAAGCAGGTGTAAGGTTTCCATCCTGTACCTTGTTGATCAGTCTTATGTGGCAAAAATCGTTCACGTACGAGAGTGGTACAAACATATCATCATTTGACCACCGGACAGACTCCTCTATGGACGAAATAGTAATAAGCTTCCCTGACGTTCAGGAACAACTGAAAGCTTTGAAAGCAAATACGTCACCAGGTTCGGATGGAATCCCAAATCGGTTTTACAAAGAATACAGTGTGGCATTTTCCCCTTACCTAGCTTGCATTTATCGCGAATCTGTCGCCCAACGCATAGTCCCAAGCGACTGGAAAAGAAAAGGGCAGATGACTCCTGTAAATAAGAAGAATAAAAGAACGGACCTTCAAAATTACAGGCAAATATCCCTAGCTTCGGTTTCCTGCAGAATCCTTGAACATATTCTGAGTTCGAGTATAATAAATTTCCTTAACCCCGAAAATCTTATGTCCACGAATCAACATGGTTTTAAAAAGCATTGTTCGGGCGAATCTCACCCGCCCTTTTCTCACATGATATACTGCGAACTATGAAAGAAGGACAACAGGTAAATTCAGTACTTCTAAATTTCCATAAGCATACGGAATAGGTTCACAGATACAAATATGTGAGTGTCTCGACGTCTTTTTCAGTTGTAGAACCCAATATATTGTCCTCGAGTGTTCATCAGAGACAAGGTTATCGTCAGGAGTACCCAGGGAAGTGTGATAGGATCGCTGTTGTTCTCTATATACATAAATGATATTGTTAACAGGATGGGCATCAACCTGCGGATGTTTGCTGAGATGCTGTGATGTACGGTAAGGTGTCGAAGTTGAACACTTGCAGATTACATAAATAAAGAGACATTGGCGATTAAAAGCAAATGAAAAGAAACCAAAACCGTTAACTATTGCATCATTATTATTAGTAACTATCGTTTGGAACAATGACTGTATAGGAAATTAATGGGTTTGTAAAGTTATTATGGTTATGAAAAGAAATAATTAAATGAGTGAAGCCAAGTTTAGCTACTGTTCTGTATGTTTTTGATAATAAAGCTGAATAGTACAGTAACAGTTAACACGAATCCGAAGGGACCGAAAAATCAGGAGTTCGTGTTAAAAACATTCGTATTAAGTGAAAAACACAGATTTTAATATGTATACATGTAAAGCAGTACACTAATGTGTAATACACTACACTATCAATCACGTTATTGTAGACTTATAACACTATAAAGTGATTGTAAATGTACAAGTACTCACAAATTATGTACGTTACTGTCTTGGAAAAAATTCGGTCATGGTTCGCTGACGTTCATGGGAACGATAATATTTTGTAATTTCACAACCAATTGTAATGATTGCGTCCGTAAACCCAGCAGTGACGTCGGATGTTGAAGCGAACCGTTCTAAACAGTCCACGGCTGTAAACATCTCCTGACGGGTAGGTGGAATGGTATCTGTAATCTCTTCCTCTTCACTTTCTTCTGATGGCCCTTCTTGCACCTCGTTCACAGCTTTTGGCACATCCGATTCTATAGCAGCACATACGTCAACATCGTCGTCTACACTAATGAATTCTTCGAAACTAATCCCAGCGTTCGCAACGTCCTGCAGAACTGTCCATTCATCAGGTGAATTGGCATCTTCTAATTCGTGGACATCTTCGGTGTTGCTATGTCTCCAAGCTCTGTTGAAGCATTTCCCTCACTTACCTATATGATGTGGCGATACTGAGTTCCAGGCTGCTGCGATGGCTTTTATTGCGTCAAGCAGATTCCAATTTGGGGTTGCACTATTGTTTCCAGCAGCACGAACTGCAGCTCTTACAAGTCGCTTACGATAAGCTTTGTTTATGAGAGAGATTATACCTTGGTCCAAAGGCTGAAGGTGGCTTGTGGCGTTGGGTGGAAACAACTGAACCTTCACGTTGGATAGGTACAGATCATGAACGTTATGGGCAGTACATCTGTCCACTGTAAGAAGAACATGTCTATTTTGAGCAACCATTCGACTGTTGAAACGAAGAAGCCACTTGCAAAATGATGTGCCATCGATCCAAACTTTCTTGTGGTGAGAATAGATGCAAGGTAAAGTGTCCATATTTATGTTTTTAAAACAACGTGGTTTCTCGGATTTACCGATAACCAAGGGACGAAACTTCTCACTGCCGTCAGCATTACAGCACAGTACAACAGTCACACGTTGTTTGCTTCGTGCTCCACCGTGACACTTATCTCCTTTTATCCCCAGGGTGTGATTTGGAAAAAGATTGTAGAAAAATCCAGTTTCATCCATATTAAACACATCACACGAGGCATACTTTTCCCTCACTCGGTTGAATTCATGCAACCAGTTCTTCGCACTTTCTTCATCAACTTTATTTGCTTCACCACAAATTTGTACAGATGAAATTGAATGTCTGTTTTGGAACCGATGCAACCAACCAGCAGAACAACGGAAGTCTTCAATGCCCATATCTTTAGCGATATCAAACTTCCTGGCAGATTAAAACTGTGTGCCCGACCGAGACTCGAACTCGGGTCCTTTGCCTTTCGCGGGCAAGTGCTCTACCAACTGAGCTACCGAAGCACGACTCACGTCCGGTACTCACAGCTTTACTTCTGCCAGTACCTCGTCTCCTACCTTCCAAACTTTACAGAAGCTCTCCTGCGAACCTTGCAGAACCTTTAGCGATATCATTTGCTTTTGACTGAATCACAGGGCCAATTAAAGGTATGTTGGATGCACGCATATGATTGAACCATTTTAGCAGTAACGTCTCGATGTCTTCATACTTGGTGGTACGAAGTCGTTTAGATTCGTTTCCAGAACCTGATGCCGCAGCATTAATAATTTTTTCTCGATTCTTAACAATCGTAGATAAAGTAGATTTAGGTATTCCAAACTGCTCTGCAATTGCTGTTTTCTTGGTACCACGGTCCACTTCATCTAGAATCTTAAGCTTTAACTGTGCATTTAGACCAGTCTGTTTCCTCTTTGCCATTTTCGCGTGCTACGGTACCGGTTGTAGCTGTAGTTTTTATGCAGTATTCCAACTCGATACGGCTATGACTAACAGAACACCTGTCAAATCTGGCACTGAGTACGTTCCTAAATGCTGCTGCACACTTTATTGAATGTCTTATAATGTACAGCATACGCTGATTGTTGAGGTGATAATCGCGGCTACCGACCTCCAATACGTTAAAAACGAGTCAACAATAAGTATAATTACCTCTGTAGCTACATTTCCAACATTCATTTCGGAAAAAAATTACCCTTTAGAATACTCTAAAGTCGGAAGTTTGTGTTACAGCGAAATTTAATTACGCTAGGAACTGAAACAGAGTTCGTAATTCGCCTTAACCGAAATTCGTGTTAACCGATAAAACATACCATAAGAACTAATGTATTTCTGGAGGGATCAATATTTATCACGTTAACCGCGAGTTCGTCTTATGCGAGTCCGCGCTAACGAGGTTATACTGTATTACAATATTACAATTTACAATTACGTAAACTGAATGACAAAGAAATGTTATTGTTGTTCCTATACAGAGAGTTTTTACATCGCTGATTTGAATGATGTAGTTCGCATTGTCTCTTAGCCAACGTTCCTTCAAAACGGTTTCCATTAAGCTGATGCTGCCGGCGAGCCGTCGACATCTTCGTCGTTAGTCTATGAAGCTTGAGCGTCTATAGGTCGCGCAGGATTCGCTGGCCGATGCGCAGTGAGCAGTTTTCGTCTAAGTGGGCGAGTTCATTTGTTTGTTTTGAAGGGGAGGCCGATAAGTGTTTTCCACCTTACGGCCGGTCACCGATAACAGAATCGAGTCGCTCACCCTACATTTCTGAAACGATTTTACAGAAATTACTCGGTAAAAAAAATTCATTTCTGATTTACTTATAGCTTTATTCGTCAGGTTCATGACGATGTGCCCATTAATTCGTTAATGGTCATAGTTATTGTGATATTTACGTGAAAGTAGCACACAGTGCGAAATTCGGAAAAGTGTGCAATGAAAAATAGAGGTCGCTATGATTTTGCTTGGTGCATATAACATAATATGTTGTTGCAAATGAAATTTGGCAAACATATTAAATTTTTCTTTAGATTAGATTAGATTAGATTTACTTTCATTCCAATTGATCCATAGTGAGGAGGTACTCCAGGATGTGGAACATGTCAGGAAAACAACAATACATGACAAATATTTACATCTAAAACAAATAAGCTAATGTACCATTCCACAGGTCCCAAGTGGAATGACCGTCATTTTTTAATGAACACTGTATGAAAGAGTCATTTTACAAATACTAATGCACTGAATTTAAAATAAAAATGTTTATTTATTTATTTATAAGGTAATAAACATGTAATACAACTACTATAATACTTATTTACAATGAACACATTACTGCACTGAAATGGTGCAAAAGTTAGATTGTACTTACACACACACACACACACACACACACACACTCGAAACATTCCTCGTACACAAAGAAAGAAAATATGTTATGTGGACATGTGTCTGGAAATGATTACTTTCCATGTTAGAGCTCATTTTATTACTTCTCTTCAAATCAAATTAATCATGGAATGGAAACACACAGCAACAGAACGTACCAGCGTGACTTCAAACACTTTGTTACAGGAAATGTTCAAAATGACCTCCGTTAGCGAGGATACATGCATCCACCCTCCGTCGCATGGAATCCCTGACGCACTGATGCAGCCCTGGAGAATGGCGTATTGTATCACAGCCGTCCACAATACGAGCACGAAGAGTCTCTACATTTGGTACCGGGGTTGCGTAGACAAGAGCTTTCAAATGCACCCATAAATGAAAGTGAAGAGGGTTGAGGTCCAATCCATCGGTCACCGAATCTGTTGTTGAGAAGCGTACGAACACTCCGACTGAAATGTGCAGGAGCTCCATCGTGCATGAACCACATGTGGTGTCGTACTTGTAAAGGCACAAGTGTTAGCAGCACAGGTAGAGTATCCCGTATGAAATCATGATAACGTGCTCCATTGAGCATAGGTGGTAGAACATGGGGACCAATCAAGACGTCACCAACAATGGCCGGCCGGTGTGGCCAAGCGGTTAAAGGTTCTACAGTCTGGAACTGCGTGACCGCTACGGTCGCAGGTTCGAATCCTGCCTCGGGCATGGATGTGTGTGATGTCCTTAGGTTAGTTAGGTTTAAGTAGTTCTAAGTTCTAAGGGACTGATGACCTTAGAAGTTAAGTCCCATAGTGCTCAGAGCCATTTGAACCACCAACAATGCCTGTCCAAACGTTCACAAAAATCTTTGTTGATGACGTGATTGCACAATTGCGTGCGGATTCTCGTAAGCCCACACATGTTGATTGTGAAAATTTACAATTTGATCACGTTGGAATGAAACCTCATCCTTAAAGAGAACACTTGCACTAAAATGAGGATTGACACATTGTCGATGAACCATTCGCAGAAGTGTATCTGTGGAGGCCAATCAGCTGCTGATGGTGCCTGCACATGCTGTGCATGGTACGGAAACAACTGGTTCTCCCGTAGCACTCTCCATACATAGACGTGGTCTACGTTACCTTGTACAGCAGCAACTTCTCTGACGCTGACATTAGGGTTATCGTCAACTGCACGAAGAATTACCTCGTCCATTGCTGGTGTCCTCGTCGTTCTATGTCATCCCCAGTCGTGAGTCATAGGCTGGAATGTTACGTGCTCCCTAAGACGCCGATCAATTGCTTCGAACGTCTTCCTGTCGGGACACCTTCGTTCTGGAAATCTGTCTCGATACAAACGTACCGTGCCACGGCTATTTCCCCATGCTAATCCATACATCAAATGGGCATCTGCCAACTCCGCAGCCGGTCGGAGTGGCCGAGCGGTTCTAGGCGCTACAGTCTGGAACCGAGCGACCGCTACGGTCGCAGGTTAGAATCCTGCCTCGGGCATGGATGTGTGTGATGTCCTTAGGTTAGTTAGGTTTAATTAGTTCTAAGTTCTAGGCGACTGATGACCTCAGAAGTTAAGTCGCCCAGTGCTCAGAGCCAACAAACTCCGCATTTGTAAACATTGCACTGACTGCAAAACCACGTTCGTGATGAACACTACCCTGTTGATGCTACGTACTGATTTGCTTGATGCTAGTACTGTAGAGCAATGAGTCGCATGTCAACACAAGCACCGAAGTCAACATTACCTTCCTCAATTGGGCCAACTGGCAGTGAATCGAGGAAGTACAGTACATACTGACGAAACTAAAATGAGCTCTAACAGGGAAATTAAGCGTTTCCGGAAACATGTCCACATAACATCTTTTCTTTATTTGTGTGTGAGGAATGTTTCCTGAAAGTTCGGCCATATCTTTTTGTAACACCCTGTATATACACAAATCAGCTGGTTTTACTGAGAAATTCATCAATGGAGTAGGAGTTGGCCACCAATAAATCCTTTAGGTTTCTCTTAAACTGAATTTCATTGGTTGTTAAGCTTTTTATGGTTGCTGGCAAGTTATTGAAAATGTGTGTTCCTGAATAATGCACGCCTTTTTGTACAAGACCAAGTGACTTTAAATCCTTGTGAAGATTATTCTTATTTCTAGTATTGATTCCATGAATTGTGCTGTTGGTTTGAAAAAGTGATATATTTTAACGACAAATTTCATTAAGGAATAAATATATTGGGAAGCAGTAGTTAGTATCCCTAGTTCCCTAAACAGGCTTCTGCAGGATGTTCTTGAGTTCACACCACATATAACTCTTACTGCACGTTTTTGTGCCCGGAAAACTTTAGCTTGGCTTGATGAATTACCCCAAAAAATAATCCCATATGACATTATGGAATGAAAGTAAGCATAGTATGCCAGCTTTTTCATTTTTATATCCCCTATGTCTGACAAAATTCGCATTGCAAACAGAGATTTGTTAAGACGCTTCAGCAGTTCTGTGCTGTGCTCCTCCCAGTTGAATTTATTATCAAGCTGTAATCCCAAGAATTTAACACTGTCCACTTCTTCTATCTTCTTGTCATCATATGTGAAACATATACTTGTGGGACACCCCTTACAAGGTCTGAACTGCATGTGGTGTGTTTTTACAAAGTTTAGTGACAAAGAATTGGTTAGGAACCAGTGATTAATGGCCACAAATATTTTATTAGCTGATCTTTCTAAGACTACACTTGATTTGCTATTTATTGCAATGTTTGTATCATCGGCAAACAAAACGAACTTGGTATCTGGTAACGTTACTGATGAAAGGACATTGATATACACAAGAAAAAGTAAGGGCCCCAAAATGGAACCTTGTGGGACACCACATGTAATTAGTTCCCAGTTGGATGATGCCTGATAGCTTGATACATGTCTCTTTCCTAATAACACCCTTTGTTTCCTGCCAGAGATATAAGACTTGAACCATTTTGCAGCATTTCCTGTTACACTATAATATTCTAATTTACTTAAAAGGATATTGTGATTTACACAGTCAAATGCCATTGACAGATCACAAAATATACCAGTTGCCTGCAATTTTTTGTCTAATGAATTAAGCACATTTTCACTGTAAGTGTAGATAGCCTTCTCAATATCAAACCTTTTAGAAATCCAAACTGTGACTTTGACAGTATGTTATTTGAGATAAGTTGGTTAAAATGCCGACTGTACATTACTTTTTCTAAAATTTTTGAGTATGCTGGCAACAGTGAAATTGGACGGAAATTTGATGCTATTTCTTTATCTCCCTCCTTAAGCAGTGGCTTAACTTCAGCATGTTTCAACCATTCAGGAAATATTCCACTGATAAACGACTGCTTACACAGATAGCTTAATATGTTACTTAGCTCAGAATCACATTCTTTAATTAACTTTGTTGATATTTCATCATTCCCACTAGATGTTTTTGATTTTAAAGATTTTATGATGGACATTATTTCTGTTCGGGTAGTGAGGGTCAAATTCATATTATGGAAGTTACTTGAAATGTCTGGTCTGAGGTATTCCATAGCAGCATCAACCGAACCTGACAACCCTATCTTTTCAGTAACAGTTATAAAATGTTTGTTAAAAAGTTCTGCAACACTATACACACCTGTCACCAATGTATCATTTACTCTTAATGCTATTTGTTCCTCTTCATGTCTGGTTCTATCGGTCTCCTCCTTCACTATATCCCATATTGTCTTTATTTTTTTATTTGATATGACTACGTTTTCCTTGTAATATATTTGTTTTGACATCCATATTACAGTCTTTAATATTTTTCAGTATTTCTTGTAATGTGCTATAGCATCAACATCGGAAGTGTCACTGTCACTGTCACCAGTCTCAAGAAAATTGATCTGATGTTGCACACTCATTTGCGATCGCGCAGCGCCAGCGATAAAGCAAGAGTGAAATATCCACAACATTCCTCATATTTCATAAACGATTTCACATATCGAAACGAGATTTTGGTAAATAATAGTTCGCAAAGAGGAGAGTATTTGACCATATCGTTATCATGAAAAACTTTATTATCCACCTTGTTATTCCAATAACTACAGACGTTTTCCGTGAAAGAATGTAATTCTTAAGGTCCGTCGATAACTGGCGAAACGAGAAATGCCATGTGTTTTCGAACAACATATGTGAAGACTTTACAGGTTTTTTTTCTTTTTTTCTTTCTTTTTCCGAGGATATGCTTCCTCAGAAGCTACTGACTTTACTTCTCCTCAGTTCCTGGCTTAATAAACTTAATAAACCACTGTCTCAGAATTCTCTCGCACTCGCGTCTGCACAACACGTTAGTGAAGTGAGACAGTGTATACTCCGCGCCGCCCGTGTGGCCGAACGGTTCTAGGCGCTTCAGTCTGGAACCGCGCGACCGCTACGGTCGCAGGTTCGAGTCCTGCCTCGGGCATGGATGTGTGTGGTGTCCTTAGGTTAGTTACGTTTAAGTAGTTCTAAGTTCTAGGGGACAGATGACCTCAGATGTTAAGTCCCATAGCGCTCAGAGCCATTTGAACATTTTTTTGTAAACTCCGCTGTTTTGGCAAAAGAAACGAATTTTGACATGACAACCAGAGACAAGTATAGGTTTTACTCAAAATTCGCCACTCATTACGATTTTCTGAAAATTGCAAATGGTTAACAAGCCAGGTGAAAATAAATCGCTGCATTTTCGGCGGAATTCTTTTTAGATATTAACCAAAGCAGAGGTGACAGTACATCTTCCTCAATGGTCCACGCAAGTGTGGGCGTGGAGTGGTCCACTTAATATTCACAAAAACTGTGAGTGAAGGCTTCAGTTTAGAACGGCATTTCCCCTGCAACGTTCTGAGCGACCACCTACCCTCATCCCTCCGCCCCTTCCCCCCGCCCCCCACCACCAGTGCCGTTCTCCACACGTTTCCCCAGCCGACTGCGCATCTAGCGGTCACGACATTTTGTGCGCACTATAATCCAGTAATTGGTGTTGTCTCGCTGATCTCCTTGCTCGTGAGTGCCAGTTGTGAATGTAATAGGGACGCTCGGCGTTTCCAGAATTAATTCCACTCTGCCTACCTTTATACAACGACGAAAATAAAACACGCTTCTTTTCATTAATGCGTGACGTAATCTGATATTATAATGTTTGTTACACAGTTTAGCCACAGTTTTCAGATATATGGTTTTAAAATCGCGGCGCAGCACTTTTCACAGTATATCTGCCCGCACTATAAAAGTAAATAAGGTCGATCATAGTGTAAATCATTAGTCCTTGGTTTAAACCGAATAATAAGAGCCGTGCACAACTGTCTACGTTATCACTTCAATTACGCGACAATCAGCACATCGTACATTGGCAGTTAAAGTTCTTCGTTCAAATGGCTCTGAGCACTATTGGATTTAACTTCTGAGGTCATCAGTCCCCTAGAACTTAGAACTACTTAAACCTAACGAACCTAAGGACATCACACATACCCATGCCTGAGGCAGGATTCGAACCTGCGACCGTAGCGGTCGCGCGGTTCCAGACTGTAGCGCCTAGAACCGCCTGGCCACCCCGGCCGGCAAATTTCTTCGTTTCAATATACGACACGAAAATGTGTTACTATATTTTCTCCTCCATTCCACAGTCTGTGGCTTGCATTAAACATTTTGTGCTGTCTACAATCGAAAACAGTATCTTTACGGCGTGCACATAGCTTACCGGTCTGCATAGCAAAGTTTTTATGCTTAATGAGTCAAAACTCAGGTCCGGCAAATGAGCAACAAGACAGGTAAAGTCACTAGTTCTTTAATCACGGTACGCACCGAGATCATAAATTTAGCGCTGCGCAAACAATGACTCTTTCACTGGGCACGAACACAATGGGCCAGCCGCTGTGGCCGAGCGGTTCTAGGCGTTTCAGTCCGGAACCGCGCTGCTGCTACGGTTGCAGGTTCGAATCCTGCCTCGGGTATGGTTGTGTGTGATGTCCTTAGGTTAGTTAGGTTTAAGTAGTTCTAAGTTTAGGGGACTGACGACCTCAGATGTTAAGTCCCATAGTGCTTGGAGCCATTTGAACCATTTGAACGAATGTATAGCAGTGCACCTGCAGCGCGACAATCACCCCTACTCCTTTCTGATCGCTCCCGACTCTTTGTTGATCCAGAATGTCAAATGAAACACCTTCCAGCAGTGTAATTTGCAAACTGTTATTTTATTGGGCTACCGGTTTCGGCGACATATTACGCCATATTCAGGCCCTTTGACCGACGTGTAGTAAGATTCCAACCTCGGGTACGGTCAAAACAATGGCCAGCATTCAAAGACTGATATCTGTAGATTTCTGCTTAATGCAGTCATCACTTCAAACGTCATCTACAGACAGTCTTTGAATTCTGACCCCTATTTTGACCAGAACCGAGTTTGTAATCTTCCGACACGTCGGTCCGAGGGCCTGAAGATGGCGTAATATATCGCCGAAACTGATAGCCCAATAAAATAACAGTTTGCAAATTAGACGGCTGAAAGGTGTTTCATTTGACATTCTGTACAGAACAGCCGAGTCCCAAAATCATCTCTGGAAAGATGGAAATACAGAGACTTTGTTGACGCCTCCTCTATCTATGATTCCACATAGCCCATACACCTCGCTTCACATAGCACTTTGAAAAATTATGACTAGATCGATTTGCAGTTTTATACAAAATCACAATTTGATATTACTCTTCCATAGAGAATGAATCCAAATAACATGTTAACAATAAGAAAGTATACATCAAAATAATTGTAAATGGCAGTCATATTCATAACAAGTACGTTATGTAAATGGCTCTGAGCACTATGGGACTTAACATTTGTGGTCATCAGTCCCCTAGAACTTAGAACTACTTAAACCTAACTAACCTAAGGACATCACACACATCCATGCCCGAGGCAGGATTCGAACCTGCGACCGTAGCAGTCCCGCGGTTCCGGACTCTGCGCCTAGAACCGCTAGACCACCGCGGCCGGCTACGTTATGTAAACAGAAGCCTAATTATACCAAGAATTTTGAAATAATCCTTTCAATGTATGACGAAAATAAAGCTGGAAAGAAGTAAAATAAAATATAGTAAAAGTGAAAAAATTGTACATCAGCCTGTAGTGTAATCTTCACAGACGATACAAGATAACATAGACAAAATTTCTAACCGGTGGGGTGAATGGCAGATAGCTCTAAATGTAGTAAAATGTAAGTTAATGAGGATGAATCGGGAAAAAAACCCTTAATGTTCGGATACTGCGTTATCAGTGTACTGCTTGACTCAGTCGCGTCGTCTAAATATCTGAACGAAAAGTTGTAAAGTTATACGAAATGCAACGAGCGTGTAAGGACTGTGGTAGGGAAGACGAATGGACGACTTCGGTTTATTGGGTGAATTTTAGGAAGAAGACCGCATACAGGACGTTGGTGTGACGTATTCTCGAGTATTTGGGATCCGTACCCTATCGGATTAAAGGAAGACATCGAAGCAACAGAGAGGTGGGCTGCTAGATTTGCTACCGGTAGGTTGGAAATCACGTAAATATTACGGAAATGCTTCAAGAATTAAAATGGGAATCCCTGGAGGGAAAGCAACGTTCTTTTGGAAGAATGCTATTGAAAAAATTTAGAGAACCGGTATTTGAAGCTGACTGCCGAACGATTCTACTGCCGCGAACATACATTGCTCTTAAGGACCACGAAGTAAGATACGAGAAATTAGTGCTTGTACGGACGCATATAGATAGCCGTTTTTCCTGAGCTCTACTTGCGAGTGGAACAGGAAAGGTACAGGGTACCCTCCGCCAAGCACGGTGTGGTAGCTTGCGAAGTATGTATGTAGACGTAGGACGTAGAGTGCATGTGCTACTCTGAAACGAAGAGGTGGTGCACAGTACAACGCAACTCAACACTACGCATTTCAAGGCATCACAGCTTGATGACGTACACGAATGCTATAATTAAATTATGACTTACATAAGCGTTCGGGTCGACACATTCAACATATTCAAGCAATACATATTAATTTAACAAGCAATTAAGGACCAAAAACAACCTCGATGATCAAGCGAGACTGACAACGAAATCAAATTGCTAATGAATAAATAATGCTATAAAGTTCAATGGCAGTAAATTAAGCCCGTTTTGAAATAATAACTTGAATTGATGCTGGCGATTTCTCGGTGTTTATCAACACTAGTACACTACTGGCCAAGAAATGCATGTAATACACGGGTATTCATTGGACACATATACAGGGTGAGTCACCTAACATTACCGCTGGATATATTTCTTAAACCACATCAAATACTGACGAATCGATTCCACAGACCGAACGTGAGGAGAGGGGCTAGTGTAATTGGTTAATACAAACCATAAAAAATGCACGGAAGTATGTTTTTTAACACAAACCTACGTTTTTAAATGGAACCCCATTAGTTTTGTTAGCACATCTGAACATATAAACAAATACGTAATCAGTTCCGTTTGTTGCATTGTCAAATGTTAATTACATCCGGAGATATTGTAACCTAAAGTTGACGCTTGAGTACCACTCCTCCGCTGTTCGATCGTGTGTATCGGAGAGCACCGAATTACGTAGGGATCCAAAGGGAACGGTGATGGAGCTTAGGTACAGAAGAGACTGGAACAGCACATTACGTCCACATGCTAACACCTTTTTATTGGTCTTTTTCACTGACGCACATGTACACTACCATGAGGGGTGAGGTACACGTTTGACGTTTACGAAATATATCCAGCGGTAATGTTAGGTGACTCGCCCTGTATATGTGTATAAAGCCCTTCCCTCTAAAATCTCTCTCCTTCAAACCGCATCTGTGTTACCACAGATGACGTGTCACTGTCTCATTTGCACTAAGACTGCAGTACATTCGAGGTGCCTATTTGCTTCCACCGCCCTGAGTGGAGTGCATAAGATCTAATTAATGTTCCACCAACTTGGATTCTTCTGTAGTTGTTGTCTCCTGCGTAGAAAACAGCACGTATGTCGTGAATCCGTTATCTTGAAGCTGTAATAAACTCTTAGCGAGGAACAAATATTTTACCAATAGTTAAATTTCTTATTAGTTTGTTTATTTGGGATGCTACTCGCTTTTTATTAGTAAAACACGAGAAGCTGCACAGTTGCATTCCACTTTAGAGTCACAAATAATTTCCATTCTTCAACAAAATAATGAACTGCGTATTTCCCTAATTACTATCACACTTGTCTCAATAATATGCCCAAATAACCAAAGTTTGCTAATAAAGTATTGACACCGTCTGTCCTCCCAGACTGCCAGTCCAGCTCCTACATTAATAAACCATAGATTGCTAATAAAGTCTTAACCGACACTGATTGCTGCAGAGATGTCTCTCCTCCGACACTGCCGAACCAGCTATGATCTTACAGCCGAACCACTCCGCCCGCCATCCAAGTTAGGCGCGATCCGTAGATCGCCGAAGTGCTTCGTTTGTCTTTTCGTTTAGCAGTTGTTTATTATTCTGCTGGTTGTTAACACTTTTGAAGTAACGGAATGATAGTACTCTAATGAGAGATGTTTTAATATGAAATGCAAGTAAATAAGTTGTTTAATTTTGCTAATGTTAATAACAGAAGTTTATCATTTTGGCTCGGAACTTCCGAAAGCAGCAGCCAATCGCGGAGAAGGGTCACAATTTAGGCGGTGTTTCTCACGATACCCGTACCCAACAAATCATCTGTCATCGGTATCTCACACCAAAATACGTCAGCTTTCTACTTCTGCCTGCTGAACTGCTCTAAGAAAAGCTTCTTGTAACCGAGTACGATAGCTGTAAGGCCAGAAATATTACAATATGTTCTCAATTTACTCGAAATATTAGACGATCGTCTCACAATCAACGTCCAAAAGCTATTTTTGAACCATCTGTATAATACTTTTACATACAGACTGCAGATGACGTTACTGCTACCTGCTTTGTGTGGTAGTGCTCGCTGATACACTGATATTTGCATATCCAAGCATGTAGTACATTTCATGCTAGTAGTCAGTTTGTTAACTGCCTTCATGGTGTTGCAATTTTAATGGCAATCATTGTCTTTTTGGTATTAATTAGATCTAAAAAATGAGTATGTGAAACATTTAAAAGGATCTAAAGCTGTCTAGTGTGGTGGCCTAAACTAATGAGACAATGATTTCGGCTAAGGCTGGCTGAATTTCTGGGCACTATTACGATCTCGAGATGTTAACTACGTTAAAACACACAAACAATTAAGAAGCATAACTCAACATGGTCAAATAAACAGTAACAGTTCACTTCAACATAGAATCATCTAATAAAACGACTGAACTAAACGTCCTGCATATTGCTCACACTGGCTACTTCTCATTAATCAATGACTCGAGCACTCTGCGTGCATGCATCACATACTAACAACGACCATGGATACTCACTATAAATTATAAGAAATGTATGCACAAAATGAATTGTTCTGCACTCTTCGTCCGTAGGTCGCGTATTAACAATGACCAAATCTAAAACGAATTGGAAAAAATGAAGAAGATGTATATGTATACGCATACGCTGACGACATAGCCGTAGGTTCAACAGATATACAGAAGCTGCAGAAAATCATTGAGAAAATAGACAAATGATGCAGTGAAGACAAACTAAACATAAACATAACAAAGACAGAAATAGTGATTTTCAGAAAAGGAGGCAAAACATCCAAGAAAGCGGAAATCAACATCAGAGGACAAAAAATAAAAATCCCATCAGACTTTAAATACCTAGGGGTTGTGATGTTACAAAATAGAAGTGATGTTGTTATTCAATGGAAAGTTGGAAATTGAGATTTAACTAACTGTTTTATCAATCACAATTGGCGTAAGAATCATGGATTGACCATTGTCATAAAATATTGCATTATGAGATGTGAATAGTTTTTTACTTGCGGTTTCGCGTGGCTTGAGGCAGTCACAACTAGCGTGCTATTGATTAAGAAGTTGCGTTATCGTCTTTCTAATTACTTCATGATCGTAGATACGGTCATACCCGGTTGTGAAGTTATTGTTATGACAAAACAATTTCCTAAGGGACCAGAAAGTTCTTAAGGGCGCAAAAACAACTGTAACATCACACAAAAGGGAAATTCAATATTAAAGCTGATGCAAGAAGACGATAAAACAGTTTTCTTTTTATCAATGTAACACGCACATTGGACTGCTGATCTTGGAGTCTGTAATATTAGCAAAATGCATAATTAAAATGAAAATAATACTGAGGAGATAATAGAAATGAGCACTGCTAAATGATTCAGTATTCCCAGAACAAATATTTATTATAACTAAAACATATATCGTACCTTAAGCTTAATACTACAATGACGGTAGATTTTTATGTCCATATCATGTCCATTGAGCGCTCTTTTATATAGCCATTGTCCTCTTGAGTCGCTCGTGCTTCGTCACGGTAAGTTACCACAGTTCTTCTTCCTACACTTCACTCAAAACTTAGACGGAACACGTTTTTATTTATTTAGTAAAAATAATTAGATCGGACCGCCACAAATCTGCGTCCGTCTTACTCGAGAAAAACAGTAAAAGTCTTTTTAGCGCTCAAGGCTTCATTTGTTCTCCAGCGAACAAAATAGTGAAGGATCGCATACCTATCCGTATTTTCCTGTTTATATTGCCGCCCAAAGACGACAAATTACATTATTTAGAAAATTCCACCGTCGCTATGCGACGCCTTATTATATATTAATCATTCTTTATAAACAAGTATTTGCCTTCTGGCTGAATTTGCTATTTTAATTAAGCCAAAAATAGCGAATATCACATTGCCTCCCATGAGGAGAGAGGGAATGCCGAAGGATTACCTCGATCCTCATGTCCTCATGAGATATTCGTGATTTTTGGTGTGACATTTACATAATGTTACTGGCGTACAAAGTACATAAATTGAAATTACATTTATAAACATATATCAGATATTTATCATTTTTCAAAATAAAGTTTTTCATTCTTTGTTCATCAGTCACTTCATTCCATAATACCAAGATTAACATTTATGTGCATATTTAAGTTTGGTCCATATTTGCTTATAACAATAAGTGAACGTTCATTTCGCACTTCAGGGGATAGAATTCAGAAATTACTTTCTCTTGAGCTTAACAACTAATACATGAGTACAGTGAGTGCTTATTTTCACTAAACTAGAGTGGACAATGTTCGAGCATCTGTTGACTCCTTGTGGTTCAATTACAGTTTTATAACGTAGCACTACACTTCGTGATGCTTTCACTTTCTGTGTCAGCTGTCTACGGCGTTCATCATGCAGTACATCTGTCCTTTCCACTGTGGTGCCAGGAATTCAAGTGGCTTCCCGGGTTTTTATTTACAATATGAAACAGAAGAAGTGGAAAATTATTAGTATAACTTACAACCTATTGGATACATTTGTTAAGGATCGGGACTGGTCTGGAGTTTAGGGTCTTCCTATAGTGCACATTCATTTTCTTTGTCCATCAAGGGACAGGATTATAATTCATTTTAGCAGTGTTCAGGAGTGCCGGTATTAATGGCTTTAAGGCCTGAGTAATCTAACAATCTACTTCTCACTCATCTTAACTTCAACTCAAGAAAATTGCTTAATTTACATATGAAAATGTAGTCACACAAGTGTACAAATGTCTTTCCTCCAGTATGTACGATTGAAGTCATGGCGGTTAGCAGTTTAAAGTTTGGATTGTTTCGTCACCCACACGTCAGCCACTCACAGCGGCTGCACAGTGTTGCGTGAGCTCCAATACTTAGTATCCGTTCGCGCTCAGGCTGTAACAGAGCTGCTGGTCGTCGATTGCTCCCCTTTTTTTTTTTGTGAACTTCGTATCACACGAGTGCATCGATACAAACACCTCGCGCGCGTTTTCCATCGGAGGAGCCGAACACTGAAGCTGCCTCCACACTTCCCTGTCAACTGCCTCCCATGAGGCTCACAGGTAAGTGACGACGAATGTTTTAGCTGTCGCTGCACTTAGAACAACACTGAACTTTGCGTTGCACCTGTTGTCGTAGCCTTGACTTCTTTTTACACTTGCAGTACAACACTACCACTAGTATACAGTGAACAGTTATTTTTATTATGCACGTCGCACTTTAGTGTGCATCTTCACACAGCATTCGTGCTTAGTTCCTTCGCCGATAGAGTTCATTTACAAAACAATCAATTTTGCAGGTTTCCTCCACTGGTATAGAAAGACTTATATTCTACTATTTACAAAAGATCACTTACGAGCTAATATTTACAATTAATGGTCACTCCTTTTGTTAAGTCCAGTGAACAACTGCTTTATGAATGGACTCCTTATATCTCAAGGTTTACTTTCACTAGTGAACCTAAAAATATTCTTTCAAACTTTCTTTTAAGTGCTCATCTCCTCATTATGAAAACTACAGGTTTCGCAACACTCGTTGCATTTATTCTTTAGTGCACCCAAGATCATTTTCTACTGCCACGCAGCATATCTACTACTTAACGAGTACACATTTAACGCTGAATCTTTTTTTTGTGCTTTCCTTTGTGCTTGCCAATTTTTTTTTATATTTGAGGGCAGACTGGATAACAATAAGTCTCCCTCTTCGCTTCATGTACTCAGCAATCGTTCTCTGTTAAAAAAAAAAAAATAGGGTAACGCGTGTCTACTATTTTTCGCATGAATGGAACTACCGACAGTTCATTGGGTTTACGCAACCGGTCCATAACAAACATTACCAAAGCTAGCGAAGTTCATCACGCTACGTGTCTCATTTCTCATAAGCACTGCTTTGCTTCGAAGCACACGTGCCTTTTACAAGTCGACCCTTGGTCTGGGTTAATGAACCAGAATCAAAAGGAACGGGCACAAGGAAAATGGCTTTCATAAGAGGAGTGTCTTAGGAGACATTTTTGCAATAAAATCTGCATGTAAATAAAATTATCATAATAAACATAGGCACATATATAAATTTCAACCTCTTTCATTACAGCATGCTTTGCTACTTCTACGTCTTACTCTGGTTATAGTCAATATTAAGTTTAAATATCACTGCATTGCTTGTTCTTTAGATTAGCCTTCAATTAGGGTATTGAATGGTCACTAGATTACTCTACAAATCTTCTGAAGATCTTTACTTGGACTTATTTATGATACAGGGGGCTTGCTGTGTAGTTATTTAGTACCTTGATTCTACTGAAATCAATTCGTCAGCTAACATTCCTCATATACTCTTTACATTGGGCTCAGATCACAGGGAAATAGTTTACTTTCATAGCAATTAGTGGCCTCGTGGAGTACTTACGCTACTTTATTGATGCTTCATGGTTTGCCTCTATTTGTACTGTATTTCACCTAACTTAGTTTACTACAGCTTATTGTCTCCTTGCGTGAACACATGTGGGTTACCACTTGTTTTTCCATTTAACAGCACGCTTTAACTGAACTTTAAGCTATTTCTTCTACTCCTGTCCACTGTCTGGACTGTTTGAACATGTACCTTTTTTTTAAGCAGGTAATTTGGGCTTTTACAACAGAACTTCAAGTACTTACATTACTAAAAATAAATCTATAAATATTCTTGTACCTTGAGAGAAGTGCTTATTTACGCATCCTCCTCCATTTCTCACCTTTACATATTTTATTTAGCTCCGGGCAATCACCTCGCAAGCACTTTTTTTTTTCTTAATACTAACTTAAAATTAAATTGAAATTCTTGGTGCAACCTCAATTTCCTGCTTCAGCTTGTTGAAGAAATATCAGTTCATGTTCATCACTATAAACAATTTTTCCATACATAGCATTTAATACTTAAAGATGACATGTAGTAGCCGTTACCATGTAGTCAGTGCGCTGTTCAACACAATACTTATCATTAACAGTTCACACAAGGGAATTTCCAGTAAGCAAGAATTCATTTCCACGACAGTATTTAACCACTACCATTATAAAATTTCTTTAAGTCTTGGTGGTGAAATAAGCCTTTTACTCTCCCCGTAGCCGGGTCAGTTAATAAATAACTCCCTATGTGCGGTTTCCTTAAAATAAGGTAAGGACCTTGGTACATGTGTTGCCACTTGCGATTTTTTTTACATATTAAGGATGGCTTGAAATGAGTCTTAAGTAATACCTTTTCACCTACATGGTAATTTACAACTTTGTTTACTTTTTTATCATAGACTTTCTTCCTTAACTGAGCATTGGTGGTAATGGAACTTAAAGCTTCTCGAATTTTGACATCTAGATCTATCTCAGGGCTAGGTATCTTGGGAAGAGGGTCAACCCACTCATTCTGTTCCTTCTTTCGAGATATCAGCTCGTGTGGAGTAAAACCTGTGGAAGTGTGTGGCAAATTATTAACTATCTCCTCAAAAGGTGTCACAAAATCAACCCAACGTGTTTGCTTGTCTGGAATGTACGTCCGAACAAATCTGTTAAACTCCTTGAAGATCCGCTCAGTCAAATTCGACTGAGGCCTAAAACGTGATATTAAGATCTGCTTGACATTGTGATGGGCCAAAAACTCACGCCATTTGCGGCAAGTAAAGTTGGATGCATTATCTGAAAGTATAGATTCGGGGACTCCGAATCGAGGGAAATAGTCATTTTCAAGACAGCGTATAATAGGCGGAGCACAAGATGTCTTCATAACATACATTCGAACGTATTTTGTGAAGTTGTCGAGAACAGCAACGAGGTATTTGACACCTCCCCTACCCATCGGTAGAGGGCCAGCCAGGTCAATGCTAATGAGCTGATTAGGTCTTTCTGCGATGATCGGATTCAATGGAATTAAAGTAGGAATATTCAGAGCTTTCGCCTTTTGGCAGATGACACAGAATTTTAGCAATTTGTGTATGCGACGATGTAGGTTGGGCACATAACAGTAAGTAGCAATCTTCTTTTTACACTTCTCTGGACCATAGTGGCCCCAAGAAATGTGGGTATACCACAAAAGATGTTCGACAAAGCTGCTAGGTATACAAACAAGCCAGTTGTCTGATGACACAGAGGTACGATGAAATAATACCTGATTATGAATCTTGAAGAATTTGGACAACTTATGGTTTGGATTTTCTTGAAGAAGTCTGATTATTTTTCCCCACTTGGGATCTGTGCTCTGTAGTGTCTGGATTTGCTTGCACAGTTCCAAGAAATATTTTCTATGAATGGGATCCTGCATAAGAAGAACTTTGTAATTCGACATCTGTTCTACCAACTCACTTGTCTCAGGCAGACCTTCTGGTGAACGAGAAAGTGCGTCTGCAATAATGTTATCCTTGCCCTTTATATACACAATATCAAAGTCGTATTCTTGCAAAAATAAACACCACCTGGTCAGGCGCGGATGTTGTAATTTACAGGTCAAAAGATACGAAAGTGCTTGATGGTCCGTAAATACTTTTATCTTTCTGCCAAAAATGTAATAATTAAACCTCTTGAAGGCCCAAATAACTGCAAGTGCCTCCAGCTCAGTAACTGAGTAGGACTTTTCACATTCTGTTAAGACCCTACTCGCAAAACTAATCACTCTGATCTGCTCTGTTTCGTCTACTAATTCAATCTGAAACAAACAAGATCCAATTCCAACAAACGAAGCGTCTGAGGTGATACAAAATTCTTTGTCCATTTGTGGATGACAGAGAATGTTATTGCTTAAAAGACCATCTTTAATTGCCTGAAAAGCTTTCTGACACTCTGGTGTCTAAATCCAATGCGTACTTTTCTTGAGAAGATTGTGCAAAGCGGGATTGTTCATTACTTGACCAGACAGAAATCGTCGAAAGAAAGACGAAAGACCGAGAAATCCTCTTAGTTGCCTCTTAGTTACCGGTGTAGGGAAATTCTTAATCGCAGACAACTTTTCCGGGTCGGGTTTAATCCCTTCAGGTGTAATCACATGACCTAAAAACTTTACCTCACCTTTTCCAAATTTTGACTTTTTCAGATTTGCTGTAACACCATGTTCTTGAAATCTCTGAAACACCCTTCGTAGAATAGCTAAATGATCTTCCCAGTTCTTAGTGGCTATCAACACGTCATCTACATAAACAGTTACCTCATCCAGAAGTTCAGGTCCTAACACAAAATCGAGAGCAGAAATAAATATTCCCGAGCTCACATTTAAACCAAAAGGCATGACCTTAAACTGATATGAGCGGCCGGCAAATATAAAAGCAGTATATTTTCTGGATTCCTTGGCTAATTTCACCTGCCAATAGCTACTTCTTAAATCAAGTGTACTCAAAAATCTAACGCCATGAAATTTTTGCAAGTGCTCCTCAAGTGCTTCAGGACGAGTCCTTCTCGGTACAATTATTTTGTTTATTGATCTGGCGTCCAGTACTAGTCTGACACTACCGTCCTGTTTAAGTACGGACAACAAGGGACTTGAGTACGGCGAATTCGATAACTCGATAACATCCCAACACAGCATTTTCCTAATCTCATGCTTTACAGCTTCTCGTCGGGCGTAGGGTACTGAATAGCTTGCTTTGCAGAACGTTGAGTGGGGAAGCACTTCCATTTTATACTCGAACCCTTTTATTACTCCTGGTTTCTTTGAAAAGATTTTCTTGTAACTTACTAATAAATGGAACAACTCATATTTCTGCTCCCCCCTGAGTTCAGTCGATTCCTTGGCTTTAGCATCGATCTCGTCTTTGTCAGGAAGTAAGTCTTCATACTCATTGTCATTTATGTCATCCCATTTAGTCAGGTCATTTGTCTGATCAAAGCACGGTTTGCCTGTCCTCTGTCGTCTCCAAACCTGATGCAATGTCAACACTGCCTTCACCTTACTCCTTAACAAGTTAACAACAACTTGTTGTTGATTTACGATAAAGGTACACACTCCAGATTCAATATCTATCACTGCTTTTGTTTGTCGAAGAAACTCCATCCCCAAGAGACATGGAACTGACAAGTTCTTTACTATTAGAAAGTGGCAAAAAACCAAAACAGATTCTATCTGCAGTTGAAGCTGCGTCTGTAAACTAACTCTCTGTTTCAATGGACCAATCGCTCCCGATATGGAGCAACCCTGAATCGGCAATGATAAAACTTTTGAAACAGAAGACACCTGTCTGAAAAGACATGATGACATTACATTGATGTTTGCTCCAGTATCAACAATGGCTGTGACAGGAATGTTAGCAATAGAAATCTTAATCGAAGCCTGGACCTGTTCATCATAAATGTCATTAATGTCTTGAGCTTCTAGGTCAGGTGCAAGGTCATCTCGTAAGTCGGTCTCATGGTCGTACCGTATCGCATTAACATACTCAGAGTATTCGTTAGTACCCCCACTGGAACCGGCAGCGACCTCTAGGAGGCTGAAAGGCGCTGCCTCTAATTTTCCGCAGGATGTTTAACCTGTTTGTCATTCATGGCCTTAAGTGTTTGTTCCGTTTCATATTGGTGCTGGTTATGTGGTACAAATGCCGGTGTAAAGGGGTCAAATCCACTGGGTGCATTCACTTGTGAATAGAATACTTGAGAAGGCTGATGTCGCCCGATCTTTTGGTTGCCGGCAAAACCATTTCCTTGTGAAGGAAAGTTCGCATTTGGTGCCATTTGAAAATTGTTCCGCGGTCCTCTATCCTGTGAAAAGTTGTTCTTATGTTGTGCTGGGTGGCCTCCGCCTCGCCCATGCCACTTGCTATTTTTCGACCTATAACTTTGATTGTACACTGGCCCATTTGAAAAATTACCACTAGTTTGTGGAGAATTTCCATACTGCTCAGGCGCAGAATTAAAGGGTGGGTTTCCGTACTGATGTTGTACCTGGTGGTTGTAAATTGGGTGGTATCTCTGCTGATTACTGTAATTGGTTTTCTGCTTCCGTTTAAAGTTATTGCCGTTTGCGTTTTGATAACCGCTGGCAGGTTGGTAACAGCGGTCGCAGTAGCTCGCTCTCTCCTTCGGCGCATTGTTGTCCGCGTGCGATGCATTCTGCTGGCTGCCAGGGAAGAATTTGCCGCTGCCAACCTTGGAGCGCACATCCTCGCTAATTAAATCTAAGGAATCTAGCACAGAAAGGAATACATCCGTGTCTTCTTCGGACACATTTACTAGTTTCTCTCTAATAGACACAGGGAGTTTGCTTTTGAGAATCATAATTACGTCCTTGGAAGAAATCGGAGAATCCCAGAATTTAATTTTTGCTAGATACTTCTCGAAGTATCGCCGGAGACTTCCATGCTTCTCATTGAAAATTTCCGCACCATACACCTCCTTCCTTAATCTTTGCTGTACCCCATTACTCCAAAATTTTGCCAAGAACATTTTCTCAAACTCTTCATAATTCCTACACGTGTCTACCATTTCCGTTCCCCATAATGCTGCATCACCAGAAATAAAGCCAGTGACGAACTGAATACGCTGTCTGTCTGTCCAGCTCCTGGGAAATATGCCGGAAAAATTCTTTAGGAACACGATGGGGTGTATTTCTCGTTTCTGCGGATGAAAAACAGGAAAAGTGCGATGCTTGATCACACTTTCCTCTTGCATTAAACTCACAATTGTGGGCTGATCATTTAGTTTCCGCACTAGTGGCTCAACAGGACTGTTGTTCTGCATGCAATCAGGTGGTGAACCGTAAGGAGTTGACTGACATTCGTCACCGTCTAAAGAGTTGTTCCCTATAGTTTGCGTATGTGTGTGCGGATTTTCTACCCAGTTTCTCAGCATTCTGACTTCGTCCACTACTTGCTGCTTCCACTCGGGAAGATCCCGTGTAAGTGTCCTCCGAATCTGTCCCAATTCAGAAACCACTGTGTCTCCCGACTTACCAGGAGCAGCTAAGATTTCATAAGTTACATCCTTGACAGTCTCCCTAAGCTCCTCCCTGACCTTCTTTTCGATAAAAATATCTTTACCCTTTATCCATTCATCGTAGTGTTCCGACAATGCCTCTGTGTGTGCTTTCACGGTGCTCTTAACCTGTTCTTCAATATTGATTGAGTCTATCTGCCTCGACAGATCCTCTACTACACCTTCAATGTCAGATACTGCATTTCTAACTGAGTTTATTTCTTTGGTAGCTGCCTGAATTTTTGTGTTTAATGTTCCAGATACTTCAGCTATTTCACTTTTCACCTGTTTCTGCATTTTCTGAATTTGATCACTGATCTTAGTTTGCACCTCACCCAAATGGGTATTTAATTCAGCCGTAATTTCTTTATGCAGATCTGTTTTGATTGTGCCTAGCTCTGTTTTTAATGATTCGCTTACAGCATCTAGTCGGGCGTTAACAGTCTCATTTTGTGTTTTTACTGACTCGCTTACAGCATCTAATCGGGCGTTAACAGTCTCATTTTGTGTTTTTATAGTCTCATTTTGTGTTTTTATATTCTCATTTACTGCGTCAAACTGTTGTTTCAGCATTTCCATTAACGCACCGAGGTCATTTGTAGCTGCAGCGGGAAGAGTTTGGACTTTAGGGTCACTTTCCCCTGTTACAGACATGGTTAGTTCAGTTTCCACACGGGAACCTACCGTTCGCGATCGTAAAGGGTATGGAATACTATTAACGTCTTCACTCCCGTCTCCTGTTGTCACCTGTCTCTGTTTACTATCTGCCATTTTCGTCAGTAAATCAGGTGCTACGCAAGGCTTTCGTCGTTTGTCAGTGACGTGGTGAGTCCGCTAAGAGCACCGCTCTCGCGTGAGCAACAAATGAAATTCTATCTGGCAAGAAGACAAGATGGAACCTAACCGTTTCAGACAAATGAATGAAGATGCTCTTCACTGCAAATTGCGCACACTATCCACCATGTTGAAAATGCAATACAGGTATACTAACAATGGGGAGAAATAATTTCTATTATCAGACTACGAAGAATTTTACTTTGAAAGATAAACTAAAGCAGATTTTCTATAGCGGGAGGAGATAGAAAGGATGTGGATCGACTTGGAAAAGCAACGTTGCTACTGAAGCACTACACTGCGTGTGCAAAATTCTGACTTACTTTTTGATGGCTTGATTACCGCTATGTTGTCTCAGCAAATTCACGTCTCTTTTCTTTTCTTTTCTCTCGGTAATTAAACTGCGTTATTGACCGTTATTCTCACAGAGAGACGATGTGTACATGAAACGACAGAACATTTATTAACACAAGCACATAGAAAATTTTCCAAGAATTTGAACTAATTTTTGGTCAAGTCCCTGTTCGGGCGCCAAGTGTGATGTTACAAAATAGAAGTGATGTTGTTATTCAATGGAAAGTTGGAAATTGAGATTTAACTAACTGTTTTATCAATCACAATTGGCGTAAGAATCATGGATTGACCATTGTCATAAAATATTGCATTATGAGATGTGAATAGTTTTTTACTTGCGGTTTCGCGTGGCTTGAGGCAGTCACAACTAGCGTGCTATTGATTAAGAAGTTGCGTTATCGTCTTTCTAATTACTTCATGATCGTAGATACGATCATACCCGGTTGTGAAGTTATTGTTATGACAAAACAATTTCCTAAGGGACCAGAAAGTTCTTAAGGGCGCAAAAACAACTGTAACATCACACAAAAGGGAAATTCAATATTAAAGCTGATGCAAGAAGACGATAAAACAGTTTTCTTTTTATCAATGTAACACGCACATTGGACTGCTGATCTTGGAGTCTGTAATATTAGCAAAATGCATAATTAAAATGAAAATAATACTGAGGAGATAATAGAAATGAGCACTGCTAAATGATTCAGTATTCCCAGAACAAATATTTATTATAACTAAAACATATATCGTACCTTAAGCTTAATACTACAATGACGGTAGATTTTTATGTCCATATCATGTCCATTGAGCGCTCTTTTATATAGCCATTGTCCTCTTGAGTCGCTCGTGCTTCGTCACGGTAAGTTACCACAGTTCTTCTTCCTACACTTCACTCAAAACTTAGACGGAACACGTTTTTATTTATTTAGTAAAAATAATTAGATCGGACCGCCACAAATCTGCGTCCGTCTTACTCGAGAAAAACAGTAAAAGTCTTTTTAGCGCTCAAGGCTTCATTTGTTCTCCAGCGAACAAAATAGTGAAGGATCGCATACCTATCCGTATTTTCCTGTTTATATTGCCGCCCAAAGACGACAAATTACATTATTTAGAAAATTCCACCGTCGCTATGCGACGCCTTATTATATATTAATCATTCTTTATAAACAAGTATTTGCCTTCTGGCTGAATTTGCTATTTTAATTAAGCCAAAAATAGCGAATATCACAGGGTGACATTGCAACCAACAGCCAAATGCTTCACAAAACATACAACAGAACGTGCAGTCCAAGCAATAATAGCAATACAGGACATCAAAAACATCCGCCTATTCAGTCTAGAAACAGCCATGAAATTATTCAATGTAAAAATCTTGCCAATCCTGGCCTATGGGATGGAGGTTATATGGGACCACCTGACAGAAAAAAATCTAGAAACACTAGAAAAGGTGAAATCGACTTATCTAAAAAGAGCACTAGGTCTCTCAAAGACAACAAAATCTCGGCTAGTGTGCCTGCTAGCGAGAGAGACATTCCTAATTGAAGACATCAAACTTCGATATATGATGCCACACACCAGGGCTTCCGGAAAGCAACTGAAGATCGTGGAGGACAAACGAGAAAAAGTATGGCCGGAGTTCTATGGCACCGAAGCAATGACGAACCGCTCATGGACAGCACCAAACTTCGAGCTGCCACATGTCGTAACTAGACTTTCTATTCACGGCTTTCATCACCTAATTTGCAAAAACAAAACTTATCACGACCCAACCACAACATTTGTATGTGAACTGTGTAACGAAGATTGTGAACGATATCACATAGAACTGTGCAGTAAAAGAGTGAAATCGATAAATGAATATGCAAAAATGTAAAATGTAAATATAAATGTAAAATATTAAGCAAAGTAACTGTATATGGCTATTTGGCTGCAATTTTATTAAATAAAATAAAAAAACGAATACATTAAAAAAATTATACAGTGTGACTCTTACTAACGTTTAAAAACTCCTGAAGCGACGTAGATGACGCCGTGATAAGTAATTTAGTATAAGACACATGAAGTCGTAAATGTCGAGGTAAACCCCAAAAGTTGGAGTCAAACGTTGACGTCACCAGATGACGTACCTCGCCGCACGCACAGCAGTGGAGCCTGTCGTCTCTCGTACCTAATCATCCCAAGCTAAGTATTTTGGTCAGTGTGGCTCCAGGCCTACGTGCTTGTCTTTGGCGCATGGGGTTCGGGGTTCAAGTCTTACGTCTGGCAGGCAGTATTTTTTGCATTGCGTTAGACAATTATGTGTTTACATCGAGGCTGCGAGGTGCCGGGGTTAAGAAGTGTTTTGCGGACACTTTAATTCTAAAGAATCTGCATATGGCTTGATCACGCACTCACCCCCCCCTTTCTATCACGATAATTAAAGCACCATGATAAATACATGCGGAAACAATTAGTGAAGTGATCCTGTAAATTATAATTACCGAGAGTTGCACACAGGCGATAATTAAATTAAATTATGAAGGAATTAGTTTCCTTAGTACTCACTAATCAATATGTGAGGAAATGGCAGCTATTAATTTACTACTGAATGACAAACACTTTAAGTATAACAAAGTGAGGTATTGAGCTAAGAACATGGAAAAGTATACTATACATTACAATGAATCCTAGTAAGGGCACAGCGATTGGAATATCGAACAAAGAGGTGGCCGCGTACTTGAAGGGGCTCCTACTCTCAAATAACTTGAACAGTGATCTAATCAACCACCCGAGTCCGCACATTAAAAGCTAGATCGTGACCCTCTAACAGTATGGCGATCGGTAGTGAGAACTCTAATTAGAACAAAATAGAAAATTTGGGTGGTATTGGTGACACCGAGAATATGTGCTGCTGAGGGCTTCAGTGCAAGAACTTGTACAAAGTTCCTATAATGGCAGAGTAGTCAAGATACTTTACCACAAACGTCTGCAGCTGTAAGAAGTCGGAAAATAGCAAACAGGTGGTGCAGTCGCTGAGATCTGGGACATCGACACTTCTAATATGTCATCTTTGGTATTAATAACAGATTCAGCTGTAGTTAGTTCTTTATTATTGGATCACTACCGGTGACCATGTGACCATGTGACAAAAACATACGTTCACCTGATGATGTGGTTTTTAATACCACGAAACCGGTAGTGATCCGATAATAATGGACTAAATACAGGTGAATCGGTTATTAATACCCAAGATGACTACTCATAACTGTGGCTGCCCACCTACATGGTTGTCGGCACTTCTAATATGCTCCGACGGTGAAGAAAAACCCGACACGAATTACTTCTGTCCGGGTGCACTTACTAGCTCGTGGTAAAGTGTCTCCAGTAGGAGACACAGAGAGGGACGCTTAACATGAAACCGGACGATACCGAGGCTAGATCCAGAATGACCTCACTAACGAGCACCACGCCCACACATTCCAAGTCGAGCCCTCCGTGACCCTCACCACTGTCGAAAGTCCCCAGTAGACAGCGCCCGCAGGAGCATGCTGTAATTGTAAGATTCAAGGTGCAGTTGGAAATTCCACTAAACTGGCGAGTGACATATACCCGTCCAATGGAGGCTTCTCCCGCCAATTTCAGGACGAGGCTCTCTGACGTCATAGAGCGTCATCGCGAGCTGCCCAATCGATTTCCTACATCTGTGCTGGGACGGGAAAATATCCCGCCCACCGCTACACACGTAAGACCAAAAACTCATCGATCTGCCGGGCGCCCAAGAGTCGCACCCAGAGGGTCGTTTAGCGTCCGCTTCTGGGGAGATCGAAATACATTACTCGTTGTTAGCGTCGGCTAGAGTGTCGTACAACGATTACACCTGCGCCAGGCCGTCACCTTCCCAGTCGCTTCACAGTGTGTACACTAGCGTGGACTGTTACTCTGGTCACACGCGCAGGAGGACGGGCCGGTCGCTGTTGTCCGCGTACACTCAAGCCGGGTACATACACGCAACAAAAGTGTCGCCACGGCTAGTGCCATACTGCAGTTACACTGCAGTGGCATGTATGAACTCCCAGTTTTTAACCGCGCAACTTAAGAGACACGGTTTTTGTCACGCCACAAAAAGTTCAGCTTGGTCGCACTTTGTTGCGCCACGTTCCTACTACCACTGCTCCCTGGTGGCAGTCTTTCGAAACACGAGCATTCTGTCGCAGTTATCGTGATGTAATTGCTGCTGTACGCCTTTCGATTTCAGTGTTTTTGTTTGTTTTTTTTTAATTTTATTTCTGAAAAAAGTGAAACCAATGGTGGGTAAGTACCCTTTCGGAGCTTCTAGAACTACAACAATGGCAAGCCATGTTTGATTTTCTGCAGCAGTGTGTGTGTGTGTGTGTGTGTGTGTGTGTGTGTGTGGGTGGGTGTGTGTGTGTGTGTGCAATATTTACAAACCAATGGTATGTGTCTTCCTCCAACATCCGTCTGATTTTTTCCCATAGTCGGCTCGTTCCATTAAGACGGCAGAATTGCCCTTGGCAGCTGGTAGAACGATGGTGAGAGCATCATTCCGGAGAGCACGGAGGCCACTGCGTTCAGCTCTAGTCATGTTTGAAGCTGGTGGTTTGGATTTTAAAAGAATTCGGCTCGTTTCTCTGGTGCAGAGGTAAGTCCCTTCTTAAGTGCTGAGATGGCACCTGCGTCGATGTTTCTTGCTGTCATGTTGATCATAGCACGTTCCGTAACTTTATGTTCTGCTCCATGGTGTTGCAGCGAAAGCCTACTGAATTTCCATTTGTCCTCAGCTCGTGGTCGTGCGGTAGCGTTCTCGCTTCCCGCGCCCGGGGTCCCGGGTTCGATTCCCGGCGGGGTCAGGGATTTTCTCTGGCTCGTGATGACTGGGTGTTGTGTGATGTCCTTAGGTTAGTTAGGTTTCAGTAGTTCTAAGTTCTAGGGGACTGATGACCATAGATGTTCAGTTCCATAGTGCTCAGAGCAATTTGAAATTTGAATTTCCATTTCTGCTTCACCGTTGCTCTCTGTCTCGATTATGTTTGCTGTGCAACTGTTGCTGTACCGTACTTGAACCATAGTATCAGCTCTTATCAACGAAAAACAGGACTCGTCTGATCAGGCCACAGTTTTCTTGTCGTCTAGGGTCCAACCGATATCACGAGCCCAGGATGCAGGTGATGTCTGGGAAAGGCACCCGCGTCGGTCATCTGCTGCGATATCCCATTAACGCCAAATTTGGTTCCGGGGAGAAACGAGCCTGTCTTTGCACATCAGTTCTGAGAGAGTGACTTCGGTTCGCTGATGTAAAGGGGATGATCTGGTATGCTGGGGGATATGAATTGCATGTTTACTAGATCGAGACAGCACTCGGTGATATATTCCCTGGTTGGAGATCGGGTTGACGCTCCAATATTATTGCTAGTATCGTATGTATTTGATGACCTGTAGACAACTTTGCGATGTTTAGTTGTCTGTGCAAAATGGTTATCAGTGTAAAACAGTTTATTACCACTGAGTGTAGCGTCTGTAGAAAGAAAGAACAGGTTGGGGGTGTATAGATTGAGGGAACTGTCGGAGCAATTTAGCAATCTTTGCAAATTAACGACAGAAAGCCCCAGAAAGAAAATGCTTGATTGATTGTGGTGGAATATAGGAGCGGTGAGAGCAGGAAGGCTATCACGTTATGTCCGGGGAGGAAGTCTGGATTCAGCGATATATTGGTAAACAGGTTCTGTTAGGGCAGGGATTTTGGCGCATACAAGCTGAGACAACAAGAAAGCGAGCGTTACCTATTTCTGGGGTGCTATAGAATTTAGTAGAGTTAGACTTGGTTACTATTTTAGATAGCAATGTGACTTGAGTATAAGATTGATAACGTTGCTAGATGCGTTTGCGATGGTATGTAGGTACGCGCGGTGAAGCGTGTGTCAAACGTGACGTCTGGTCCATTAGAATCGCTAAGGAGAAAGCAGGTTCTGCTATTGTGGAACGGAATTCTGCAGCGTCTTCGCCGGACCGAACGTAGAGTGAGGATAGCGAGGAATGCCGAATGCGCTCGGCTCTGCTTGGAGTGCGCGCTCTGTAAATCAACCCTGGGTCATTAACGGCGCCTACATACAACTTTGGCCTGTGTTCGGCTGCAGGTCGCGGTTGCACTCCCACCCGATCACGTCAGCACGTGTGTGTAGGTGAACACGTATTTGGATAGGAATTTCTCAGGTGTTACGTATGAATGGGGGTGCCGCCACCTCATGCTTGGGGGGCCCTGGCGCGGGGCCTGTGCATGGATTGACAGCTGACAGCTGCACCACGAGGTTGGGCTGTGGACAGGGTGTGGTGGAGTGTGCTTGCGTGAGTTGATTGCATTATTTTGCAAGCGTGTCTGTAGGCCATGCTATGAGTTATTTGAACAGTTTACGAGTACTGAGCATGTCTACACATCAGTGTGAAGAATTATTTAGGAGCAGTTTGCTATTGTGTAATGAAATTACGAGTTGGTTGCGTATCTGTGGGCTGTGCAACATGGCCCCAGGCACATCAGGGTGGATCTTTTGTATCAGTGTGATAGATATACTCTATCGTTAAGTAAGTTGTTTCAAAATAAATGGAGTGCAGTCAATCCTTACTCTCCCCAGCAGCCCAGAGTAGGCTGAGTGGTTTTGCCTCCATTTTCCTTAACCATCTTGGCTTACATCAGGAAACAGGCGACAGCGTCCTCTGCTGGTGGTACTGAGTACTAGACCTCACGGAGAACACACTGTTTGCCGCCATCGTGGATAACTGTACTTGCATCATCAGTTGATGTCACGGTGGCATCCTCTGGCGGCGACGAAATGTACTACACCAGTTGGGGTCTGGAGCTCATGGTGAACCCACTAGGTGGCGCCATCTTAGATTACGGTACTTGCGTCATCACCTGACGTCACTACAGTGTCCTCTAGTGGCATCGATATGAACTAAGTCAGTTGGGCTACGGACTCAGTGGCGAATATCCTTGGTGGTGGTGCTGCCTCTAGTTGTTTAAATAAAGACTGGTGTATGATTTCGACAGTTGACGATTAGCAAGCAGAGTCTTTTAGATGGGTTATTATTTTGACAATTTAGCAGTTGTTTGGCTATCTGGACGTAAATGTATTGCATTATTTATGAGTGGTTCACATGTCTGTAGGTTGTGAAATGAGTTATTTTTGATGGTTTACAATTAGCAAGAGTGTGTGTAGAGCCTTATATATGGGTCTGTAGGAGTAGTTTGGAGGCCTGTATGCTGTGGGGCATGTCAGAGCTTGTGTTCTGTGATACATATACTCCATCCCTATATGAACTGCTCCCAAATAAATAACGTACACTCCTTCCTCTCATCATCAGCCTAGTGTGGGCTGAGTCCTTTTACCAGCAACCCCTAGGAAGAGGTTGCGCACTGGAGGCTTAGGTTAGTGGTGGTGAGCTTCGTTTGCAACAGTTTTCTTAGGTTGGTAGTGAAAGCCCAAGTGACCTTTCTTTACTGCCAGAATTCAAACTCGGCGGCGGTTTCTAGGAAGAGGTGGTGGTCTGGACCTCAAAAAATAGTTGAAAATAGGTAGTTGAAAGTATAGTGAACACCTTTTCCTACTTATATGAAGTCGAATCACGTGACTAATGCAGTAGCCATGAATTCTAATCACGTGACTAATGCAGTAGCCATGAAGTCGACTCACGTGACTAATGCAATAGCCAATAGGAGGGGTGGGGATTGGGGATGATAGGTCATGAATGAACACCGCACTGATAGTGGGAAAGTGTAGAGCTTCTCATTTGATCATTGTATACTGAAATTTAAATTCAGTTATTGAATATGATTAAAATTGAAATGGAATTAATTACTTAGGTAATTGATAGGTTAGATGTGCAATGTGGGTGTTACTTTAGTTAACATATTTACAGAAGACTGTGCCAGTGCATGTATGGATATGGCGGCCGAGGGTGTGTGACGTAAACGGTCGGACGCCCACGGGCTTGTGGCGCAGTGCATGTCCGGATATAACACGCACGCTCGAGAGAGAGCAGACGATCTTGTGTCATCACGTGACTTCACAGTAGCGCCCTCTGGTGGGCATGATATGAACTAAGTCAGTTGGACTATGGATCTCGTGGTGAACACAGTGTATACCGTCATATTGAATACCTGTACCTGTATCATGATCTGACGTCAGGAAAGCGCCCTCTGGTGGCACTGATATGAACTAAGCCAGTTGGGCTCTGGAGCTCGCGATGAACACACTGAGTACAGCCATCTTGAACGACAGTACTTGTGTCATCAGCTGACATCAGGAGAGCGCCCTCTGGTGGCACTGATATGAACTAAGCCAGTTGGAATCAAGACCCAGTGGCGAACACACATGCTTGAAACTGGTTAAATAATAAAGACCAGTTCTTTTTTCCCACCATTTTCTTTGCTAGGTAGAGATAACTGGGGTGTGATGCATTATCATGTTGGAATTTGAAATTCGTGCTATTTTTCTGGGCTAGGGGGGCGTGGCAATTTCCTGCCAAAATTCAAACTTCCCACCAAAATCCGCCATCTTGATTTACGTCATCGCCACCATCTTGGATTACGGTACTTTGCGCTAGAACCTGCCTTGTTCCAATACTAGCATACGTTAGACAAACATGCAGACTGTGCTGTTGTATCTGACCACAACCTGCATCTGTGCAATGTCCTCAACACGTTGGAACTGTCAGCTGTTATCAGAACAGTGTTCTGTGTAGTTGTGAATGAATTATATCGAAGCTAAGTGAATTCACAAGTGGGCAAATTGTTGGTGCTCGTATGGTGGGTGCTTCCATGACCAACGTAGCCAAAGTGTTCGGTGTTTCGAGATGCAACGTGTCGAAGATTTATGCTGTATACAAGGAAAGAGGTAGAACGTCATCCGCTAAGTCACAACGCAGACGAAAGTATGCGTTGAGTGATAGAGAAAGACAGTCATTCAAGTGGACAATGATGAAGAGTAAAAGGATGAAAATACAAAAGTCACTTTCGAACTGAATGTCGCACTCGCCAACCCTGTCAGCACCGAAACAACAGGAAGGGAAATCCCTCCATAAGCAGGGAATTGCAGGGCTAGCTGGAATTTCAGAACTGCTCATCAGTGATGCAAATGCTCGTAATAGAAATATATGATGCCGAGGCTATAAAAACTGAACTATGTAGCAATGGAAGGAAGTCATTTAGTCGGACAAGTCTTGTTTCACATTGTTTCTAACTTCGGACAGAGTTTATGTTCCGAAAGTGTGGGGTTCACTTATGAATTTGGGCAGCCATAATATGGGTATTCCATGGGTTCCACAGTTACTCTGCAATGTCGCGTTACTGCCGAAGCTTATATTAGCATTTTGGATCATCAGGTTCATCCCATGATACAACGTTTGTTCCCCAGAGGTTATGCTGTGTTCCAGCACGACAAAGTCCCTGTTAACACAGCTCGCCCCGTCCAGGACTTGTTTTGTGAGGCACAATAATAAACTGTCACATCTCCCCTGCCCACCACAGTCACCAGACCTCAATATTACTGAGACTACACTATGTGATCAAAAGTATCCGGACACCCCCAAAAACATACGTCTTTCATATTAGGTGCATTGTGCTGCCACATACTGTCAGGTACTCCATATCAGCAACCTCAGTAGTCATTAGACATCGTGAGCGAGCAGAATCGGGCGCTCCGAGGAACTCACGAACTTCGAATGTGGTCAGGTGATTGGGCGCCATTTGTGTCATACGTCTATACGGGACATTTCCACACTCCTAAACATCCCTAGGTCCACTGTTGCCTATGTGATAGTGAAGTGGAAACGTGAAGGGACACGTAAAGCACAAAAGCGTACAGGCCGACCTCGTCTGTTGACTGACAGAGACCGCTGACCGTTAAAGAGAGTCGTAATGTGTAATAGACAGACGTCTATCCAGACCATCACACAGGAATTCCAAACTGCAACAGGGCCCACTGCAAATACTATGACAGTTAGGCGAGAGGTGAGAAAACTTGGATTTCATGGTCGAGCGGCTGCTCATAAGCCACACATCACGCCTCTAAATTGACAAACGACTCTTCGGTTGGTGTAAGGAGCGTACACACTGGACGACTGAACATGGGAAACACTTTGTGTAGAGTGACGAATCACGGTACACAATGATGCAATCTGATGGCAGGGTGTGGGTATGGCGAATACCCGGTGAACGTCATCTGCCAGCGTGTGTACAGTCCATTACATCCCTTTAATGGACTGGCCTGCACAGTGTCCTGGCCTGAATCCTATAGAACACCTTTGGGATGTTTTGTAACGCCGAATTCGTGCCAGGCCTCACCGACCGACATCGATACCTCTCCTCAGTGCAGCACTCCGTGAAGAAGGGGCTGCCATTCCCCAAGAAACCTTCCAGCACCTAATTGAACGTATTCCTGCAAAAGTGGAAACTGTTATGAAGACTAAGGGTGGGTCAACACCATATTGAATTCCAGCATTACCGATTGAACACGCCACGAACTCGTAAGTCATTTTCAGCTAGGTGTCCGGATACTTTTGATCACATAGTGTGTGTGGTCTACTTTGGAGAGAAGGTTGCTTGATCACTATCCATCTCCATCATCGTTATGTTATCGTGCCACTATTTTGCAGGAATAATAGCACAAGATTCCGTCGAAACCCATACAGGACCTGTATTTATCCATTCCGAGACGACTGGAAGTTTTTTCGAACGCCAACGCTTTACCTACACCGAATTAGGCACGATAAAATGTTTTGTTGGTGGTGTTGCCATATTTTCGTCCACTGCATTTATGCAGACGTAAAAAGAATGTTACCAGAAAATTCTGAAGCAGCATACAAAGCCACTAAGTGCAAACATATTTCGATTAATTACGATGTCGAATATTTTAATGAATATTGGATGATTTGTAAGATTTTTATCTCACTGCATTATGACTGCAACATCTAAATCGTCACAGGAGGTACAAGTCACATTTACGGTACGACAAACTGGAGAAATTTGGAACTAGCTGACGTCATCTAACGGCCGTTGACATGTTTGCTTCAGAAAATAACAGAACCAAAATGTAGGTTTCCTGCTAAGCAATGCAGCTGATATACTGTGAACACGTTGCATAACTCACAGGAAAGCTCTTGACACAATATTTCAGTCTAAGCTGACATCAGGCCGGAAATGCCCAGTGAAAGTAGTTATCAGCTAAAAACTTACCTCTGGAAGGAACGATATTTAAATATCTTTCGAGACAATGGGACTAGAGTATATGCTAAAGCTGCACAATGTTTCTGCTTGCAGCCCACTCTTGTAGTATATCGTCCTTTTCAACAGAAGTTAAGGAAATTTTAATTTATCTTCATCCTTCTGTAGCCAACAGTATCGTCAGCGAATATCCTCACAGAACCTACAGCGTTATTCACTAGATCACCTTTCCTCAACCTTTTTGAATATGCTACCCTTTAATCGGGCAGGTAGGTTAGAAAATTTAAAAAGGGAAATGGATAGGTTAAAGTTAGATATAGTGGGAATTAGTGAAGTTCGGTGGCAGGAGGAACAAGACTTTTGGTCAGGTGAATACAGGGTTACAAATACAAAATAAAATAGGGGTAATGAAGGAGTAGGTTTAATAATGAACAAAAAAAAATAGGAGTGCGGGTAAGCTACTACAAACAGCATAGTGAACGCATTATTGTGGCCAAGATAGACACGAAGCCCATGCGCACTACAGTAGTACAAGTCTATTTGCCAACTAGCTCTGCAGATGATGAAGAAATTGATGAAATGTATGGTGAGATAAAAGAAATTATTCAGGTAGTGAAGGGAGATGAAAATTTAATAGTCATGGGCGACTGGAATTCGAGAGTAGGAAAAGGGAGAGAAGGAAACGTAGTAGGTGAATATGGATTAGGGGAAAGAAATGAAAGAGGAAGCCGTCTGGTAGAATTTTGCACAGAGCATAACTTAATCATAGCTAACACATGGTTCAAGAATCATGATAGAAGGTTGTACACATGGAAGAATCCTGGAGATACTAGAAGATATCAGATAGATTATATAATGGTAAGACAGAGATTTAGGAACCAGGTTTTAAATTGTAAGACATTTCCAGCGGCAGATGTGGACTCTGACCACAATCTATTGGTTATGAACTGTAGATTAAAACTGAAGAAACTGCAAAAAGGTGGGAATTTAAGGAGATGGGACCTGGATAAACTGAAAGAACCAGAGGTTGTACAGAGTTTCAGGGAGAGCATAAGGGAACGATTGACAGGCAAAACGGAATACAAACGTCTCAAAAATGAGATCGACAGGAAGTGCAAAATGGCTAAGCAGGGATGGCTAGTGGACAGATGTAAGGATGTAGAGGCTTATCTCACTAAGGGTAAGATAGATACTGCCTACAGGAAAATTAAAGAAACCTTTGGAGAAAAGACAGCCACTTGTATGAATATCAAGAGCTCAGACGGAAACCCAGTTCTAAGCAGAGAAGGGAAAGCAGAAAGGTGGAAGGAGTATATAGAGGGTCTATACAAGGGCGATGTACTTGAGGAAAATATTATGGAAATGGAAGAGGAGGTAGATGAAGATGAAATGGGAGATACGATACTGCATGAAGAGTTTGACAGAGCACTGAAAGACCTAAGTCAAAACAAGGCCCCGGGAGTAGACAACATTCCACTGGAACTACTGACGGTCTTGGGAGAGCCAGTCCTGACAAAACTCTACCATCTGGTGAGCAAGATGTATCAGACAGGCGAAATACCCTCAGACTTCAAGAAGAATATAATAATTCCAATCCCAAAGATGTGAAAATTACCGAACTATCAGTTTAATAAGTCACAGCTGCAAAACACTAACACGAATTCTTTACAGACGAATGGAAAAACTGGTAGAAGCCGACCTCGGGGAAGATCAGTTCGGATTCCGAAGATTGTTGGAACACGTGAGGCAATACTGACCTTACGACTTATCTTAGAAGAAAGATTAAGGAACGGCAAACCTACATTTCTAGCATTTGTAGACTTAGAGAAAGCTTTTGACAATGTTGACTGGAATATTCTCTTTCAAATTCTGAAGGTGGCAGGGGTAAGACACAGGGAGCGAAAGGCTATATACAATTCGTACAGAAACCAGATGGCAGTTATAAGAGTCGAGGGGCACGAAAGGGAAGCAGTGGTTGGGAAGGGAGTGAGACAGGGTTGTAGCCTCTCCCCGATGTTATTCAATCTGTACATTGAGCAAGCAGTGAAAGAAACAAAAGAAAAGTTCGGAGTAGGTACTAAAGTCCACGGAGAAGAAATAAAAACGTTGAGGTTCGCCGATGACATTGTAATTCTGTCAGAGACAGCAAAGGACTTGGAAGAGCAGTTGAATGGAATGGACAGTGTCTTGAAAGGAGGATATAAGATGAACATCAACAAAAGCAAAACGAGGATAATGGAATGTAGTCGAATTAAGTCGGGTGATGCTGAGGGAATTAGATTAGGAAATGAGACACTTGAAGTAGTAAAGGAAAAATGTAGACTGACAATGGCAAGGGAAGTGTTTCTGAAGAAGAGAAATTTGTTAACATCGAGTATAGATTTAAGTGTCAGGAAGTCATTTCTGAAAGTATTTGTATGGAGTGTAGCCATGTATGGAAGTGAAACATGGACGATAAATAGTTTGGACAAGAAGAGAATAGAAGCCTTCGAAATGTGGCGCTACAGAAGAATGCTGAAGATTAGATGGGTAGATCACAGAACTAATGAGGAGGTATTGAATAGAATTGGGGAGAAGAGGAGTTTGTGGCACAACTTGACTAGAAGAAGGGATCGGTTGGTAGGACATGTTCTCAGGCATCAGGGGATCACAAATTTAGCATTGGAGGGCAGCGTGGAGGGTAAAAATGGTAGATGGAGACCAAGAGATGAATACACTAAGCAGATTCAGAAGGATGTAGATTGCAGTAGGTACTGGGAGATGAAGAAGCTAGCACAGGATAGAGTAGCATGGAGAGCTGCATCAAACCAGTCTCTGGACTGAAGACCACAACAACAACCCCTTTCCCAGTAAAAAAACTTCTGGCAATCAGCCAGAGCCGTAATAAAACTATGCCAGTGATTCCAAAGGCGAAGTATTTCATGTTCTTTCTATTTATACTATACAGATCGAGAGATCAAGTGCACTGTGCAAGATAGGCACAGCGCTCTTCGGGCATATATATATCGTGATTATTGTCTCTTTACGTCTGCTCCGAGCGAGCATAAAATGGAGAAGTTTCTCAAATGACCTGCGCAGCCCTTCGCTTTTCGTACGGGTGGCAGTGGTGGTAGGGCATCAAAATCGAAAAAACAGGCTTTTTAATTACAGTTATTTAAAGTATTGTTTTACTGCCGTGAATAATAAACCTCGATGTGGAATCTGCGACGAAGTATTGTCACGTGACAGTTTGAAACTATCAAACTTGATGCGTCACTCTCAATCAAACATTCTAAGGAATGTGATAAAGTTTTGGATTTCTTCAAAAGGAACTGAAACCCGTAATCAGCAGCAAACTGCTATCATTCAGGTAAAGAAATATTATATTATTGTTTATTTATTTATTTTTTGCTTTAACAACTTTTTTATCTGATTTTCGGTATCCAGTGTTAGAGAGAAACATTATTAGCCAGCTACAGAGTCGCATATCGAGTCGCTCACCGAATCGCTAAAGCAGGGAAGCCGCAAACAGATGCCGAGAATCTTATATTGTCAGCAAACCTGAATCTGGCTGAAATTATATTAGGTAAGTACGAGGCAAACAAACTAAAAAGCATACAACTTCTTGATAACACCACTCAACGAGGATTAACGATATGGCCGGTGACATTCGAGAACAATAAGTCGAAACATTAAAGAAGAGTCCAGATTTTACTTTGCTGTTTGATGAATCTACTGAAGTTTCAAATTGTGCGCAATTTATGGTATTTGTGCACTTTGAAGCAGATGAAAGTATCATGGAAGACATTTTATTCTGCAAAGCACTTCCTGCGAACACTATGGCCAGTGTTTGTACATGTTTTTAGAAAGCATTCGTCACTGCGAGATTGATAAGACAAAACGTGTCGCCATTTGTAGTGATGGTGCTGAAGCTGTGACTGGCGATAATAGTGGGCTCGTTGCGAAATTAAAATCAATAATGCCAAATCTTTCATGGTCACATTGTTTTCTTCATGGACGAACTCTGGCAGCGACGGTTCACCTTCTGATTTAAGTGGTGTGCTTAAAAAATGATGAAACTTGTGTATTCTGTTAAAGGTAAAGCGTTGCAAACTCGGCTGTTACGAATCATTTGTGCAGACATGGGTTTGCTCCATCAAAATCTCCTTTATCACACAGAAGTCAGGAGGCTTTCCACAGAAAAGGTATTGGCACGATCTCTGGAACTAAAGGCTGAAATGTTAATGTTCTCACAAGATACTAAATTTGTACATGCGATTTATTTTTGTGCCCCTGTTTGGTTATTAAAATTAGCATTTCTCCTTGGTGTAGCAATTTTAATGGCCAGTAGTGTACGATGTCAATATCGCCTCTTTCAAAAGTAAACTCTGGGGTTGGTGTTAATTTCATTGACTGGTTCGTCTTTATCTGCGTTATTCTGTTTTTTCTGTCAACTGTCGCTCTTCTTTATGAAATTCTCTCAGTCTGCGTTTATCCCGGGCAAAGTACAATATTGTTTTACCCGCTCATATGTCCTCCCCATCCCCTAATGTCCGCTGATAGGGGATATGTGCATTTGCTTTAGCGCTGCCGGCTTTTCTTCGGTACTCATCACATTCTCCTACGTCACTGGCTTGTTCCTCAGTGCTCGATGTCGGAGCCGTTATCGCTGCTCCAGCTGACTCGGCTGCATCTCCGCGCACGTGGCCTCGGCCGGCTTATCTTTACACTTGTCATTGTTCCTTGCTGGCTCCTCAGCACTCTGTTTCTTTTGTGCGTCCCCGTCTAACACGCTGCGGATGCGGGTAAGCGCATCGGCTACTCCATTCTGTTTACCTTCTTCGCACAGTATCTGGTAGTCGTACTCCTCTAGCTTTAGGCGGAATTTTAACAACAACGACGGATCAGATATATAGCCCAACCACACCAGTGGTTTAAGGTCTATGATTATCTTGAATTTTCGTTTGAATAAGTACGGCTGAAAATATTTGACAGCCAATACTATTGCCAGCAACTCACGCTCTACTGTACTGTAATTTCTCTGTTTTGTTTAGTGTCCTCCATATGTATGCGACTGGCGAGTCTCTTCCCATCGGCCCCCAGCTAATATAAACGTCCAAAGAGTGACTGCATCTGTCATGACAAAAAAGTCCTTGTCGATACCCGGATATGGGAAGATGGGAGGACTGAGCACTTTCTCCTTCAACTGCTGCAAACGCTTCTTCTTGCGCTCCACCCCGTTCATAGAGAACCCCTCTTGTTAGTAGCTCGTGCAAAGGTTTAGCAATTTTACTGAAATTGCTCACGAAACAACTATAATAACCGATCATCTCTAAAAAACTTTTTAATTCAGTCGTTGTCTTTGGTTATGGATATTTTTCTGTTGACTGCACCTTGGTGGGATCAGGTTTTAACCCTTCGTCAGTTAGGAATATCACTTACTTGGGGAGGAACTCACATTTATCTATTTGTAGCTTTAAGTATCCCATTTGCAAACGCTTGAACACTTCTTCCAGAGGAGCATTGTGCTCTCCTAGCGATGCGCCCACTACTATAACATCATCAAGATATACACTACTGGACATTAAATTGCTACACCAAGAAGAAATGCAGATGATAAACGGGTATTCACTGGACAAATATATTATACTAGAACTGACATGTGATTACATTTTCACGCAATTTGGGTGCATGGATCCTGAGAAATCAGTACCCAGAACAACCACCTCTGGCCGTAACAACGGCCTTGATACTCCTGGGCATTGAGTCAAACAGAGCTTGGATGACGTGTACAGGTACAGCTGCCCACGCAGCTTCAACACGATACCACAGTTCATCAAGAGTAGTGACTGGCGTATTGTGATGAGCCAGTTGCTCGGCTACCATTGACCAGACGTTTTCAGTTAGTGAGAGATCTGGAGAATGTGCTGGCCAGGGCAACAGTCGAACATTTTCTGTATCCAGAAAGGCCCGTACAGGACCTGCAACATGCGGTCGTGCATTATCCTGCTGTAATGTAGGGTTTCGCAGGGATCGAATGAAGGGTAGAGCCACGGGTCGTAACACATCTGAAATGTAACGTCCACTGTTCAAAGTGCCGTCAATGCGAACAAGAGGTGACCGAGACGTGTAACCAATGGCACCCCATACCATCACGCCGGGTGATACGCTTGTATGGCGATGACGAATACACGCTTCCAATGTGCGTTCACAGCGATGTCGCCAAACACGGATGCGACCATCATGATGCTGTAAACAGAACCTGGATTCATCCGAAAAAATGACGTTTTGCCATTCGTGTACCCAGGTTCGTCGTTGAGTACACCATCGCAAGCACTCCTGTCTATGATGCAGCGTCAAGGGTAACCGCAGCCATGGTCTCCGAGCTGATAGTCCATGCTGCTGCAAACATTGTCGAACTGTTCGTGTAGATGGTTGTTGTCTTGCAAACGTCCCCATCTGTTGACTCAGGGATCGAGGCGTGGCTGCACGCTCCGTTACAGCCATGCGGATAAGATGTCTATCATATTGACTGCTAGTGATACGAGGCCGTTGGGATCCAGCACGGCGTTCCGTATTACCCTCCTGAACCCACCGATTCCATATTCTGCTAATAGTCATTGGATCTCGTCCAACGCGGGCAGCAATATCGCGATACGATAAACCGCAATGACGATAGGCTACAATCCGACCTTTATCATAGTCGGAAACGTGATGGTACGCATTTCTCCTCCTTACACGAGGCATCACATCAACGTTTCACCAGGCAACGCCGGCCAACTGCTGTTTGTGTATGAGAAATCGGTATGAAACTTTCCTCATGTCAGCACGTTGTAGGTGTAGCCACCGGCGCCAACCTTGTGTGAATGCTCTGAAAAGCTAATCAGTTGCATATCACAGTATCTTCTTCCTGTCGGTTAAATTTCGCGTCTGTAGCACGTCATCTTCGTGGTGTAGCAATTTTAATGGCCAGTAGTGTATGAATGACTTGTTTCCTTGTATACCCATCAGCACTGGGTTCACCAGTCGCTGAAACGTAGATGGAGCCGTCTTCAGTTCCATCGTCATCTTGTTATATTCATAATGGCCCATTGGTGTATTGAACACAGTCTTCTCCCGGTCTTTTTCGATTGTCAGTACTTGGCAGCATTCCTTGGCAAGGTCTAGTGTGGAGAAGTACCTCGCCTTTCCTAGGCTGTCTAGTATCTCTTCTATTCTGGGCAATGGATATACCATATTTATTCATACATCATTTAGTTTCCTGTAGTCTGCCACTACCCGCCATTTCTGTTTGCCGCTCGCATCTGACTGTTTTGGTAAAACGATGAGAGGAAAATTCCAAGCACTGGTGCTGGGCGCTATTATGCTCTCAGCTAACATCCCCTCTGTTTCGGTTTGTAAGGCGCCCTTCTGTCCCTGTGGTATCCTGTAGAGCCTCTGGTTTATTATGGTTCCTGTAAGGTAGCAGTATTTTGCACCTTACTGTAATATAATAATTGTTGCAAAGACGAGTTAGATATCGGTTATTATGTTATTTATCAGGCAATCAGCCTATTGAAATTAATATAGGGAGTATCAGACGGCATAAGACGCGTATTAACTTTAAGAAATTCGCATGTTGCATGAAGTCGGGGCTTTCTAAGAAACGCGGTTAAGCTAGTGCAATGACCTTTTCCCGCGCGAGGGCGAACAGAGAGACACGATTGGTGGGTTCAATTTTGAACGGAGTTTCAGTTTGTTCCAGAACATTCTAGGCGCAGTAAGGCGCAGAATGTTGTAATTGGCTGGAAGAAGCCAGGAAATAATAGTGGGAGCGAACTGTTCTGGTCTAGAGCCACGGGATTGGCCAGCTCGAAAAATAGCGTGGGGGTGCTGATTTTTGCAGAGGGAAGCTTTTGGAGCTATTATCGAGGAGAAGCGTCTTAGCTCATGTAGCGAGCGGACGTCGTGCTTTCGGCTCTGCTGTAGGAGAGTAAATTCTTTTCAGTGTTCTGTGCAGGACTTTGAATAAGTCTGCCAGCTGTAACTGAAACTAGTATTCAGTTAGGGGTACTGTCATGTTTTACTGTTAGAGACAGGCTGATTCCGCTAATTACGGTTGGGAATACTGTCTCACAGGAAGCTGACAGGAGCAGAGCAATGTCCTTGAGCCACACTTTATTGGCTCAAATGGTTCAAATAGCTCTGAGTACTATGCGGCTTAACTGCTGAAGTCATCAGTCGCCTAGAACTTAGAACGAATTAAACCTAACTAACCTAAGAACATCACACACATCGATGCCCGAGGCAGGATTCGAACCTGCGACCGCAGCGGTCGCTCGCCTTCAGACTGTAGCGCCCAGAACCGCACGGCCACTCCGGCCGGCACACACTTTATTAAAGACGTTACTGGATTCCGCCTTTGGGCTGGTGAGTCCCGTCTTAACGAGTGCGAGACGATTGGAAAGAAAGCAGAATTAGCTTTTGAATAGGAGTTTACGAACAGGAAGCCTGTTCGCGAAAATAAATTCATTTGTTGCAATTGAGGCTCCGCGACGATGCAGACGCCATCGGCAGCTTGCTGACCTGTCCACGATGGTGCATTTGGTAATGTGATGCTCAGTTTCGGCATTTAATCCGATATTACGCACGCCTGTGATTACCAGAGCTCACTTTTCCAGCCACGCTCGTATTGAGAATTTGTTAATTGCAGTAGGTTTGTCTGACGTATTTTATGTCGTCTGCAAAGGGGAGAGAGTAGAAAATAACAAGTACAGATTCGTTATCCGACCTTAAGAGTTAGTTTTGGAATTTAAGGGCCATTGGCATTACTAGGTTAATTTTATCACTTATAAAGGTATGTCATTGTTCAGTTTGATGTTGGGAAGATTGTTGTTCAATAAATGTGTTCAATGCTATCCTTGTTTGTTTAATAGTGATCAGTTCCCTGAACACTATTTAGTTATTAAATATTAATGAAAATTAGTGAAGGGGTAGTTTTAATTAAGAGGTTGGGTCTCATAACAGGCCTTCAGCCAGAGCCAACGACACCAATCCAGTAGGCAAAGTGAACAAGTAAAAGCATTCTTGTTAAACCCTCCCCTCCCCCCCCCCTCCCCCGACATTTGGCTGACCCGCCTAGGGTCCCTTATCATCAACCATTGAAAAAAAATCCTTCCAAGCATATTTCCTTTTAGCAAACCCTGCCGTGATTTTACTTTCTCTTTCAGCGCAGGCGGGTGTGTCGGACTTTATAACTGCTCGGAGATGGAACATTCTCCGCAAACATTTCAGGTGTGGGAAACCGTACAGCCTGTTCTCTGGTGTTCATTATACTTGTGGTACACATCCCGTCCTTGACTGTTACTAGTGCTTCCGGTGTATAGACCCCTGGTCTAATTTCTTGGCTCGGAATTATTACCTCTGAGCCTAGTCGGCGTGTAGCCCAGACTTTTAGAATCTTTTCTTCCCATGCTCCAATAGCTATTTCGGGTTGAGTCTGGTCATTCCATGGCCCATTAGTTCTCGGCCCCTGTTTGGATAATTTCTTGTCGCTTCCGGAGCGCTTAGCCTGTTGGCAGCTCCCTATTCTCGGCTCACGCGAGACGGCGGGCGATAGTAACTTCTGTGATTGATCTGTTACGAGACTCACTTGCTTGCCTTTAACTCAGGCTCCCGGAGCGTCGTTATCTGTGAGCAGCTGAGCTGCTATCGCTTCGGGTTCTGTGTGTCTCCTGTGACTCGCCTTTACTTTGGGAGACTCCGGCGTACTTTCATTAGTTTTTCGTTAGGACTGAAGACTTTGGTTGTTCGCCCCCCCCCCCCCCGGTTTCTGTTAGTTTGCTCTATAGTTTGACCAATAGTCGCATCTTCCCTGGCTTCCCTTAATGTGCCCGCATCTCGTGGTCGTGCGGTAGCGTTCTCGCTTCCCGCGCCCGGGTTCCCGGGTTCGATTCCCGGCGGGGTCAGGGATTTTCTCTGCCTCGTGATGGCTGGGTGTTGTGTGCTGTCCTTAGGTTAGTTAGGTTTAAGTAGTTCTAAGTTCTAGGGGACTTATGACCACAGCAGTTGAGTCCCATAGTGCTCAGAGCCATTATTCCCTTAATGTGATTCGTTCTCTACGTATCGCGGAATGCATAATTTTGTATGACCTTGTTCTTTTTCAGAATTCTCCCCCCAGCAGTCTGTCAAATAGTAAATCAAGCCGAGCATCTACTGCTTGGAACTGAGATCCATTCGACCCCTGTCTTGGTCTGCAGCCGTATGGATACCTGCCCTTCTCTTCGGAATTCTTCGTTTGTTATACATTTTATAGTTACTGCCTTCCTGGTGTCTCATTGTACGTGCTTTTCCAAGACACTCGCCTTTGTGAGATTCACATGAGCATCGCTATCAGTTAATACACTACTGGCCATTAAAATTGCTACACCACGAAGATGACGTGCTACAGACGCCAAATTTGACCGACAGGAAGAAGATACTGTGATATGCAACTGATTAGCTTTTCAGAGCATTCACACAAGGTTGGCGCCGGTGGCGACACCTACAACGTGCTGACATGAGGAAAGTTTCATACCGATTTCTCATACACAAACAGCAGTTGACCGGCGTTGCCTGGTGAAACGTTGTTTTGATGCCTCGTGTAAGGAGGAGAAATGCGCACCATCACAGTTCCGACTTTGATAAACGTCGGATAGTAGCCTATCGCGATTGCGTTTTATCGTATCGCGACATTGCTGCTCGCGTTGGTCGAGATCCAACGACTGTTAACAGAATGTGGAATCGGTAGGTTCGGGATGGTAATACGGAACGCCGTGCTGGATCCCAACGGCCTCGTATCACTAGCAGTCGAGATGACAGGCATCTTATCCGCACGGCTGTAACGGATCGTGCAGCCACGTCTCGATCCCTGAGTCAACAGATGGGGACTTTGCAAGACAAAAACCATCTGCACGAACAGTTCGACTACGTGTCAGCAGCATGGACTATCAGCTCGGAGACCATGGCTGCGGTTACACTTGACGCTGCATCACAGTCAGGAGCGTCTGCGATGGTGTACTCAACGACAAACCTGGTTGCACGAATGGCAAAACGACCTTTTTTCGGATGAATCCAGGTTCTGTTTACAGCATCATGATGGTCGCATCCGTGTTTGGCGACATCGCGGTGAACGCACATTGGAAGCGTGTATTCATCATCGCCATACCGGCGTATCACCCGGCGTGATGGCATGGGGTGCCATTGGTTACACGTCTCGGTCACCACTTGTTCACACTGACGGCACTTTGAAGAGTGGACGTTACATTTCAGATGTGTTACGACCCGTAGCTCTACCCTTCATTCGTTCCCTGCGAAACCCTACATTACAGCAGGATAATGGACGACCGCATGTTGCAGGCCCTGTATGGGCCTTTCTGGATACAGAAAATGTTCGCCGCGCGGGATTAGCCGAGCGGTCGAAGGCGCTGCAGTCATGGACAGTGCGGCTGATCCCGGCGGAGGTTCGAGTCCTCCCTCGGGCATGAGTGTGTGCGTTTGTCGTTACGATAATTTAGGTTAAGCTTAGGGTCTGATGAAGTTACAAGTTAAATCCCATAAGATTTCACACATATTTGAACATTTTTGAACAGGAAATGTTCGACTGCTGCCTTGGCCAGCACATTCTCCAGATCTCTAACCAATTGAAAACGTCTGGTCAATGGTGGCCGAGCAACTGGCACGTCACAATACGCCAGTCACTACTCATGATGAGCTGTGGTATCGTGTTGAAGCTGCATGGGCAGCTGTACCTGCACACGCCATCCAAGCTCTGTTTGACTCAATGCCCAGGCGTATCAAGGCCGTTATTACGCCCAGAGGTGGTTTATCTGGGTACTGATTTCTCAGGATCTATGCACCCAAATTGCGTGAAAATGTAATCACATGTCAGTTCTAGTATAATATATTTGTTCAAGGAATACCCGTTTATCATCTGCATTTCTTCTTGGTGTAGCAATATTAATGACAAGTAGTGTAGCTTGGTTTTGTTCCATTCACACCTCTACTTTGCAAACACACAATGTTCTTTCCAGTGCAGTCAGCAGTTCGTACTACCCCTGATGCAGCATAATGAAACTGCTGCATTACGCCTGTTTCGCGTTTCCCGACTCGTTCCTCCTCCGTATATTTGCCCACTTACTCTCCTGGCATTCCCGGGCGAAATGTCCGAACCGGTGACATGTGAGCCATGTCACAGACTTTTGCCTTTAGGCACGGTGCAGAGTGCTTGTCAGATCACTATGTGAACATTGTACCGGCGGAGGAGAATGGGACCGTGACCCGTTACCCTTGAATTCTTTAACATCTATCTCTTTAATTGGCAGCGTATCATAGTCGGGTCTGTGTGGAGCTTCTTTTACTGTGTCTGCCTTACGAACAGTATACCTCTGTCTACAGTCTTGTGCTACGTTCGCTGTCATGCCGCAACTGAAACATTTAGCAGCTACTTTTCGTTCTAGCTGGGACATGTCCACGAACCGGTGCTTCTCCCTGTCAGACAGAATTGCGCATTCTTCTGGCGCCATTAAATCAATGACCTCCGACAGAGTCAACTTTTTGCTTGAGACCTTATTACCGTCTCTATCTTGTCATATAATCCTTGAACAAAGACTGCCCTGCCTAGTTTCCCAATTAAGGCATTACTGCCTACCATTCCCTCGTCCTTTATTACTCCTTTTGCCGTCTCACTGAAATGGAACTGCATTGTGTCCACGCAAGAGCCCAACCGAACCACACTTTCCTCTTTTAATTGCCAGCCATTAAACATTTGACATTCAAAGGAATCGATAGAACGTTTCTTCTCATAATTCTCCAATAACACAGCCCGCACTTGGGACCAAGTTTATGTGTGATCTCTCACTAAGATGTTATTGCGGGCTGAGCCCATTGTCTGTCCAGTGATATATTTTAAGAATACTGTCCTAGCATTAGGCTCTATTAAACTACAGGCATTATCACAGTTGTCTATAAATTCGAATAATTGGTCCCTATCTTCATTAAATTTTCATGGAAGTAATTTAGCTACTTCACTGTAACTCAGGTACACCTGACCCCTCTTGGCTGCTGCAGCGCTATCTCTCTATATCTGAATCCCGCTCCAGCTACTGCCTGGTCTGGGTGCTGACGAGTTCTCTCCATTTGGCTCGGTCCTCCCACCACTTTTCTTCCTCCACTTGCTGCCAGGTCATACCTCTCCTTTCTACAGATATTCTCACTCACATTTTCCACCGTGATCTTGGGCGCCCTCTAGGTCTTTTCCCATCCATCTTTAGTTCTTCCATAATTTTGGGGAGTCTCTGCCTATGCATCCTTTCAACATGCCCATACCATCTTAATCTCTTTTTTTCAATTTCTTCTCTCATACTTTGCTGGCCGGAGTGGCCGTGCGGTTCTAGGCGCTACAGTCTGGAGCCGAGCGGCCGCTACGGTCGTAGGTTAGAATCCTGCCTCGGGCAGGGATGTGTGTGATGTCCTTACGTTAGCTAGGTTTAATTAGCTCTAAGTTCTAGGCGGCTGATGACCTCAGAAGTTAAGTCGCATAGTTTTCAGAGCCATTTGAACCAATAGTTCTTTTACATAAGGAGTTTTGCTTTTTCTGAAACTTCCGTATTCCAAATCAGGAGTTTTATTGTTTAGTACAAATTGCCTCCTGTCTGTAACCTCCTATTAATTTCGTTAGTTATTCTTCCATCCCTAGATATTTCACTCCCTAAATAAGTGAAAATTTCTACCACTTTGAGGGTTTCTCCATTCAAAGTAATATTTTCGTTCATCCCTTTCTCTCTTCCAAATACCATTACTTCACTATTATCTTTATTTATTTTTAATCCATACCTTTTCATTATTTCCTTCCACACATCAAGCTGTAACTGTACATCTACCTCTTTATCACCCCATATTACAATATCATCTGCAAAAATCATCTTCTTGTCTTTTTCTTTTACTATATCTCAAACTGTCCTGTTCATTCCCTCCATCACATCCTTCTGACCTATGCTGCAAACACGCTCGGTGACATCCCTATCGATACCACAATGGAGTGTTGTTGAAGCACTATCGAGAGCATTTTCGTCTGTCACTTCCCTGCCAGGTGTACTACTGGGATTACCGCTGTCTTCCATTGTCACTAACCTTGTCGATTGTGGTGGGCGCGGTGGACTCAGGGCTCGCAATGCTGGTGCGACGTGTGCCCTCTGCTGTGGAGATCCGCCTGCTCACAGTCGTGAGGCAGTGCCGGGTGAAGCGATGCCCCGGCGACAGCGAGGAATGGCCGACTCTCAGAGCTGTGCTGGCATGCTGCAGCGCCCCTGTGGCTCAGCGATGGCGCGTTGCTGTGCTCTGCTGACCTGTGCTGCAAGGACACTCAGTGACATCCCTATCGATACCACAATGGAGTGTTGTTGAAGCACTATCAAGAGCATTTTCGTCTGTCACTTCCCTGCCAGGTGTACTACTGGGATTATCACTGCCTTCCATTCTCACTAACCTTGACGATTGTGGTTGGCGCGGTGGACTCATGGCTGGAAATGATAGTGCGACGTGTGTCCTCTGCTGTGGTGGTCCGCCTGCTCACGGTCGTGTGGCAGTGCCGGGTGAAGCGATGCCCCGGCGACAGCGTGGTGTGGCCGCCTCTCAGAGTAGTGCTGGCATGCTGCAGCGCCCCTGTGGCTCAGCCATAGAGCGTTGCTGTGCTCTGCTGACCTGCGCTGCAAGGACACTCGGTGACATCCCTATCGATTCCACAATGGAGTGTTGCTGAAGCACTATCAAGAGCATTTCCGTCTGTCACTTCCCTGCTAGCTGTACTACTGGGATTATCACTCCCTTCCATTGTCAATAACCTTGTCTATTGTGGTTGGCGCGGTGGACTCAGGGCTCGCAATGCTGGTGCGACGTGTGCCCTCTGCTGCGGTGATCTGCCTGCTCACGGTCGTGTGGCAGTGCCGGGTGAAGCGATGCCCCGGCGACAGTGCGGTGTGGCCGCCTCTCAGAGCTGTGCTGGCATGCTGCTGCGCCCCTGTGGCTCAGTGATGGCGCGTTGCTGTGCTCTGCTGACCTGTGCTGCAAGGACACTCGGTGACATCCCTATTGATACCACAATGGAGTGTTGCTGAAGCACAATCAAGAGCATTTCCGTCTGTCACTTCCCTGCCATGTGTCTACTCGGATTATCACTCCATTCGATTGTCACTAACCTTGTCTATTGTGGTTGGAGCGGTGGACTCAGGGCTCGCAATGCTGGTGCGACGTGTGCCCTCTGCTATGATGATCCGCATGCTCATGGTCGTGTGGCAGTGCTGGGTGATGCGATGCCCCGACGCCAGTGCAGTGTCGCCGCCTCTCAGAGCTGTGCTGGCATGCTGCAGCACCTCTGTGGCACAGCCATGGCGCATTGCTCTGCTCTGCTGACCTGTGCTGCAAGGACACTCGGTGACATCCCTATCGATACCACAATGGAGTGTTGCTGAAGCACTATCAAGAGCATTTTCTTCTGTCACTTCCCTGCCAGGTGTACTACTGGGATTATCACCGTCTTCCATTGTCACTAACCTTGTTGATTGTGGTTGGCGCGGTAGACTCAGTGTCACAATGCTGGTGCGACGTGTGCCCTCTGCTGTGGTGATCCGCCTGCACATGGTCGTGTGGCAGTGTCGGGTGAAGCGATGCCCCAGCGACAGCTTAGTGTGGCCGCCTCTCAGAGCTGAGCGGCCTTGCTGCAGCGCCCCTGTGACCCAGCCATGGCGCGTTGATGTGCTCTGCTGACCTGTGCTGCAAGGACAGTCAGTGACATCCCTATCGATACCACAATGGAGTGCTGCTGAAGTACTATCAAGAGCATTTTCGTCTGTCACTTCCCTGCTAGGTGGACTGCATATATTATCACTGCAATCCATTGTCACTAACCTTGTCGATTGTGGTTGGCCCGGTGGAATCAAGGCTCGCAATGCCGGTGCGACGGGTGCCCTCTGTTGTGGTGATCCGCCTGCTCATGGTCGTGTGGCAGTGCTGGGTGAAGCGATGCCCCGGCGCCAGCGAAGTGTCGCCGCCAATCAGAGCTGTGCTGACATGCTGCAGCGCCCCTGTGGCTCGGCCGTGGCGCGTTGCTGTGCTCTGCTGACCTGTGCTGCAAGGACAATCAGTGACATCCCTATCGATACCACAATGCAGTGTTGCTGAAGCACTATCAAGAGCATTTCCGTCTGTCACTTCCCTGCTAAGTGTACTACTGGGATTATCACTGCCTTCCATTGTCACTAACCTTATCGATTGTGGTTGGCGCGGTGGACTCAGGGCTCGCATTGCTGATGTGACGGGTGCCCTCTGCTATGGAGATCCGCCTGCTCATGGTCGTGTGGCAGTGCCAGGTGAAGCGATGCCCCGGCGACAGCGTGGTGTGGCTGTCTCTCAGAGCTGTGCTGGCATGCTGCAGCGCCCTGTGGCTCAGCCATGGCGCGTTGCTGTGCTCTGCTGACCTGTGCTGCAAGGACACTCGGGGACGTACCTATCGATACCACAATGGAGTGTTGCTGAGGCACTACCAAGAGCATCTCCGTCTGTCACTTACCTGCCAGGTGTACTACTGGGATTATCACTGTCTTCCATTGTTACTAACCTTGTCGATTTTGGTTGACGCGGTGGACTCAGGGCTCAGAATGCTGGTGCGACGTGTGCCCTCTGCTGTGGTGATCCGCCTAGTCACGGTCGTGTGGCAGTGCCGGGTGAAGCGATGCCCTGGCGACAGCGCAGTGTGGCCGCCTCTCAGAGCTGTGCTGGTATGCTGCAGCGCCCCTGTGGCTGACCCATGGCGCGTTGCTGTGCTCTGCTGACCTGTGCTGCAAGGACACTCGGGGACATCTCTATCGATACCACAATGGAGTGTTGCTGAAGATCTATCAAGAGCATCTCCGTCTGACACTTCCCTGCCAGGTGTACTACTGGGATTATCACCGTCTTCCATTGTCACTAACCTTGTCGATTGTGGTTGGCGCGGTGGACTCAAGGGATCGCACGCCGGTGCAACGGGAGCCCTCTGCTGTGGTGATCCATCTGCTCACGGTCGTTTGGCAGTTCCGGGTGAAGCGATGCCCCGTCGACAGCGCGGTGTGGCCGCCTCTCAGAGCTGTGCTGCCTTGCTACAGCGCCTCTGTGGCTCGGTGATGGCGCGTTGCTGTGCACTGCTGACCTGTGCTGCAAGGACACTCGGTGACATCCCTATCGATACCAAAATGGAGTGTTGCTGAAGCACTATCAAGAGCATTTCTGTCTGTCACTTCCCTGCTAGCTGTACTACTGGGATTATCACTGCCTTCCATTGTCAATAACCTTGTCGATTGTGGTTAACGCGGTGGACTCAAGGCTCGCATTGCTGATGCGACGAGTGCCCTCTGCTGTGGAGATCAGCCTGCTCACGGTCGTTTGGGAGTGCCAGGTGAAGCGATGCCCCGGCGACAGCGTGGTATGGCCGTCTCTCAGAGCTGTGCTGGCATGCTGCAGCGCCCTGTGGCTCAGTGATGGCGCGTTGCTGTGCTCTGCTGACCTGTGCTGCAAGGACACTCGGTGACATCCCCATTGATACCACAACGGAGTGTTGCTGAAGCACTATCAAGAGCATTTTCGTCTGTCACTTCCCTGCCAGGTGTACTACTGGGTTTATAACAGTCTTCCATTGTCACTAACGTTGTCGATTATCGTTGGCGCGGTGGACTCAGGGCTCGCAATGCTGGTGCGACGTGTGCCCTCTGCTATGGTGATCCCGCTTCTCACGTTCGTGTGGCAGTGCCGGGTGAAGCGACGCCCCGGCGACAGCGCGGTGTGGCCGCCTCTCAGAGATGTGCTGGCATGCTGCAGCGCCCCTGTGGCTCAGTGATGGCGCGTTGCTGTGCTCTGCTGACCTGTGCTGCAAGGACACTCGGTGACATCCCTATTGATACCACAACGGAGTGTTGCTGAAGCACTATCAAGAGCATTTTCGTCTGTCACTTCCCTGCCAGGTGTACTACTGGGATTATAACAGTCTTCCATTGTCACTAACCTTGTCGATTGTGGTTGGTGCGGTGGACTCGAGGGCTTGCAATGCCAGTGCGACGTGTGCCCTCTGCTGTGGTGATCCGCCTGCTCACGGTCGTGTGGCAGTGCCGGGTGAAGTGATGCCCCGGCGACAGTGCGGTGTGGCTGCCTCTCAGAGCTGTGCTGGCATGCTGCAGCGCCCTGTGTCTCAGTGATGGCGCGTTGCTGTGCTCTGCTGACCTGTGCTGCAAGGACACTCGGTGACATACCTATTGATACCACAATGGAGTGTTGCTGAAGATCTATCAAGAGCATTTTCGTCTGTCACTTCCCTGCCAGTTGGTCTACTGGGATTATCGCTGCCTTTCATTGTCACTAATCTAGCCAAATGTGGTTGGCATGGTGGACTCAGAGCTTGCAATGGTGGTGCAACGTGTGCCCTCTGCTGTGGTGATCTGCCTGCTCACGGGCGTATGGCAGTGCCGGGTGGAGCGATGCCCCGGCCACAGCGTGGTGTGCCCGCCTCTCAGAGCTGTGCTGGCATGCTGCAGTGCCCCTGTGGCTCAGCAATGGCACGTTGTTGTGCTCTGCTGACCTGTGCTGCAAGGACACTCGGTGATATCCCTATCGATACCACAATGGAGTGTTGCTGAAGCACTATCAAGATCATTTTCGTCTGTCACTTCCCTGCCAGGTGTACTACTGGGATTATCGCTGTCATCCATTGTCACTAACCTTGTCAATTGTGGTTGGCACGGTGGACCCAGGGCTCACAATGCTGGTGCGACCTGTGCCCTCTGCTGTGGTGATTCACCTGCTCACGGTCGTGTGGCAGTGCCAGGTGAAGCGATGACCCAGCGAAAGCGCGGAATGGCCGCCTCTCAGAGCTGTGCTGGCATACTGCAGCGCCCCTGTGGCTCAGTGATGGCGCGTTGTTGTGCTCTCTGACTTGTGCTGCAAGAACACTCGGTGACATCCCTATCGATACCACAATGGAGTGTTGCTGAAGCACTATCATTAGCATTTTCGTTTGTCACTTCCCTGCCAGGTGTAATACTGGTATTATCGCTGGCTTCCATTGTCACTAACCTTGTCGATTGTGGTTGGCGCAGTGGACTCAGTGCTCGCAATGCTGGTGCGACGTGTGCCCTCTGCTGTGGTGATCCGCCTGCTCACGGTCGTGTGGCAGTGCCAGGTGAAGCGATGCCCTGGCGACAGCGCGGTGTTGCCGCCTCTCAGAGCTGTGCTGGCATGCTGCAGCGCCCCTGTGGTTCAGTGATGGCGCGTTGCGGTGCTCCTTCTCACCTGTGCTGCAAAGACGCTCGCTGACATCCCTATCGATACGACAACGGAGTATTGCGGCACCCCCTTTCTACCTATTCCTCCACTCTGAATTGCCACTATTATCCCCACACCTGGCACTAAACTTTTCATATCCCCTGCCGTGTCCTGAGAGGAGATAAGACTGACACTCGCTGCGCGAGGCAGAGGAAGTTACCTCAGTCGGCAGTTCTGGTGAGGCACTGCCAGTGAGCTGTCTACTGTAGCTGCGACCTTGTAGACTATTGACTAGTGTAGAGTGTAGAAATCGGTAGGAATCTGGTCAATTAGATGATGTGTCATCCACTCGAAGACAAGTAGTTACTTTCCTTGGTAGTTCCCCTTGGCACATTCCCTAAATATACAGGGTGGTCCTTTGATCGTGATTGGGGCAAATATCTCACAAAGTAAGTCCCCAACGAAAAAACTACAAAGAACGAAACTTGTCTAGCTTGAAGGGGAACCGGATGGCGCTATGGTTGGGCCGCTAGTTGGCGCTGCCATTGGTCAAACGGATATCAACTGCGTTAAACAAGAACCCCCATTTTTATTACACATTCATGTAGTACGTAAAGAAAGATGAATGTTTTAGTTGAACCACTTTTTTCGCTTTATGATAGATGGCGCTCTAATAGTCACAAAAATATGGCTCACAATTTTAGATGAACAGTTGGTAACAGGTAGGTTTTTTAAAATTGAAATACAGAACGTAGGTACGTTTGGAAATTTTATTTCTGTTGTTCCAATGTGACACATGTACCTTTGTGAACTTTGCATTTCTGAGAACGCATGCTGTTACAGCGTGATTACCTATAAATACCATTGTAATGCAACAACTGCTCAAAAATGATGTCCGTCAACCTCACTGCATTTGGCGATAGGTGTAACGACATTCCTCTCAACAGCCAGTAGTTCGTAGAATACAGGACACATGTACTTTCAAATATTTATCCGTCAAAAAGTTTAGATTTCACAGCATACATCTATTATCAGCTTAGACAGACTCGGAACTGAAATACGGTGCACAAACGACAAGCTCTTGTAAGATTCGGCAGTCGCCAGAAATCGCAATGTACGAGGGCAGTTCAATAAGTAATGCAACACATTTTTTTTCTGAAACAGGGGTTGTTTTATTCAGCATTGAAATACACCAGGTTATTCCCCAATCTTTTAGCTACACAACACTATTTTTCAACGTAATCTCCATTCAATGCTACGGCCTTACGCCACCTTGAAATGAGGGCCTGTATGCCTGCACGGTACCATTCCACTGGTCGATGTCGGAGCCAACGTCGTACTGCATCAATAACTTCTTCATCATCCGCGTAGTGCCTCCCACGGATTGCGTCCTTCATTGGGCCAAACATATGGAAATCCGACGGTGCGAGATCGTGGCTGTAGGGTGCATGAGGAAGAACAGTCCACTGAAGTTTTGTGAGCTCCTCTCGGGTGCGAAGGCTTGTGTGAGGGCTTGCGTTGTCATGAAGAAGGAGAAGTTCGTTCAGATTTTTGTGCCTACGAACACGCTGAAGTCGTTTCTTCAATTTCTGAAGAGTAGCACAATACACTTCAGAGTTGATCGTTTGACCATGGGGAAGGACATCGAACAGAATAACCCCTTCAGCGTCCCAGAAGACTGTAACCATGACTTTACCGGCTGAGGGTATGGCTTTAAACACTTTCTTGGTAGGGGAGTGGGTGTGGCGCCACTCCATTGATTGCCGTTTTGTTTCAGGTTCGAAGTGATGAACCCATGTTTCATCGCCTGTAACAATCTTTGACAAGAAATTGTCACCCTCAGCCACATGACGAGCAAGCAATTCCGCACAGATGGTTCTCCTTTGCTCTTTATGGTGTTCGGTTAGACAACGAGGGACCCAGCGGGAACAAACCTTTGAATATTCCAACTGGTGAACAATTGTGACAGCACTACCAACAGAGATGTCAAGTTGAGCACTGAGTTGTTTGATGGTGATCCGTCGATCATCTCGAACGAGTGTGTTCGCACGCTCCGCCATTGCAGGAGTCACAGCTGTACACGGCCGGCCCGCACGCAGGAGATCAGACAGTCTTGCTTGACCTTGCGGCGATGATGACACACGCTTTGCCCAACGACTCACCGTGCTTTTGTCCACTGCCAGATCACCGTAGACATTCTGCAAGCGCCTATGAATATCTGAGATGCCCTGGTTTTCCGCCAAAAGAAACTCGATCACTGCCCATTGTTTGCAACGCACATCCGTTACAGACGCCATTTTAACAGCTCCGTACAGCGCTGCCACCTGTCGGAAGTCAATGAAACTACACGAGACGAAGCGGGAATGTTTGAAAATATTCCACAAGAAATTCCCGGTTTTTTCAACCAAAATTAGCCGAGAAAAAAAAATGTGTTGCATTACTTATTGAACTGCCCTCGTAACTGTTGACCTGGGAAGCAACAAAATAAGACAGTTTTCAGCTAATATAGTTGAACAAATAATCATATGAAAAATATACACACAAAATTAAAGTCTTGCCTTCTGCTTGGCAAAATTGCTTCCCTCATAACGGTGTCTCTCAGGCAAATATTAGGCTCAATGTAGGGTAACAACTTGTCGAAACAAGCTGCATCCATTCTCAAAACATTTTTAAACTATAGTGGATCCTCCAGCCTCATCTGCTTCATCAATAAGGAATAATGGCCCTTTTACTGCTCCCTTCTTTGAAGCCAGGGTTGAACCCAGCAGCTCTTATTTTTGCCGCTTCTTTCTTCCGATTTTTCTTTATGATGAAAGCTGCAGCTATAGTAATAACAGCCAAAGCAATATTTTCTTCCATCCTACAGAGCCTTGTCTTCTGGAAGTATTTAAACGGATTTTATTATGACCGCGTTTACACATGTGAGCGGCTTACTGTTTTATATAAACTGCATGAAAACAATTGAACGCAGCATCATGGTAAAACTCTAAAGTACAAATAAATGTACTTCCCTTAGAAAAAGATGCGAAATACCTGATAATCTATAAAGTGAACCAAAGACGTCGATTCAAGTGCTGGAAGTTGTCAACAAACGCAGCAAACACGTAGAGCAGACAGCTAAACACACTTGTGTCGTATGAACGCTTTTTATGGTTGGACGGTCCATAGCATGGAGCGCTACAATAGAGACGACTTTCTTGAGAGAGTCGCACGTCTAGTGTAAAACGGACTTTAGGGAAAACTACCAGAACGTTCCCACCCCATTTCACCTATCCCTCCGACCAGGGAGCACTTTCTCGCTACTGGAATTTCAACTTTTTCACCGTCGATGACAAACATGCCCATTTCTGTAACAACTTCCTCTCCAAAACATGAGCTGCACTCAGATCAATTTTGAGTCAAATCTTTATTTTGGAGGAATTTCTCTCATTTATTTTAAAAACTGTACTCTCTGTTTTTTGGAGGTCTAAAACTTTCTCTGTAACCGGTTCTGTACACTGGAACTAACAGGCGTGCTTTTTTCTTCTGCTCAGTCAAATACGAGTAACTAGAAGTCCTAACCAGAGACTGCAACTCGTCAGAGTTTCTCACACAACACCCTAAGAAAACTCACAAAATATGCGCACAAAATATTTCGTCCTACAAAGCAGAAACGCGTCACATTGAGTCCGAAGCGACAGTGCTGCTCGTATTTCGCGGACACGTCACCTGGCCTATGCTACCTGTGCTAACGTGCGGGGTGTCAGCACACTTTCTCTTCCACTCGCTATGGACTACTAAAAAGTGAAGCCGACGTATGATACTCGCAGTGGCGAATCACAAACGTAAACAGTGCACACTAACGCCGTGCGGCTGGTCCACGAGGCTCTGTCAACATCCGAATGGAGAATATTGTCAAAACGTCAATACTTGACCTCACACGTTCACGAAATATTGACAATACTGAGAATCCAGAATGAGATTTTCACTCTGCAGCGGAGTGTGCGCTGATATGAAACTTCCTGGCAGATTAAAACTGTGTGTCCGACCGAGACTTGAACTCGGGACCTTTGCCTTTCGCGGGCAAGTGCTCTACCAACCGAGCTACCGAAGCACGACTCAGGCCCGGTACTCACAGCTGTACTTCTGCCAGTATCTCGTCTCCTACCTTCCAAACTTTACAGAAGCTCTCCTGCGGACCTTGCAGAACTACTTGCCCGCGAAAGGCAAAGGTCCCGAGTTCGAGTCTCGGTCGGGCACACAGTTTTAATCTGCCAGGAAGTTTCAATACTGAGAATATTTTGAGGGCCATCAATACTGCTCGTCAATATTTTTAGTGCTGGCAATACATCAGTACGTTTCCTCAGACAGTCAATACATGATTGCTTGACAATGTTAATGAGTGTGTGAGGGCCCTTAAGTTCTCAGCAAGGAGGTAAAAATCTAACATCTTTGGTTGTCAGTTTGTAATTTGTTTGGATTTGTGTTCCGAAGAGCGTGTGAGTGTTCCTTTGAAAAATGCTTGTTGTATTATTGGTTAGATGAAATACAAGGGTTGGAACTTAAATAGTGGCAACTATTCATTCTCAACCGATAGAAAAGAGTGACATATTTGCATCTGTTACTGTCCTTCAAAGTAGTCACCAGGGTTGTGTAGAACCCGCTGCCAGCGACGTGGAAGGCATAGTACGAGAGATGAAGGAATCACTCCGCGGTATTAGCTTCAGAACTGTTCCAGAGATTCGACAGGCAGTAGACCGCTCCATTCGTACCATCGACAGAACAGGCTCTGCTAACGGTATACTACGCCTTCCACATCGCTGGCAACGGGTTCTACAAAACGCTGGTGACTACTTTGAAGGACAGTAAAAGGTGCAAACATGTAACTCTTTTGTATCGGTTGTGAGTAAATAAGTGCCACTGTTTAAGTTACAACCCTCGAAGAAGACTCAATTTTTTGTTTGTAAATATTACAAACGATTATCCGGCGATAATAAATGAACTGCAGACTCCGACTGCGACAAAGTTGAAGGCTGAGAGATTACAAGAAATTTACCGTCGTTACATGGCAATGTTCGGAAAAGGAATTAATTATGCGCAACTACTTAAAGAAGAGAATATACAGTATGAAGTAATGCAGTAAGTCGAAGACTGATTATGAAAATAGTGGGAACTTCAGGCTTCAAGAATTTGTAACTAAAAGTCTAAGAAGCCGACCTTGCTTAGGGTATTGGACGGGTCACAGGTGGCGGATAGTGAAGGTTCCATCAGATATGATGGACAGCTGCGAATACAGAATAAGCAGTCCCGGACCAAAGCAAAATAAAATAAAATCTACTCTGCGTCTGTCTTGTAGCAAGCGGCAAAGTGGTCAGTGTCCGTTCCCCTGCGATGTGGCTGAAATTTATATTCTGGAACTAACCCTTCCAGTCTTAACACTCTGAGTTAACTCAATGAGTCTACTCAACCCCACGTGATTCCAGGTACAATCATCATGGAGTATTTTGGTAATCACAATATTGCCCCCAGGTGGTCAACGGACCGCCAGTATTACAGGTATTTCGGATTCTGGGGCGGCCAGGTTAAAATGCAATTTTATTCAACAGAGGAAGTCGGAGTCCTCTGGCCAACTTGAAACAAAAACAAATACATTTTTTGCAACACTTAATATACATACACTTTTGCAACCAGGTATACTTCCTAAATAGGGAGGTACATTAAAAGAACAGAAAATTCAAATTTTGGCACTTCAAGGAACACTGTGGTGTTATTTTGGATTTAGGCTATAATTCTGTGCGTCTGGTCAACAACCTTAGAGCTACTTTAATAGGCAGAGATACTTGCATGAAATATATAAGTTATTCACATCCAAGTGCAGGATTTAATAGTCATAGATCAGTGGGTTAAATGTTCCTTTTATTCCACAACTATTCGCCTTAGCATATCTATAGACATAATGGCAAAGTCCTCAACGGAATCACACACAAAAAATAACACATCGACACCAGTTAATCTTTTCAGCCCAAAATTTTTGCTACAGAACATTGTATCATATATTAATCCAATCGCATTGTTCGATGCACCCAAATCTAGGAAGTTAGATTCTCGCCACACTCGATGCATATCTTCACATTTTTCGTCAGCTATGGCATCGCCTTGGGAAACCGAAAATATGGTCGATAGCGTGATTTCGAAGAGTTTCTCCCGCCAATCCAGATATTCATACGTCAAAATACTTCCGTATATAATGAGTTGGAAGCTTGAACCACCGGATGTGCAGCACGGGAGAAATGATCAACCTCCTGACACAAAGCCTCACCCAGTTTATGAAGTGGTGCCTGCTAGAATCTGCTCGAATCTAAGAACTGTATCAAATATTTTTTGTTGATCTTCGTCGAAAAATGAAGGTATCATTCTGCGCTGACGGGCAGCACACTACTCCGATCATTGCACAAATCCATATTGTAAAGTATCATTTGTGCTAGAGTGGCCGTCATGAAAATAGACACCTCAAGGTCACACTCGCTCCCGGCAGTCCGTAGGCGCTAAGCGCTATGATTCGCCCGCCTCATTGCTGTGTTGCGGCATGTACACTGTTAAGAGATAGTAAGTCAGCGTCATCAAATGCTGTGTTTCTGTGTGATGTCGGGTGTACTTGTGTGGTTGCAGTCTTCCATAAAACAGTGCATTGTCAAATTCGGTAAGGAGGGAGATGCAGGAGGAAGGGCCTACATGTAGTGCTACAAAGCTGTCGTATCCGAGGTTAATGAAGATTTTTTAATGATCTGACCAACAGTGAAGAGACCAGGAATAATATAAGTCTTGCACAAGTTCATAAAATGGTAGCAAAATCTTGTCGTATTCCGGAATCGACTGTATTCCGTATTAGCAGTGCAATAACATCGGTAGACTCTCTAGATGTGAGCGCGTGTTTTGATTCACCAAATAACGGATATATATGAAAATTCATCGATATTGACAAACGTTAGTGCGTAGAAATATACTTCAACACAACGGCTAGAAAAATACAGAATGATCTCCATGAAAAAATTAATTAATCTGGTTCAGAGATCTCCGCTCACTCGGTTTTTGATTCGGAAAGTATGATGACGGATGAAAAATATTAATGGAACGCAGACACATTGCAGAAGCAAGAACGAAGTTTTGTGTGAAATACACTCACTGTTTGATGAGGACAATAGTCCTGTAGTATACTTCGATAAAACTTGGGTTTCATAAAACCACACGCAAGAATATATTTTGTTCCAGTTCAACGGACATGTAGGCCTGGAAGCACCTACAGTTCATTTTGTATAGCGTATATCGGCGATTTGGGTGAACTGCAAATGAAAAACTTCTAGAGGTGGGGAATATTCTCCGTCGTTTTGTGACGAGGTGTCACGGAACTAAAATCCTGGAGGTGGCATACAAGTACTCGTGCACTGATGCGCACTCAGTCGCATGTCAATAAAATGCAATAACGATGTCTGAGATGTTACCAAAATTAATTTCATAGTTTTCTTAACAACTTTCTCTCTGATAGTTTCTACAAAGTGCAACGGAATGCAAATTTTTCAGCAACGACAGTTTTTGTTACACAGGCGGAACACTTTCACACCTCTTACGGTATTTAATTTTTCATCTCGGAATACTTATATGTTTTCAAGATAAAATAGATATCCTATGCATCTTCAACATCTGAGAATGTTCGTTAACTATTTTCGGTCCAAATATGTCAAAGATTCTGCTTTTTTCCACAAGTTGAAGTAAAAAAAAATATTTTTCCTCAATACTTCTTGTAATGCTAGTTATTATTTTTTTCGTAGCAGCTGGCAAGGATTTTTGTTTGGAAAGTACTCCACCATATTCTACACTAAAAATAGAGATGTCTAATATTCTTTGCAGAATTTTTACTAACATCTGAAATTATCATTAACTGGCAATGCTGGAGGGAGGTCATATAACCCGAGGTTCCTATTTTCATGACGGCCACTATAGCTTGTTCGCCTTCGTAGTAGCTCCAGGCAATATCCTGTTCACAGAGGGAAGGGGTTTTTTCCTCAACCAGGAGCTGATGAGCTTTCGCTAATCCTTCTATATGGGTAGGCCGGAATCTACAATGCAGGCTTGGCGACAGCTTTCCTCATGGCAGCGAATGCAGTTGAGTGGCTCTGAGCATTATGGGACTTAATTTGAGGTCATCAGCCCCTAGAACTTAGAACTACTTAAACCTAACTAACCTAAGGACATCACACACATCCATGCCCGAGGCAGGATTCGAACCTGCGACCGTAGCAGTTGCGCGGTTCCAGACTGTAGCGCCTAGAAACGCTCGGCCACCCGGCCGGCCACTGACCTATGCTCTTGTCTAGTTGTTAGGATACATGTTAACAGCAATTGCTAATAAGCAGCTGAAGTTGATTTATTGAGCTGTTAATGCCCTGCCAGGAGTCATCAGATAAAAGAAGTGCTGTAATCAATCGCAGGGAAATGGCCAATAACGATGCATACTTTTCGCTCTTTTTTTCTGATTGGCTGAAAGTCTATACTCGAAACATTTTCGTGAAACGGTGAGGAGCTCGTACAATCATGGCTTTCGGCCGGCAGAGAAATCGTGTGCCCTCTGGGACGGAGGTGTTGTTTCACGTTACGTATTTTCTCGAGTCGCAAGATCCTTTGTGATCAACCAAGTGACTGAATGCAATGCATAAGACAGAAAATCCCAAGCGCGCGGGCGTCGATCTCCACTAAGACACCGTTTTTGTTTCTCTCGGGGAGTGCTGCGTAATAGTGAGTAATGAGTTGGTAAAAAGAGAGATCTTAGTGCCTTCCGTGGAGCCAATAGCTGTTTGGGGGGTTTTGGTTTTAGTTAACTTGATACACCCGGCTGGGATTATTTCTCGTCAACAAATTTCACTGTTTTATGTGCAAATCTGAGTGTGATTTGTTTGAGAGACCGTTCCCCTGTTGACAGTGAATTGTGCTCCCATCTTGTTGTTAGGATACATATCAACAGCAATTGCTAATAGCTAATTGCAAGTGATTTATTGAACTGTTAGCGGTGAATATTTTCAATCTAGCGGTCGGATCTAGGAATCTTACTGAAAGTAGTTGGGTAGCAACAGGGCTTATAACTGAGGTGATGTATTCTGGAACAGAATCTCATCATAGCAACAGTAATATCCTCAGCAAATCACAGTTTTGGTTTCAGAAGAGTTACTCTACTGAGAATACAATTTACATGTTCACTCACCAAATTTTACAAGTATTAAACAACAAAATAGCGCCAGCTGGTATTTTCTGCAACCTCTCTAAGGCATTTGACTGTGTGAAACACACTATTATTCTAGATAAATTGAAGTTAAATGGGATTGACGGTACAGCCAACCAATGTATAATGTTATATCAATCACAAGTTGTACTCAGTAATTCAACCAACCAATATAGTCCGGGAACGTAATTCTGACTGGGGAGAAATAAAATATGGGATTCCCCAATGCTCAAATGTAGGCCTACGTTTGTTCTTCATATATGTAAACGACCTTCCGTCCGATATACAACAAGCAGAAATACTTCTTTTTGCGGATGACACTAGAGATGTAATCAATCCAAGCATACATAAAGAAACAGAAGAAATGGGACACATTGTTTTTAAAAGTATCAATGGCTCGTTTTCTGCGAATGGTTTCATCCTCAGTTTTAAAAAGACACAACATATTCCTTTCTGCACATCTAGGGGTACTATACGAACGGTAAGTGTAGCACATGTTGAGTAACTAATAAAGCACTCCGTCATCAGGCCACAAGTGGCCCATCGGGACCATCCGACCGCCGTGTCATCCTCAGCTGAGGATGCCGATAGGAGGGGCGTGTGGTGAGCACACCACTCTCCCGGTCGTTACAATGGTTTTCTTTGACCGGAGCCGCTACTATTCGGTCGAGTAGCTCCTCAATTAGCATCACGAGGCTGAGTGCACCCCGAAAAATGGCAACAGCACATGGCGGCCCGGATGGTCACCCATCCAAGTGCCGGCCACGCCCGACAGGGCTTAACTTCGGTGTCTGACGGGAACCGATGTATCCACTGCGGCAAGGCCGTTGCCGAGACTGGGTTAAAACTTAACAACTCTTAGGTATCCATATTGACGACAATTTAAACTGGAAAAAGCACACTTTGAAATTTCCAAAACAAGTTAGTTCAGCCACATTTGCACTTATAACCATTGAAAAAATTGGGAAGAAGGAAATCAGTAAGTTGATATATCTAGCATATTTTCATTCAGTAATGTCACAACCAATACCTCATCCTTAAGAAATAAAGTCTTGATTGTTCAAAAACTTGACGTAAGGATAGAATGTCCTGCTCACCCACGATCGTCTTGAATACATCCGAGGAGTTGGGCATTCTAACAACAGCCTCATGAAGATTGTTGTAAATAATCCACTACAGTTCAAAAGGAACAATGATGTACGACATTACAATACCAGAAGGAAAAATGACATTCGTTCCTCGACGTTAAGCTTGTTTTTATCACAAAAAGGGGTGCACAATGCTGCTACTAATAGTTTTGATCAGTTACTCAGTGATACAAAATGTCTGACAGACAGCAAAGTAAAATTTGAAAACAAACTGAAAAAATTTCGTCTTCATGGCTCCTATTCCGTAGAAGAATTTTTATTCTTATAGTGTGTAAAAGATGGTGGGTAGAAATTACTAGCTCAAATCTGTATACTTAAAAAATATTCTTATAAATGTTCATCATGTAGGCAAATTTACAAATTAAGTTGCGTTGTGAATATAAAATGACTCGTTCCACATCATTACGATTTATCGTGCAAAATGATCCATTCAACATGAAACTAATTAACCTATTACAGACTGTGGAGTTGAAGAAGAATAGCCCTGTCTCGCCTGTCAAAGGGAAGGTAGCGACCTCTGTATAATCTGATTGGATAATTTGACATAGTAGACAATTAATTCGGGTCCTTCAAAAACATTTCTGATTTAATCCACGGAGCAATACGCCGCGTCATCAATCCCGCTCGCGTAACGTAGCGAAGAGTGCGTGGATTATGACTTCGTGCGACGCCACGGAAGCTTCTATGACAGAAGAAACAGAACGTTTCAATATTTGCGAAGTCTTCAGCTGTCAAACGCGTGTCGTACACGGATAGTGTACATACAGAGTGTACAGCAAATAGTTTCATGAAATTCCGAAATGTGGTGGCGCTGTAAGTAGCCTTCAAAATGGCCTCCATAATGGAGGTGCGTTCCAAGCAGAGCCTTGTTGAGTTTCTTTTGGCAGAAAACCAGAGCATCGCAGATATTCATAGACGCTTGCAATATATCTACGGAGACGTGGCACTGGACAAAAGGACGGTGAATCGTTGGGCGAGGCGTCTGTCATCATTGTATCAAGCTCGCGCAATCCTGTCCGATCTCCCGCGTGCCGTCTGACAACACACAGTTCTTACTCTTGCAATGTTGGAACGTGCGGACACTCTCACAAGAGATGATCGAGGGATCGCAATCAAACATTTCACTTCACAACAGGACGTCCCTGTCGGTAGTGCTGACTCACTCATACACCAGTTGCGGTATTCAAAGACGTGTCTTCACCGCGTAACAGGATACAGTAAAGAGCAACGAAGGACATTCTCTGTTGTACTGCCTGCGCGTTAGAAGGCTGATGGTGACAATTTTTGCCGAACATCGTCACGGGCGATGAAGCATGGGTTCATCACTTCGAACCGGAAACAAATGGTTCAAATGGCTCTGAGCACTATGGGACTCAACTGCTGAGGTCATTAGTCCCCTAGAACTTAGAACTAGTTAAACCTAACTAACCTAAGGACATCACAAACATCCATGCCCGAGGCAGGATTCGAATCTGCGACCGTAGCGGTCTTGCGGTTCCAGACTGCAGCGCCTTTAACCGCACGGCCACTTCGACCGGCGAACCGGAAACAAAGCTGCAGTCCATGGAGTGACACTACGCCATTACTCCTCTGAAGAAAAAGTTCAAAGACGAATCCTCAGCCAATAAAAACACGGCGACGGTCTTCTGGGACTCTGAAGTGGCTATTCTGCTTGATATCCTACCTCGTGCTGGAATTATCAACTCTGAATCATATTGTGCTACCCTCAGGAAATTGAAGAAACGACTTCGTGTGTTCATCGCCACAAAAATGCTAATGAACTTCTTCTTCTCCATGACAACGCAATGCCAGGAAGTACTGCGTGTGTGATGAGGAGGTTACTGACGCAGGAAGACGTTGGCTCCGACTGCGATAAGTAGAATGGTATCATGTTGGCATACGGGCCTTCCCAGTGAGGTGGCGTAAAGCCGTCGCATTGAACGGAGATTATGTTGAAAAATAAGGTTCCGTAGCCAAAAGAGTGGGGAATAATATGGTGTATTGGAATCTTGAATAAAACTAACCTCTTTTCAGAAAAAAAACATGTGTTGCATTACTTGTTGAACGCCCCTCCGCAAGTTAACATCAGAGAGCAACCAATCTCATGCGAGGCTCGTCGTCATGTGACTTCTACCGATTTTGGTTTATATCATACGAGCGGAGTACTTAATTTACCGCGGCAAGCTTTCTGGATACCTACACTGCCTGATACAGAAACGAGAAGACATTATAAGTTTACTCGGGTACGGACGGCACACATTCCTTGTCTAGAAAATACTTTTTCTGTATCGCTGGACATATCGACACGTTACTTACACTACTGGCCATTAAAATTGCTTCACCAAGAAAAAATGCAGATGATAAACGGGTATTCATTGGACAATTGCATTATACTAGAATTGACATGTGATAACATTTTCACGCAATTTGGGTGCATAGATCCTAAGAAATCAGTACCCAGAACAACCACCTCTGGCCGTAATAACGGCCTTGATACGCCTGGGCATTGAGTCAAACACAGCATGGATGGCATGTACAGGTACAGCTGCCCATGCAGCTTCAACACGATACTACAGTTCATCAAGAGTAGTGACTGGCGTATTCTGACGAGCCAGTTGCTCGACCACCATTGACCAGACGTTTTCAATTGGTGAGACATCTGGAGAATGTGCTGGCCAGGGCAGCAGCCGAACATTTTCTGTATCCAGAAAGGCCCGTACAGAACCTGCAACATGCGGTCGTGCATTATCCTGCTGAAATGTAAGGTTTCGCAGGGATCGAATGAAGGGTAGAGCCACGGATCGTAATACATCTGAAATGTAACGTCCACTGTTCAAAGTGCCGTCAATGCGAACTAGAGGTGACCGAGACGTGTAACCAATGGCACCCCATACCATCACGCCGGGTAATACGCCAGTATGGCGATGACGAATACACGCTTCCAATGTGCGTTCACCGCTATGTCGCCAAACACGGATGCGACCATCATGATGCTGTAAACAGAACCTCGATTCATCCGAAAAAATGACATTTTGCCATTCGTGCACCCAGGTTCGTTGTCGAGTACACCGTCGCAGGCGCTCCTGTCTCTGATACAGTGTCAAGGGTAACCGCAGCCATGGTCTCCGAGCTGATAGTTCATGCTGCTGCAAACGTCGTCGAACTGTTCGTGCAGATAATTGTTGTCTTGCAAACGTCCCCATCTGTTGACTCAGGGATCGAGGCGTGGTTGCACGCTCCATTACAGCCATTCGGATAAGATGCCTGTCATCTCGACTGCTAGTGATACGAGGCCGCTGGGATCCAGTACGGTGTTCCGTATTACCCTCCTGAACCCACCGTTTCCATATTCTGCTAACAGTCATTGGATCTCGACCAACGCGAGCAGCAATGTCGCGATACGATAAACCGCAATCGCGATAAGCTACAATCCGACCTTTATCAAAGTCGGAAACGTGATGGTACACGTTTCTCCTCCTTACACGAGGCATCACATCAACGTTTCACCAGGCAACGCCGGTCAACTGCTGTAGCTCATCTTCGTGGTGTAGCAATTTTAATGGCCAGTAGTGTAAATAAAGTAAGAAAATCTAATTCACTGCTCGTGGCAATATTTGACGGCCATCAGTTGCTTGTAATTTCTAACTTTCGACAGTAATATTTTCATTTACCTGTTGTTGAAGAAAGGTTTAATAAGAAACGCGAATATAAAATACAAAGAAGTAAATAAATGCGAAACGTATAGGTTAGAACGTAGTGTTCGCTTCTTACCTCGTATACCACTTAGGCTGCAATACCCTCTATCTGTATTTTGAGATTTTAACTGCACTTAGTACTTTACGTAAGCACGTTAAGCAGGAGGCAATAAGTAAATCACAACTGAAGGCGTCAATGAGAAATATGTTTGTCGTTTCGGAAAGTACGTTTAGAAAAGCCATCTTGTAGGACGAGTAGAGATAATGGACTACCGCAGTGGTCACCGTTATTATCTATGCCAATGCAATATACAAATTATCCAGTTAATAAATACTTAAAAGCAAATATATGAAAAGGGAATCTCTTATTCTTGATTAATAAGTTAACTTCGTTAAAATATAGGTATGAAGCTTGCTATCCGTGAGGTGTCTTTTTGCTTAGGATAGTTGAAAGTCTCTTTTACGTTAAAATTTTCCACAAATACTAGATTTCAGCGCAAAATCGGTATCAAATGTCAGAACCCGTTTAAAAAAATCCTTCTAACGATACCTCCTCATTCATCCTTGTACGATTAGTAAGTGATGAGAATGGATGTTGACTTGAGAAATAACATACATGAATGATCATTCCTATGTATAAAACACTTTGGTGTTACTTTCTATAAAGCTCGCACTGTGAACCATAAATCGTATAATCGCATAGACGTAGAATGATGTTATTACTAATCCCCACGTTGCTTAAACAGACACCTCCAGCACGTTTAAATATGAGGTACGGATCGTTTCGGGACTAAAAATATTCCTGTTCGTGAAATGCGTCCCCCCCCCCCCCCCCCAAATTTGATCCTACGTAACATCAAACATGGAAAGTTTTAACATTCCACTTCACCTTTTCTTAATATCTAACAATCAAGAGAGCACGTCCGTTTTGTAGCCCTCGCACCGCAAATTCATGAGACATACTCGATCCCCCTACGTGATGTTATTGCGCCCCTGTCGGCCAAGGAACTGTTAAATGGCGGACCCAGATCAACTGTATGGTAATATCCGCGACACAACGTTAAAAAGTCGCACGTCTGACAAAACTGACATTTCCCTGTAGTAATGCATTTGCGCTCGATAAACTTCCAAGATCTCACCACTAAACAGGGACGATACAGTGCTGATAATCATAGTTAAGACTTCACGAAATTTTTGGCAACTTCGGCAAAGAAAATTTTCGGCATATCAGTTTAAAGAAGTGAAGTTCAGAAAGTCATACCAAAATCAAACAGTCCAATTTCCCTGCAAAAAAATAAACGTTGTCAAACCCTTTCCTCGACCAGCACATCGTCCAGCTACCCATTAGCTTTCTGTTACAACGCAAAACTGTCGCCGAGTAAATCATCGTCACAAATGCCTATCTGCTTTTATTATGGCACAACTCTTACGGTAAAAATCACTTACGCCTGCGCTAAAATGATAAAACTTCAACTCTGGACACCTGATAGAAACGTTTAATTGGTGTAGAACCGCGTAATGTTAATAAAAATAGCTGCCACCGATGGTTAGGTCTCGGTTAAAGTAGTCTTCCCGGTGGCTCTACACCCAGAACACCTTTAGGATATCTGAGTGTGGCTGCGAAAGCCTGTTCACTCACATCCGTCAATGAAATTCAGAAATTCCGATAACAGCCAGCGTCCAGGTGCCGCTGGACCTGCCTTCTATCCTCCACGAGACTGCGCGACCAACTCCCAGATTTCGCTAGTTCCAAGTGACTCCCCTCAATTTGCTGAACATTAAGGCTTCTTACAAGGGGACGCCACAACGTTCGGATCACGGATTTACTTTAAATTTTGTACACTTTTAGCAATCCATTAGGACAACATAATGTGCAAGTACACTATCCACCATTAAAATTGCTACACCACGATGATGACGTGCTACAGACGCGAAATTTAACCGACAGGAAGAAGATGCTGTCATATGCAAATGATTAGCTTTTCAGAGCATTCACACAAGATTGGCGGCGGTGGCGACACCTACAACGTGCTGGCATGAGGAAAGTTTCCAACCGATTTGTCATACACAAACAGCAGTTGACCGGCGTTGCCTGGTGAAACGTTGTTGTGATGCCTCGTGTAAGGAGGAGAAATGCGCACCATCACAGTTCCGGCTTTGATAAACGTCGGATAGTAGCCTATCGCGATTGCGTTTTATCGTATCGCGACATTGCTGCTCGCGTTGGTCGAGATCCAACGACTGTTAACAGAATATGGAATCGGTAGGTCGGGATGGTAATACGGAACGCCGTGCTGGATCCCAACGGCCTCGTATCGCTAGCAATCGGGATGACAGGCATCTTATCCGCATGGCTGTAACGGATCGTGCAGCCACGTCTCGATCCCCGAGTAAACAGATGGGGACGTTTGCAAGACAACAACCATCTGCACGAACAGTTCGACGACGTTTGCAGCAGAATGGACTATCAGCTCGGAGACAATGGCTGCAGTTACCCTTCACGCTGCATCGCAGACATGAGCGCCTGCGATAGTGTACTCAAAGACGAACCTGGGTGCACGAATGGCAAAACGTCATTCTTTCGGATGAACCTAGGTTCTGTTTATAACATCATGATGGTCGCATCCGTGTTTGGCGACATCGCGGTGAACGCACATTGGAAGCGTGTATTCGTCATCGCCATACTGGCGTATCACCCGGCGTGTTGGTATGGGGTGCCATTGGTTACACGTCTCGGTCACCTCTTGTTCGCATTGAAGACACTTTGAACAGTGGACGTTACATTTCAGATGTGTTACGACCTGTGGCTTTACCCTTCATTCGATCCATGCGAAACCCATTTCAACAGGATAATGCACGACCGCACGTTGCAGATCCTGTACGGGCCTTCCTGGATACAGAAAATGTTCGACTGCTGACCTGGCCAGCACATTCTCCAGATCTCTCACCAATTGAAAACGTCTGGTCAATGGTGGCCGAGCAACTGGCTCGTCACAATACGCCAGTCACTACCCTTGGTGAACTGTGGTATCGTGTTCAAGCTGCATGGGCAGCTGTACCTGTACACACCATCCAAGCTCTGTTTGACTCAATGCCCAGGCGTATCAAGGCCGTTATTACGGACAGTCTGGTCTGGGTACTGATTTCTCAGGGTCTGTGCACCCAAATTGCGTGAAAATGTTATCACATGACAGTTCTAGTATCATATATTTGTCCAGTGAATACCCGTTTATCATCTGCGTTTCTTCTTGGTGTAGCAATTTTAATGGACAGTAGTGTAGTAAGGCGTACTACTTTCGAGAAAATCGCAAGTGAAGATTTACGCGTCGAACGTATACCGATGCTTTGCGACCGTGAACACGAGATGGCTTTGGTCAAGTGTTTAGCTTTTGCCTTCCGTAACCGATGAATAACTGGATCGAGTCACACTTATCTTTACGTTTTCTTTTTTTAAATGTGTTTTTTCAACACTGGGCATATAGTTTGATATGTATATTTGAAAGTAACAGAATAAAAAACACATGCATTTGCACGAAATTTTATTGAATTTCCAATGGTATTCGACTAATTTTTATTATTACAGCCAATATTTTATTTATAATTATCGAGAAGTAATGGACCAAACGCATAAAGTTTTCCTGGAAATGTACACCTGTCGTGATCTACGAAATCCCTTCTGCCTGCAATCGGGTAAGATACCCAGAAGTGCGTTGCACCTGGATGCTTCGACCTGCAGACGCAGAGGCCGGCCTGATCCCGTAGTTAACTTGCGTAGGGGTGAGACCTTGCTAAAGGAACAAGAACGAATAGTGTAAGTGCGAATTTTTAAAAAATCATAAAAATTACATTTTTACTGCAAAAAAGAAGATGACGCCCTATTTCTAGGCTACTGCGGAAGATGAATGGCATGAACATTCAATGCATAATGCAGCTGCAAATCGATATTTAAAAGTTGCGTTTGTGCACTGTGATACTCCCCTAGAAGAGGACGTTGAAAGGCAACGCTGTAAATATAAATATTATTGGGAATGTATGCAAAATCTAGTTTACTGACAACATTTATTTTCCCAAAAGAAAGACAGACCTAAATTATGCTACACAAGTTATAATTCAATATCGCAAACAACTAACAGGTGGTTTAGGACCACAATGGACAAGGATCCTGGGTGGCAGACGTGAGTCAAGTACTCTGGCCCTAAAAATGTGGATAACACAATCTGAATTGATCTGACGCTGAGCAGACTTTGCTTGCTCAAATCTACAGAAGTTAATGTAGGTGCAGCTGAGAGCAAGTGGCGATTGAGATCTGTAATCCCTGAGAAGAGGCCGGAGCAGCAGTACGCTCCCCTGTTTTCTTCATGGTTCAAATGGCTCTGAGCACTATGGGACTTAACTTCTGAGGTCATCAGTCCCCTAGAACTTAGAACTACTTAAACCTAACTAACCTAAGGACAACACACACAACCATGCCCGAGGCAGGATTCGAACCTGCGACCGTAGCGGTCGCACGGTTCCATACTGTAGCGCCTAGAACCGCTCGGCCACTCTGGCCGGCCTGTTTTCTTCATGCGGCGATGTAACTTGCAGCTGGCGAGATGTGTGCGGCGGAGGCGACGCGTGAGGCGGCACCTGTGAATCTATCGCGGCCACGAAATAAATGCAAAATCTCACGGTCTAGCGATCAGGGAGACAGATCGCAATTTACTCTCTACTAGAGGCCTGAAATCATGATAGATTTCAGTGTGTGACACACTCGTTCACTGGTCGTACCAAGGACCAATTTGGCTCACTTACATGACAGAGTGCACAATGATACCAAACGTCACGACTGGTAAACCAAAAACGAATAAGTGTGCCCTCAGCAAACGAGTAATCCGAGATGTTTGAAGTCACACTGTCGGTACAGTAAGAACTTCACTACAGGCTCCACAGTCTAAACTACTCGTAAGTGAAGTCAGTCTCAGGACAGGTCCCAAGTACCATCCGCACTTGCCAGAGCATCGACCAGAAGTCCTTTTCCAGACCAATGTCAAGAACCAGAGTGCCTCGCACCTCTCCAGATAAAAAAATTCCGTTTTCCCGCAAAGTGCAAGAATTGCACCGCCTATACCCTGTCTTGAGCCAATCACAGGGCTTTAGAGGCGCTAAATTTTCCCTCCTACATGACAGCACAAACTCATGTCAAACCAGCGCAAGAGTTAAGAAGCCTGCGTCTCTGGAAAAAAAGAAACCACCAATTACTGGCTTTTTTAAAATTTCGCGGAGGGAGAAGATGTTTTCCTCCGAAGTCGCGTTGCTCCCCGCGGCAACAAGCAAACAGGTACAATCTTAAAGATCTTTGTTTAAATCGCCTGTGCCTTGGAGCATGTTAGTCCTAGCTATGAGGTGTAATAAAGATCCTATCTCTAAATGTTTCTCAGACCCCATAGTTTCTTATACAACCGAGGCGGCCGATGGAAGTGAGTCATAGGCCTAATTGCAGTATCGGCGAACAGGAAAACTTGTGAATTTTTATTACGCGTGGCTCTGCACACAATGCCTGGTTTACAACTCCACTGTGTAGACGTCGACTGGTGCCAATGCAGATATAGTGGCATTGTTGTGCTGGAGACCTGTCTCAACTCGGGGCTGCTCTGTCTGCCCTGTACAGCTATGGGCCTGTCCGGTAAGATTTACTGAGGAATGGGCTCCCTGCCAATTGCTTTCAACTTCCACCATGCTGTTTCTGTGAACTAAGAACCATCAAAATACCTCATGCTTTTAGGGCCCTACCAGGCTCCATCAACATCTGCTCAGGCCGTTAACTTTCTAGACTCTCACTCCAGGTGTGTAAGGTTGTAACAAAATCTTTAATAATTTTCCATATACGAAAAATAGGTGAGAGAGTAACTTGTCCTCTCTCATTGCCCTCCACCTGGCGTTGATTTCTGCATGGATAGTGTCTCACTTCAATATTGGCTAGTGTGACACGAACCAGAGGAAATCATTGAAGCCGGCCGGTGTGGCCGAGCGGTTCTAAGCGCTTCAGTCTGGAACCGCGCGACCGCTACGGTCACAGTTTCGAATCCTGCCTCGGGCATGGGTGTGTGTGATATCCTTAGGCTACTTAGGTTTAAGTAGTTCTAAGGTCTAGGGGACTGATGACCTCAGATTAAGTCCCATAGTGTTCAGAGCCATTTGAATAATTTTGAAATCATTGAAAGTAGTAGGAGAATCTCATCTTTATAACCGATATATATGTGTGAAAAAGGTAACTTTGCCAATCAGGGTGGCCCATGGCTAAAACACATCCTACCTTGACCTCATTCATTCCAGGGGTCATTCACTCACATTAAACTGCAAGCCAGCAAGAGTACACGAAAAGTTTGCTGTGAGTAGTATGAATTATGTTAGACCCAGGGGTCATTGCTACATCACAGACTTCTCATAAACATTTGATAGCCGGTTAAAAGACCTTGCAGCAAAGAAATATACCCATTCACACCATACCCTGAGGTCAGAGATGTCTAATGTCTCTAGTCATTTACAAAGTCGTGGAGTATGAACTGTTCTCTGCTCATTGTTTTATCCCTGCTCTATCACTCATTTGGTCACATTCATCAAACACATAGATTCTTAAATTCTCAGTGAACAAGGAAATCACATGTGTAATATGTTTGTCTTATTACCTAAGTTGTGTAACTTCTGTATTATTTTCTACGACATGAAAACAAGTACAGGCACATAATCAGAGCGTTAATAAATGTGCAGAACAACAGATACATCACAATCAGGACAGTTCAATTGATACATACAAAAACACAAAAAGATATTACATAATGATATTACAGAAAGGTATCCTATCGCTCCATTCACAAGGATCCCTGGGGAGACAAAATTTACAATTGAAAACGTCACACAAATTGAAAACATGTCACTTATGCACACGCACCAACTGTGACTGGTAGGGCTGAAGAACAGCAATTTGTGCCCGAGTGGAATGGCCTCTCACTCAGTGAATGGCTTGGCAGAAGTGGCGGCAGACGTCTCTGGCGTTCCCTATCGTCTCGCCGCATTTGGTGTCTGCGCAGCAACTGGCATCTTTGGGCAGCTTACAGTCCACAGCTGGGCCTTTGGCGTCATCCTGGTCAGGCAGCAGTTAGCCACAGCGACTTCTGTGACAGCGTTGAATTTGACGTGCAACCCACCCCCGGCGTAGAACCTCTGCATCGGAACACGCCTGCCGGCACGGGACATCGGATTAGCTCGCCTTTTGTCAACGGGACACGTCCCTCTCGGCATCCCGCTGAGTTGGCTAGGCCCAGCACGCACGTAGACTGTGGTGCCACGCGACTTGCTTGTCCCTCCAATAGCGGTCTGGCGGGTTGTTGGCCGCTAGGGGGTGGCCGCCAGCGCGTGGTGGCGCCCCGCTGTCTGTGCTGGCTTGTGATGCCCTGCTGTCTGCACCAGTAGACATCCGGGCTGCGTGACGTAGGCGCGTCAGCTGGCTGGGTGGTGTGAATGGCGTGGGCTGTCCCTTCCAGCTAACTAATACAATAAAATACCTTGGACTAACCTTCGGCCAACAACTAACACAGAAAACTCACCTATTAACCATCCAACAGAAAGCTCGCAATAGACTAAAACAACTAACCAGCTGAATATGGGGACTCTGCCCCTCCACTATCTTTCACATGTACAAATCCTTGATCTGCTCCATAATTTACTATGCAGATGTTGCATAGATCTCTGCCCCTCCAAAGTTCTATAAATCTCTCCAGATCCTCGACCACCATGCCCTCCGCCTCGCTTTCCGCATGTGTTTTCCTTCCCCCATAGGGAACCTTTACCAACTCATCAAATTCCAACCTCTCATCACTCACACCGAACACCTCTGAACAACCTACAGCGTCTGTAAACGCGGTTCCAACAATCCTATTGTGTCCCCTCTCCTTTACAATCTTAGTGTGCTGCAGCAATTCTACCTACACATCCCACCAACCCTTCACCTGCACACCCTCCACATCCTCTCCCAAAGAAATGTCAACTGTCTCCCTTTCCCAGATCACAAACTCTGCCCCAGCATATGCCTGTCCTGCCAACTCTAAATCCATCATATGATACCACCCCCAAAGGGCTTCCTCCTCCTCATCTCCCTGTACCACATCTCATCCTTTTCCCCTTCCCTGCTGTCCCTGTCCCCTTTTTATCTCAAATCTACAGCTCCCAGTAAAAATTGTCCCTCTCTACTTGCCCCACATAGCCACCTCTGTCTTTTCACCACCCTTTCCAGTTCGCCATCCTCATCACCACCACTCCCCTAGTTCCCTCTTTAGCCACCCTTCTTTTCATGTACAATGCACCGTCCAAGGCAGGTCCTTTTCCAGTTATAGTGAAAGTGGTCATTGTATCTTCTGCCATGTTCATTGCTTTTCCAGTGTTTTTTCTAATGTTTAGTGTCCAAGCATTTCTCAAGTGTTTCAAATGTGCTGTCTGTCCACATTTTTATCACTGTTTGTAAACATTTCATGCCACCAGCATTATATATTTACATTTCTCCCAGTCATGTCACCTTTTTAATTATTTTAAATTCGTAGTATGTGTGTCTCCTTGTTTCTAGCATATAAGTTAGTGTTAAGTTCTACTGGTTGAAGAGCGGATTATTTGTACCACTGCTATTCCACGTTCTCCCTCCCCCTCCCCGCCTACATTGGACGAGGGGTAATGAAATAACAATAAAGAATTAAAATCAGACCTCATAATTTAAATTTTATTGAGTTAGAAACTTAGTGTACGATCATGATCACATTTTAATAAAATATAGCCTGTCACATTCTCGATATGTTTCGTGAGCTACAATTTCCTGTGGCAGTTAATGGAATGGATTTGTGAAATTTTCTGCGTAAGATTTGCACAACATCAGGACATCAAATATACGTGGGTTACCGTATATATTATACATAAAGTGGAATATATAAATTATTTATCGAATGTACGTTAATTTACCATAATGTTGAACCGTGTTAACTTGCTGCACTTCTGAATGTAACAAGAGTTGCGCTGTGTGCTTGCCAATATGTTTAGGGGGGAATGTTGATAGATTCACAGATTTTTTACGGAACATTATTTGTGATATATGTGAAAAGCAGAATCCTACAAGAGCGTTCGGGTTGCTTTATTGTACATTGCGGTGGCTGCAAAAGTGCCAAACGAAACGGGAATAACTCAGATATAAGGCAGCTGCTAGTACTATGAAAACATGATACAATTGTACGGAAAACCACGCATAGAGGCATATCTAGCCTTTGCGAGCGGTAACAATGCATCTACCCTCCCATGGCATTGAAGCCTATTTAGTGGCGCTATATCACAAATGGGAAGCAGTTGTGACTTAAAACAATAATAATTATTATTATTACCGATCACATGTGAAGCAAATAGATGAAAATCTTAATGCTACCAATGTCCTTCGAACTGTATCTACCAAGCAATTACTGACGGAACTCTAAAGTGTTAAGCAATGAACACCTTGGCCGAATGCTACCAAACTCGCACTCTAGTATTTCCATAGCTGTGGGGTAAGTTCATAAAAATTTCTTCCTTATGTGAGCTTATTTTCAGCACAGAAAACAGCCATTCCTAAAGATTAGTCGTGGTGTGACTAAATCATAGCTACTGGATGTGTCTAAAGTAAGTGGATCTTTCCAGATGAAGATGGCAACACAACATGAACAAAGAACGTGCACATTCAGCTTATCGCCATCTTTCGGACTGCAAATAGGGTCGAATCATTGCCGTGAGAGACATAAGAGTATCATAAAGACAGATCGTACAGACGTTTGACTCTAGTGCAAAGACTGGGGAACGAATATGACACGATGGACTCAGGACAACAGTGTAGGAAGCAGAGTAGGCACTGGTCTTTAGAGAGGGGCTGCACTACGAATGGCGGACAGTGGTGGGCTCGCGCGTGCCTGGCCGAAAGGCGAAGGTGGGATCTGGCCGCGTGGCAGCTGCCTTACCCCTTTCCAACAGGTACGGGGTGCTTCCTAGTGGTGATGACATCGTTTCCGAGCCACCACAGGATGCCTCGCCTGTTGGGCCAGTGGCCGATTCTCCGGCAAGGTCCCGACAGTCACAGAGGGCGGGCCTATTAGTTATAGGGAGCTCCAACGTTAGGCGGGTTATGGAGCCCCTCAGGAAAATAGCGGGTAGGTCGGGGAAGAATGCCAGTGTGCACTCGGTGTGCTTGCCGGGGGGTCTCGTCCGTAATGTGGAGGAGGCCCTTCCGGCAGCTATTGAACGCACTGGGTGTGACCGGCTGCAGATAGTAGCACATGTCGGAACGAATGACGCCTGCCGCTTGGGTTCTGAGGCCATCCTTGGTTCCTTCCGGCGGCTGGCTGATTTGGTGAAGACAACCAGCATCGCACGCGGAGTGCAAGCTGAGCTTAATATCTGCAGCATAGTGCCCAGAGTCGATCGCGGTCCTCTGGTTTGGAGCCGTGTGGAGGGTCTAAACCAGAGGCTCAGACGACTCTGCGACTATAATGGTTGCAAATTCATCGACCTCCGTTATTGGGTGGAGAACTGTAGGGCCCCCCTAGACAGGTCAGGCGTGCACTACACACCGGAAGCAGCTACTAGGGTAGCAGAGTACGTGTGGCGTGCACACGGGGGTTTTTTAGGTTAGAGGGACCCCCCCTTGGGCGAAACGATAAAATACCTGACGACTTACCAGAGAGGACATTATCATCGTTGACAAAGAACGTCCGTCCTCAGAGACCAAAAACAGGAAAAGTTAACGTAATATTGGTAAACTGCAGGAGTATCCAGGGCAAGGTTCCTGAATTAGTATCTCTTATTGAAGGAAATAGTGCGCATATAGTATTAGGAACGGAAAGCTGGTTAAAACCGGAAGTGAACAGTAACGAAATCCTAGACACAGAATGGAATATATACCGCAAGGATAGGATAAACGCCAATGGTGGAGGAGTATTTATAGCAGTAAAGAATTCAATAATATCCAGTGAAGTTATTAGCGAATGCGAATGTGAAATAATCTGGGTTAAGCTAAGTATCAAAGGTGGGTCAGATATGATAGTCGGATGCTTCTATAGACCACCTGCATCAGCAACCGTAGTAGTTGAGCGCCTCAGAGAGAACCTGCAGAACGTCGTGAAGAAGTTTCGTGATCATACTATTGTAATAGGGGGAGACTTCAATCTACCAGGTATAGAATGGGATAGTCACACAATCAGAACTGGAGCCAGGGACAGAGACTCTTGTGACATTATCCTGACTGCCTTGTCCGAGAATTACTTCGAGCAGATAGTTAGAGAACCAACTCGTGAAGCTAACGTTTTAGACCTCATAGCAACAAATAGACCGGAACTTTTCGACTCCGTGAATGTAGAAGAGGGTATCAGTGATCATAAGTCAGTGGTTGCATCAATGACTACAAGTGTAATAAGAAATGCCAAGAAAGGAAGGAAAATATATTTGCTTAACAAGAGTGATAGGGCACAAATCGCAGAATATCTGAGTGACCACCATCAAACGTTCATTTCTGAGGAAGAGGATGTGGAACAAAAATGGAAAAAATTCAGAAACATCGTCCAGTACGCCTTAGATAAGTTCGTACCGACTAAGGTCCAAAGCGAGGGGAAAGATCCACCGTGGTATAACAATCATGTACGAAAGGTACTACGGAAACAAAGAAAGCTTCATCATAGGTTTAAGAGTAGTCGAATCATAGCTGATAAGGAAAAGCTGAACGAAGCGAAAAAGAGCGTAAAGAGAGCAATGAGAGAAGCATTCAACGAATTCGAACATAAAACATTGGCAAACAATCTAAACAAGAACCCTAAAAAGTTTTGGTCATATGTAAAATCGGTAAGCGGATCTAAATCCCCTATTCAGTCACTCGTTGACCACGATGGCACCGAAACAGAGGACGACCGAAGAAAGGCAGAAATACTGAATTCAGTGTTCCGAAACTGTTTCACTGCGGAAAATCGTAACACGGTCCCTGACTTCAGCCGTCGCACGGACGCCAAAATGGAAAATATTGAAATAAACGATATCGGAATTGAAAAACAACTGCTATCACTTAGTAGCGGAAAAGCATCCGGACCAGACGAGATACCCTTAAGATTCTACAGTGATTATGCTAAAGAACTTGCCCCCTTTCTATCAGCAATTTATCGTAGATCGCTGGAAGAACGTAAAGTACCTAGCGACTGGAAGAAAGCGCAGGTCGTTCCCATTTTCAAGAAGGGTCATAAATCAGATGCGAATAATTATAGGCCTATTTCGCTTACGTCAGTCTGTTGTAGAATAATGGAACATGTTTTGTGTTCTCGTATTATGACGTTCTTAGATAATACAAATCTCCTTCATCATAACCAACATGGATTCCGCAAACAGAGATCATGTGAAACTCAGCTCGCCCTATTTGCCCAAGAAATTCACAGTGCCGTAGACACTGGCGAGCAGATTGATGCCGTATTCCTGGACTTCAGGAAGGCATTTGATACGGTTCCGCACTTACGTTTAGTGAAAAAAATACGAGCTTACGGAATATCGGACCAGGTTTGTGATTGGATTCAGGATTTCCTAGAAGAAAGAACACAACACGTCATTCTTAACGGTTCAAAATCTGCAGATGTAGAGGTAATTTCGGGAGTACCGCAGGGAAGCGTGATAGGACCTTTATTGTTTACAATATACATAAATGACTTAGTTGACAACATCGGTAGCTCCGTGAGGCTATTTGCAGATGACACGGTTGTCTACAAGAAAGTAGCAACATCAGAAGACTCGTACGTACTCCAGGAGGACCTGCAGAGGATCAATGCATGGTGCGACAGCTGGCAGCTTTCCCTAAACGTAGATAAATGTAATATAATGCGCATACATAGGGGCAGAAATCCATTCCAGTACGATTATGCCATAGGTGGTAAATCATTGGAAGCGGTAACGACCGTAAAATACTTAGGAGTTACTATCCGGAGCGATCTGAAGTGGAATGATCACATAAAACAAATAGTGGGAAAAGCAGGCGCCAGGTTGAGATTCATAGGAAGAATTCTAAGAAAATGTGACTCATCGACGAAAGAAGTAGCTTACAAAGCGCTTGTTCGTCCGATTCTTGAGTATTGCTCATCAGTATGGGACCCTTACCAGGTTGGATTAATAGAAGAGATAGACATGATCCAGCGAAAAGCAGCGCGATTCGTCATGGGGACATTTAGTCAGCGCGAGAGCGTTACGGAGATGCTGAACAAGCTCCAGTGGCGGACACTTCAAGAAAGGCGTTACGCAATACGGAGAGGTTTATTGTCGAAATTACGAGAGAGCACATTCCGGGAAGAGATGGGCAACATATTACTACCGCCCACATATATCTCGCGTAATGATCACAACGAAAAGATCCGAGAAATTAGAGCAAATACGGAGACTTACAAGCAGTCGTTCTTCCCACGCACAATTCGTGAATGGAACAGGGAAGGGGGGATCAGATAGTGGTACAATAAGTACCCTCCGCCACACACCGTAAGGTGGCTCGCGGAGTATAGATGTAGATGTAGATGTAGAAAGTATCGTAGGATTGTTCGAATGGCTCTGACGAAGAGACATATGACAATGGCTAAAATTCGAGCAGAGATTACCGGCAGAGGTTCACCACGAATCGTGGGAAACAGATTAGTGGATGCTGTGTTGAGAGCTCGAGCTATCATACATCGTTTACCGCTGACACAGTATCAAAGACAACAGAGTTTTGCACTGTGTAGAACAGATGCCGCCAAATTTTTTTCGCAGCGGGCTGGATAACTGACAAAACTGACTAATGCGGGTCGCATCATCAGACTAAATTACTTGCAAGCCATAAGGAAAGCTCTGGGGAAAAATACGGAAAGTTCAACGTTCCCTGTTAATAACTGGTGAGGGGCATACAATACATGAAAAACAAGGACAACCGATATATTTATTTCATAAAAAAGTTATCAAAGAAGGCGATGTTAGCAAAAAGATAGTTACATCAGGCCTACTGTCCACATATCCGAATCTCACAAACTAATGAGCAATAAACGTTAGTGAGATTTGTGAAACTGATGTTTGGCTTTCAAGATACCATGCATCCAATCAAGAGAATAGCTCTCAGATGTTCCTCAGTCGATTTCGATCGGTGTGCTGGCTTAGCAAACCTCATTTCCTAAAATGTTTGCCCGCAGATATAATGCCATACGAACAGCAAATTTCTTCAGTTTCAGAAGCTCAACATCAGCTAAGCAGCGGTAAAAGTCAACAAGTTTTCCCTTCTGTGCTTCTCTTTCAACAAGTCATTTGATTCCAAATCAGTGAGCTCCAACTGTAGTCCAGTTGGCACGTGAGTCAATGTTACAATCGGACGGATTCTGGAAAGAAGAATATAGATCTCTCTTCTTTCGAGATCCGAAGATCTCTCCAAATTATGTTTGTTCAAGTCATGAGACTAGGCGCTCAGTCCGGAGCCGCGCGACTGCTACGGTCGCAGGTTCGAATCCTGCCTCGGGCATGGATGTGTGTGATGTCCTTAGGTTAGTTAGGTTTAAGTAGTTCTAAGTTCTAGGGGACTGATGACCATAGATGTTAAGTCCCATAGTGCTCAGAGCCATTTGAACCAAGTCATGAGATTTTAGCACAAAACTCTTTGAAACAGTGAAAATGAAAAAAAGTGTTGTCCTTCCAGTTGTGCTTCAAACAGTGACAACTTTCTCCGAAACACTTTGATGATTCTGTAGAGGTCAGAGACGAGGTTATACTTTTCCAGAAGTTTAAAGTTCAGTTCATTCACGTGGGATGTGATGTCGAGCAAAAATGACAACTTTGACAACCAGGTTGAATCTCACAATTGTGGATCAGCTCTATCTTTTTCAGTTAGAAAAATATGCATTTCGTTTCGGAGTTTGAAAAACAAAAACAGTACTTTACCTCAGCTGAGCCACTTCAGTGCTGTGTGATGAGGCAAGTCACAGAATTCATAATCACTTTCTCCACGAAAAGTATGGAACTGACGGCGATTGAGTGCATGTCCTCGAATGATGTTCACAGCGGAAACGATTGGTTTCAGTACACAAGAAATATCTAAGGCACATAGCAACCAGGAGGTCTCCACATACATGAAGGTCTCCTATTGTACTAACATCTCGAGTTCCACACGTTTTCAAGCAGATTCAAGTACCGCCGGCGGACCGGATGAACTAACGCCGCGGGCCGTAGTTAGGTCACCCCTGGTGTAGAGCCAGAGGCAACCGGGTCATTGATTGGCATTCCGTGTCGTTCAACAATGTGTTTCGCTTCTGTTTGTGGCGGTCGGATCGACGCGACGCATCTGTAGACGACCAGGTGAAAGATCACTGCAAACAGAGGCCCATACCTCTCCAGTTCCTGGAATCAAGGTGTGGGGAGCTACTGTTACAACAGGACTAATTTTGTAGTTGTTGAAGGTAGGCTGATGAATCGCCAGTAAGTGGCAAGAATGGTAAATCCTGTCAAGATTCTCTTCATAACGGGGGTACCAACTGCCATATCGGCCCGCCCGGCTAGCCGCGCAGTCTAACGCGCTGCTTCCCGAGCAGGAAGGAGTGCCGGTCCCCGGCACGAATCCGCCCGGCTGATTAGTGTCGAGGTCCCGTGTGCCGGCCAGTCTGTGGATGGTTTTTAAAGCGGTTTTCCATATACCTCGGCGAATGCAGGCTGGTTCCCCTTATTCTGCCCCAGTTACACTATGTCGACGATTGTGGCGCAAACACTGTCTCCACGTACGCGTACACAATAATTACTCTACCACGCAAACATTTGGGGTTACACTCGTCTGGTGTGAGACTTTGTCCACTGGGACCCGAACTGGACGATAACCCCGGGTTCTTCGGTATGACCGAGCGGGATGGCGCAGTGGTTAGACACTGGACTCGCATTCGGGAGGACGACGGTTCAATCCCGCGTCCGGCCATCCTGATTTAGGTTTTCCGTGATTTCCCTAGATCACTCCAGGCAAATGCCGGGATGGTTCCTCTGAAAGGGCACGGCCGACTTCCTTCCCAATCCTTCCCTAATCCGATGAGACCGATGACCACGCTGTCTGGTCTCCTTCCCCAAACCAACCAACCAACCAACCAACCTTCGGTATGGGGCGGCGGTGGGGTGAGTGGACTGCTGTGGCCTGTTGTGAACCACTGAAGGCTATCGCTGGGATGAAGCCTCTCCGTCGTTTCTAGGTTCCCGGTTCCATACTATATAATACAAACTGCCATATTCCAGCAGGATACTCCAAGACCCCACTACAGTTCTCAACACAAACGCCTTGAGGAATGCACGGATCCTTGACTATCCCGTCCTGTCCCCTGACTTGTCATCCAAAGAGCATGTCTGGTATGTGATGGGAAGACGCAGGGCGGTTGCTAGGTGTTCTGTCGCCCTAGACTAGAGTTCAAAAAAAAAGTTCAAATGTGTGTGAAATCTTATGGGACTTAACTGCTAAGGTAATCAGTCCCTAAGCTTACACACTACTTAACCTAAATTATCCTAAGGACACACACACCCATGCCCGAGGGAGGACTCGAACCTCCGCCGGGACCAGCCGCACAGTCAGAACATGACTGCAGCGCCTGAGACCGCTCGGCTGATCCCGCGCGGCTGGACTAGTGTTCAAAAATGACTTTCCCCGGTATGACCCCTCAACTGCCACCAACATCCAACGCCACAACCGTGCAAATCTCCTATCACACTTTTAATTATTAAACTAAGACGTCCTCATTTTCTGGGAACACTCCTCAATTTCATCCTTTGTCCTCGACTTCTTTAAAACTGATTGAGGAGAACAAATGTCCTCAGTTTCTTATTTTTTTGTCCTCCATTTTTGAAATTTCCCAAAATAATTTATGTAGGAAGAATGTGCTGAACAGTTTAAACCAAAACTCAATTGAATATAATAGTGCGATCAAATGGTTCGAATGCCTATGTACACTATGGGACTTAACTTCTGAGGTCATCAGTCCCCTAGAACTTAGTACTACTTAAACCTAAGTAACCTAAGGACATCACACACACCCATGCCTGAGGTAGGATTCGAACCTGCGACCGTAGCGGTTTTGATCTGTTATTATTTTTATATTGTAATTTAATGTACTGACGGGTTCCATGACCTTAGAAGTCTGCTCCTCAATTTGGTCCTATTGAACTTGACGTGTAAATAAATAAATAAATAAAATAAAAAATGATGATGATTGCAACACAACATCCAGTCCCTGAGCTGTTAAAATCTCCAACCCGCCCAGGAATTCAAACCCGGGTCCCTTCCATGGCAGTTACCCGCGCTGACCACTTTTTTAGCCAAATATGAGCACTTTTTTTTAGACAGGGAATTCTCCCAGGGGCAAAGTGGGCAGGATTAATTTTACGAGGCCTGTCCACAATGCCTCCGTCACCAAACAAAGAAATAGAAGGGTTAAATGGCCATAGGAGACTACTCATTTATTTATTGACAAAAACTAAATCCGCTTCTTCGTGACGTTCTCTGTCGCCAAGATTTTAAAAGAAGAAGGGATACGTGCTAATTGTGTGAAAAAAAAGAAAACAAACACAAGGTAATACTTCTGGGACACGCACATACGGCGTCAATACTCCGCGGTTGCCACAGCCCCATTTCATAGCATTTCTTCTCGTTATGTTGTGTACGAAGCTTTGTGTGTTCAATCTTATACGTGTGGATGTATCAAATTCGTCTCCTGTCATGAAAGATCCGGCTGTGGGGCGTATCGTGGAAAATGCTCCTCAAGAAATTCGAAAAGTGTTGGCTGCTCAAAAATGGCTCTGAGCACTATGGGACTTAACATCTATGGTCATCAGTCCCCTAGAACTTAGAACTACTTAAACCTAACTAACCTAAGGACAGCACACAACACCCAGCCATCAGGAGGCAGAGAAAATCCCTGACTCCGCCGGGAATCGAACCCGGGAACCCAGGCGTGGGAAGCGAGAACGCTACCGCACAACCACGAGATGCGGGCGTGTTGGCTGCATTTAGGGTTCTTCTCAATAACACAATGACGATCCTTTAAATAGTTCCAAAACTCAATGAGTCGTAAGACACGACCTCCAAACAAATAATGAATCGCGTGGCTTCTGGTCCACGTGACACCGTTGTGTTTCGTCATCGGTTTATAAACAGCATCCGGGTGCAGGAGAGAGCGTGAATCGACATAAGCGGTCGACAACCGTAAAAAGAAAGCCAAAATTTGACGTACATAGTACCAGATCTCTTCCAGCGGCCCACAATGTAGCCAGTGTTCGTCTATATCCTGAACATTGCAGTTAACACATAAAAGCGAATCGGCGAGATGGAACCTATGGAGTGTCTCTCGAGTAATCTGGTTTTTGTTCACTGTCACGTGCCAGGTCGACCACAAGTCTGAATCTAGCATTACCGCTTTGACAGTGCGCCGTAGGACTTTCCAGTGAATGGTAGGGTATGTCAGTACGATGACATTAGGCGACGGGTGGCGAAGTAGGGTGCGATAGATGTCACTGGCGGTTGGTAAGCGAGAGACAGAGAGGACGTGTCATAGGGAGCTATACTCCAGGTAAAACCTCCCAAAATAGGAAAATGGCACCGTCATCTCAGTAAGCGCCACCAGAAAGTCAAAGGAAGACGTTGCCAGAGCCTCCATCAGTAAACCCGCGAGACTGGTCGGGCAACGCCTCCAAGGCTTTAGGTGCATACCAGCATGTAGAGACCTTATCAAGGAACAAGAGCGGCAAGATGTTTATAGCGCTGATTCAGTAGACGATAAATACACTCCTGGAAATTGAAATAAGAACACCGTGAATTCATTGTCCCAGGAAGGGGAAACTTTATTGACACATTCCTGGGGTCAGATACATCACATGATCACACTGACAGAACCACAGGCACATAGACACAGGCAACAGAGCATGCACAATGTCGGCACTAGTACAGTGTATATCCACCTTTCGCAGCAATGTAGGCTGCTATTCTCCCATGGAGACGATCGTAGAGATGCTGGATGTAGTCCTGTGGAACGGCTTGCCATGCCATTTCCACCTGGCGCCTCAGTTGGACCAGTGTTCGTGCTGGACGTGCAGACCGCGTGAGACGACGCTTCATCCAGTCCCAAACATGCTCAATGGGGGACAGATCCGGAGATCTTGCTGGCCAGGGTAGTTGACTTACACCTTCTAGAGCACGTTGGGTGGCACGGGATACATGCGGACGTGCATTGTCCTGTTGGAACAGCAAGTTCCCTTGCCGGTCTAGGAATGGTAGAACGATGGGTTCGATGACGGTTTGGATGTACCGTGCACTATTCAGTGTCCCCTCGACGATCACCAGTGGTGTACGGCCAGTGTAGGAGATCGCTCCCCACACCATGATGCCGGGTGTTGGCCCTGTGTGCCTCGGTCGTATGCAGTCCTGATTGTGGCGCTCACCTGCATGGCGCCAAACACGCATACGACCATCATTGGCACCAAGGCAGAAGCGACTCTCATCGCTGAAGACGACACGTCTCCATTCGTCCCTCCATTCACGCCTGTCGCGACACCACTGGAGGCGGGCTGCACGATGTTGGGGCGTGAGCGGAAGACGGCCTAACGGTGTGTGGGACCGTAGCCCAGCTTCATGGAGACGGTTGCGAATGGTCCTCGCCGATACCCCAGGAGCAACAGTGTCCCTAATTTGCTGGGAAGTGGCGGTGCGGTCCCCTACGGCACTGCGTAGGATCCTACGGTCTTGGCGTGCATCCGTGCGTCGCTGCGGTCCGGTCCCAGGTCGACGGGCACGTGCACCTTCCGCCGACCACTGGCGACAACTTCGATGTACTGTGGAGACCTCACGTCCCACGTGTTGAGCAATTCCGCGGTACGTCCACCCGGCCTCCCGCATGCCCACTATACGCCCTCGCTCAAAGTCCGTCAACTGCACATACGGTTCACGTGCACGCTGTCGCGGCATGCTACCAGTGTTAAAGACTGCGATGGAGCTCAGATGCCACGGAAAACTGGCTGACACTGACGGCGGCGGTGCACAAATGCTGCGCAGCTAGCGCCATTCGACGGCCAACACCGCGGTTCCTGGTGTGTTCGCTGTGCCGTGCGTGTGATCATTGCTTGTACAGCCCTCTCGCAGTGTCCGGAGCAAGTATGGTGGGTCTGACACACCGGTGTCAATGTGTTCTTTTTTCCATTTCCAGGAGTGTATAATGCTTTTCTCAAGACTTTTCTCGTGCTCTTTCAAAGTTGCCTTCCGTTAGAACGTTCAAAACAGGGTACTAGCACAAACAGGCAGCCTGGGTGGCAGACTAGAGGGATAAGAATATCTTGTAGAACAAAGTGGCAATTATATCAAAACGTTAGAAACAGTCAAAATCTAAATCCAGCAGCCCATTACAAACAGTATTGTAAGGTGCTTAAAAATGTTATTAGGAAGGCTAAAAGTATGTGGTATGCAGATAGAATAGCTAAGTCTCAGGATAAAATTAAAACCGTATGGTCAGTCGTAAAGGAAGTGGCTGGTCTGCAGAGACAGGTCGAGGATATAGACTCAGTGCGTAGTGGGAATGTCCGTGTTACTGATAAGTCGCATATATGTACAGTATTTAATAATCACTTTCTGAATATAGCAGGTGAACTAAATAGAAACCTACTCCCAACAGGGAATCATTTAGCGCTCTTAGAAAAAAGTATTCCGAGACTGTTACCTGAAATGCTCCTCCATGATACTGACAAGAGGGAGATTGAGTTAATAATTAAATCACTAAAGACCAAGAACTCTCATGGATATGACGGGGTATCTAGCAGAATACTGAAGTATTGTTCTATGTATGTTAGCCCAGTACTTAGCCATATATGTAACTTTTCCTTTAGGAGTGGTCGGTTTCCTGACCGATTAAAGTACTCGGTAGTGAAGCCACTTTATAAAAAGGGAGACAATTATAGACCTATTTCTATGCCATCGGTGTTTGCTAAAGTTATCGAGAAGGTTGTATATGCAAGGTTACTGGAGCATTTAAATTCACATAATTTCCTGTCAAATGTTCAGTTTGGTTTTAGAAATGGTTTAACAGCTGAAAATGCTATATTCTCTTTTCTCTGTGAGGTTTTGGACGGATTAAATAAAAGGTTGCGAACGCTAGGTGTTTTCTTTTATTTAACGAAGGCTTTTGACTGTGTTGACCACAAAATGTTACTGCAGAAGTTGGACCATTATGGAGTAAGGGGAGTAGCTTACAATTGGTTCGCCTCTTACCTTAAGAACAGAAAGCAGAAGGTAATTCTCCGCAATATTGAGAGTGGTAGTTATGTTCAGTCCCAATGGGGCACTGTTAAGTGGGGCGTTCCCCAAGGGTCGGTGCTGCGGCCACTGCTGTTTCTTATTTATATAAATGATATGCCTTCTAGTATTATAGGTGCTTCAAAAATATTTCTGTTTGCTGATGACACCAGCTTGATAGTGAAGGATCTTGTGTGTAATATTGAAACAGTATCAAATAATGCAGTTCATGAAATAAGTTCGTGGCTTGTGGAAAATAATTTGATGCTAAATCACAGTAAGACTCAGTTTTTACAGTTTCTAACACACAATTCAACAAGAACCGATATTTTGATCAGACAGAATGGGCATATTATAAGCGAGACGGAACAGTTCAAGTTCCTAGGCATACGGATAGATAGTAAGCTGTTGTGGAAAGCCCATGTTCAGGATCTTGTTCAGAAACTAAATGCTGCTTTATTTACCATTAGAACAGTATCTGAAATAAGTGACACTTCAACACGAAAAGTAGTCTACTTCGCATATTTCCATACGCTTATGTCGTATTGTATTATTTTTTGGGGTAATTCTTCTGATTCAAAAAGGGTATTTTTGGCTCAAAAACGGGCTGTTCGAGCTATATGTGGTGTAAGTTCGAGAACCTCTTGTCGACCCCTATTCAATAGTCTGGGAATTCTGACATTGCCCTCACAGTATATATGTTCTTTAATGTCGTTTATAGTTAGCAATATTAGCCTATTCCCAAGAGTTAGCAGCTTTCACTCGGTTAATACTAGGCAGAAATCCAATCTGCGTGTGGAATGCACTTCCTTGACTCTTGTGCAGAAAGGAGTGCAGTATTCTGCTGCATCCATTTTCAATAAGCTACCACAAGAACTCAAAAATCTTAGCAGTACCCCAAACACTTTTAAGTCTAAAATGAAGAGTTTCCTCATGGCTCACTCCTTCTATTCTGTCGAGGAGTTCCTGGAAGAGCTAAAAAATTAAGCAAATTCCAGTGTTACATTGTTGATTTTCTTTATTTAAACTTACGACTTGTCACCTGAATATGTTTTTTTATATTTCATTTTATCTGTTTCTAATATCGTGTTATAATTTCGTGTTATAATATCGTGTTATGTATTGACTCGTTCCATGACCATGGAGACTTCTCCTTAATTTGGTCCCACGGAACAATATATAAATAAATAAAGTAAATAAATCATGAATACTGACAAGGCTAAGTTCGCCGTGTTCTTTACGAAGAGTGAGGGAGTCGTATCGAAACTGAAGCATTATACTAGCGCTGACAAGTGAACCGAACGTCACCATGAGGCCCCGAGCTGTGTGTTTTGGCGATGGTAGCGATTGCGCAACATGCAGAATTTGTGTTGCCTGATAGACATTAATAAATTCAGTCCGTTGATGAAGGCCCAAAGCACGGAGATGATGATCTACAAGTCCAGCACGAACATGTTGAAGAGGCTCCGATAATTGAGGGTCGTCGAACGTGAAATATCGCCCGTGAAGTCGATACCAGTCTGAGTGGGACCACTCAGCTACGAACTTCTCACTGAAGTAGCATGTCAGCCGGCTTCACGAAGCTAAGTGCACCTCCTTCCAGTTTTCTCACCAAAGAAAATCTTTCGCATTGCAGCCAGACACCCTGACCAGTTCTCTCTTTTTTTCTTTTTTACCACTGAACTACAAAAGGCGGACCGTCAATCTAGTAAACTATTTTTATCTTTATTTATAGAGCTTTGTTACTGAAAAGGAAACTCTTCTCAGGATTTACACGGATTAGGAAAGAACTTGGTCACTTCGGGCATTATGTACGGCGATTTAATACAACCATGAAAGAGCCTAATCGGCCAGGCAGTCAAACCGCGGCCGTCTTTAACAGAGCATGGTAATGCCAGCGTTCTACCTCACCAGTTATGAATTATGCTTAGTTCAAAAATTGTTCAAATGGCTCTGAGCACTACGGGACATAACTTCGAGGTCATCAGTCCCCTAGAACTTAGAACTACTTAAACCTAACTAACCTAAGGACATCACACACATCCGTGCCCAAGGCAGGATTCGAACCTGCGACCGTAGCGGTCGCGAGGTTCCAGACTGTAGCGCCTAGAACCGCTCGGCCACCTCGGCCGGCTATGCTTAGTTAGTCACATAACTGTGTCACGTCGAAGTGACCATTTTGTAGGCAATCTGTATCATTTAGTGCCTTATCGAGACCAGCTGACCGCCTTTACACAATATTCCTACTTGTTTACGCGTGTACTCAGTTCCACACGCTGTTTATGTCATTAGTTATTTATTAGCAGCAGTATTACTCCACTGCTTTTGTAACTGTCCGCTGCAAACTGTGGCTTCTTATCAGTTTTTCAGCTGACGTGAACTACTCTGAAACATATTTCAAAGCTTTTGTCACAACTTGTTTTCTAGGCCTGTGTTTTTCCTGTGTCCTTTTCACCCGGCGTTCGATGCCTCACTGAAGTTTATCTTGTCAGATTCGTGACACTGATTTGGTAGTTTTAAGTAAAATTTTCCGCGCCACTTGTAACGTCAGGCAAGAATTTTTAGAGACACCTTATTACGAATGTGTAGTACACCATAATTCCTCATTTTCGGGCACTCACAATCCGTTACGAAAATGAGAAGTGTAATATTTTCCTCGAATTGTGATAGTAACAGTATATCTATTCCTTTTAAAATTTACATTATTTTCCAAAACTGCGGATCACATTGGAGCATAATAGCTTCATTTTGTAAAGAGACTGTACATATGCAAAGTTACTATGCGCATCACAATAAAGTGTGTGATAGAGGTTACGTTTTATTATGTCGGTTCACAAATTCGTAGCGTTTTTATTTTGCATATTGGAATTCCTGTTACCATTGGTTTATTTATGATTGTCAGTTTTACTTCGCAGTTCACTGATGCTGTTTGAGTTTACATATTATCATTTTGTCATCTGGAGATAGTGAGTGGAGCCTTGGACGCTAGAAATTGGTGTGCCAAGCGCAGAAATCGGAACAATAATTTGTGGTAAGGACTATGGGACCAAACTGCTGAGGTGATCGATCCCTAGGCTTACGCACTACTTAATCTAATTTAAACTAGCTTACGCTAAGGACAACACACACACCCATGCCCGAGGGAGGACTCGAACCTCCGACGGGGGCAGCCGCGAAATTGGAATATAACCAATATATTCTTCTTTTTGAGTTCAGTAGAGGGGTGACAGCAACAGAGGCAATTAGAAACATTTGCGCCGCCTAAGTGGATAATGCCACTGACAGAGCACGGCAAGAAAATGGTTTTCTCATTTTAAGGTGGATCATTTTGCCATTAGTGACTCTCTACTTTCAGGAAGACATTCGGGGTTTTATGAAGATGGTTTAAACACATTAATCCACAATGATCCATGTCAGTGTACTCGAAAACTGGCAATGTGATGAACTGAGGTCATTCCACTATCTTGCGACATTTGCTTGCAATGAGGAAGGTTCAAAAATTGGGTGTATGGGTACAGCATGCTCCAAGCCAAAATCACAAAAATCGGCAGGTGGCCATATATGCATCTCTGTTGCTCGTGAACAACACCAACCATACCTATCCTGTATCGTTACTGATGACGAGAAATGCTGTTTCTACGCTAACACAAGAACAAGAAAGGAATGGTTGCGTCTAAGCAAAGCAGCAACTCCCTGGACAAAGACCTATGCACATCCACAGAAGATAGTGTTACACATTTGGTGGAACAGCGACGGGATGGAGTACTACGAATAGCTACCCTGAGGTGTAACCATCACTCCTGATATTTATCGTCGACCACTGAGAAGTCTTGCAGACGCAATACAAGGACAACATCCAGGAAGACTGCGTAAAGTGATGCTACTCCTTGGAAAAGACTACTAGACTGACAAAAACATTATACTAGAGTTGAGTTGGGAAGTCATTTCGCATCCAAATTATTGACCTGATCTTGAGACCTCAGATTTTCACCTTTTCCACTCGATACCGAACACTCTTGGGCGACAAGGAAGGAGCCTCCCCGAAGAACGTGCTAAACTTCATAATCACATTTGGGCGTACCCTGGGCAACAGTGGTTCACCGGCTAATCCTTCCAACCGGTGCTGCAACTCAGCAAACTTGTTCACTACAACACTAAATTCAAATGGTCTTCCTCAAGACACTAAAATTTTGACAATGGGCACAACCGTGAAGATCTGTGACCTAAATATCGAAGGAATCTCTAAAAGCAAATGTCAATATTTCTCACGTCTGTTCTATGAGAACAATGTGGACATAACTACTCTGCAAAAAATACACACAAGAGACGACAGTGATATCGAAACCAGAGGAATCCTGGGAGATATAGATTGGTAGATGATCTTCACGACGAACACCATGTGTACGGAATAGTAACATACACTGAAGCGCCAAAGAAACGGGTATAGGCATGCGTATCCAAATACAGAGATATGTAAACAAGCAGAATACGGAGCTGGGGTCGGCAACGCCTATACAAGGCAACAAGTGTCTGGCGCAGTTGTTAGATCGGTTACTGCTGCTACAGTGGCAAGTTATCATGATTTAACTGAGTTTGAACATGGTATTATAGTTGGTGCTCGAGCGCTGGGACACAGCATCTCCGAGGTAGCGATCAAGTGGGGATTTTCCCGTACGACCATTTCACGAGTGTACCGTGAATATCAGCAATCCGGTAAAACTTCATATCTCCGACATCGCCGCGGCAGGAAAAAGATGCAGCAAGAACGGGACCAACAACGACTGAAGAGAATCGTTCAACGTGACAGAAGTGCAACCATAACCCAAATAGCTGCAGATTTCGATACTGGGCCATCAACAAGTGTTATTGTGCAAACCATTCAACGAAACATCAACGATAATGGCTATCGGAGCCGAAGGCCCACTCCTGTACTCTTAATGACTGCCCGAAACAAAGCTTTACGCCTCGCCTGGGCCCGTCAACACCGACATTGGACTGTTGATGACTGGAAACATGTCGTCAGGTCGGACGAGTCTCGTTTCAAATTGCATCGTGTGGACGGATGTGTACAGGTATGGAAGCAACCTCATGAATCCATGGAACCTGCATGTCAGCAGGGGACTGTTCAAGCTGAACTTTTAAGTGTTACAGGGTTTAGGTTAGCATCTCACTTTTGTAGATCAGAAATGGAGAAAGGAGGAGTTGCCACATTCATCAGGAACTGTCATAAATTTAAGAACATAGACATTCATAAATTTTGCCTAGAACAGCATATGGAAGCATGTGCAACAGAATTAGATTTTCACAAAAAATCTTTCATAATATTAAGTGTATATCGAGCACCTGCAGGTAACTTTAATCTGTTTGTAAACCACCTTGAAGCTGTACTGGCCCATTTAACAACCAAAAACAAAGAAATAGTGGTTGCTGGTGATTTCAATGTAGATTTCCTTAAAGACTCTCCCAATAAGAACTTATATGAGTTAGTAACACTATCATTCAACAGTAAAGTTCCCCACTAGGATAGCCACTTGCTCACAAACAGCCATTGATAATATCTTTATAGAAAAGTCCAATGAACAAAATTATATTACAAAACCAATAGTCAATGGCCTCTCAGACCATGACATGCAGTTCCTTCTGTTAAATGTTAATACTGAACAGGATATAAAATCTGTTAAATCTGAGCTCAAGAGGGTAATCAGTAATCCAAAAATTGATTATTTTAGGACACTCCTCAGAGACATTCACTGGACTGATGTTTACAGTGCTCATGGCATGAATGAAAAATATAACATTTTTGCTAATAAAGTGCTTACCTTATTTGAACACTGCTTTCCCCCAAAACTTACCAAGGTTAGAGCAAAGTCTACAAAGAAGCCATGGATTACTCGAGGAATAGGGGTATCTTGTAAAACAAAAAGAAAACTGTATCTGTCAATCCGAAACATTTCCAATGTTGATGCTGTAGCACATTATAAGAAATACTGCAAAATATTAAAGACTGTAATACGGATGTCAAAGCAAATATATTACAAGGAAAAGATAGTCATATCAGATAACAAAATAAAGACAATATGGGAGATAGTGAAGGAGGAGACTTGTAGAACCAGACATGAAGAGGAACAAATAGCATTAAGATAAATGATACATTGGTGACAGATGTGTATAGTGTTGCAGAACTTTTTAACAAACATTTTATAACTGTTACTGAAAAGATGGGGTTGTCAGGTTCGGTAGATGCTGCTATGGATTACCTTAGACCAGACATTTCAAGTAACTTCCATAATATGAATTTGACCCTCACTACCCCAACAGAAATAATGTCCATCATAAAATCTTTAAAATCAAAAACATCTAGTGGGTATGATGAAATATCAACAAAGTTAATTAAAGAATGTGATTCTGAGCTAAGTAACATATTAAGCTATCTGTGTAACCAGTCGTTTATCAGTGGAATATTTCCTGAGTGGCTGAAATATGCTGAAGTTAAGCCACTGTTTAAGAAGGGAGATAAAGAAATAGCATCAAATTTCCGTCCAATTTCACTGTTGCCAGCATTCTCAAAAATTTTCGAAAAAGTAATGTACAGTCGTCTTTATAACCATCTTATCTCAAATAACATACTGTCAAAGTCACAGTTTGGATTTCTAAAAGGTTCTGATATTGAGAAGGCTATCTTCACTTACAGTGAAAATGTGCTTAATTCATTAGACAAAAAATTGCAGGCAACTGGTATATTTTGTGATCTGTCAAAGGCATTTGACTGTGTAAATCACAATATCCTTTTAAGTAAACTAGAATATTATAGTGTAACAGGAAATGCTGCAAAATGGTTCAAATCTTATATCTCTGGCAGGAAACAAAGGGTGTTATTAGGAAAGAGACATGTATCAAGCTATCAGGCATCATCCAACTGGGAACTAATTACATGTGGGGTCCCACAAGGTTCCATTTTGGGGCCCTTACTTTTTCTTGTGTATATCAATGACCTTTCATCAGTAACATTACCAGATGCCAAGTTTGTTTTGTTTGCTGATGATACAAACATTGCAATAAATAGCAAATCAAGTGTAGTCTTAGAAAGATCAGCCAATAAAATATTTGTGGACATTAATCACTGGTTCCTAGCCAATTCTTTGTCACTAAACTTTGAAAAAACACACTACATGCAGTTCAGAACTTGTAACGGGTGTCCCAAGAGTATATGTCTAACATACGATGACAAGAAGATAGAAGAAGTGGACAGTGTTAAATTCTTGGGATTACAGCTTGATAATAAATTCAACTGGGAGGAGCACACCACAGAACTGCTGAAGCGTCTTAACAAATCTCTGTTTGCAATGCGAATTTTATCAGACGTAGGGGATATAAAAATGAAAAAGCTGGCATACTATGCTTACTTTCATTCCATAATGTCATATGGGATTATTTTTTGGGGTAATTCATCAAGCCAAGCTAAAGTTTTCCGGGCACAAAAACGTGCAGTAAGAATTATATGTGGTGTGAACTCAAGAACATCCTGCAGAAGCCTGTTTAGGGAACTAGGGATACTGACTACAGCTTCCCAATATATTTATTCCTTAATGAAATTTGTCATTAAAAATATATCACTTTTTCAAACCAACAGCTCAATTCATGGAATCAATACTAGAAATAAGAATAATCTTTACAAGGATTTAAAGTCACTTAGTCTTGTACAAAAAGGTGTGCATTATTCAGGAACACACATTTTCAATAACTTGCCAGCAGCCATAAAAAGCTTAACAACCAATGAAATTCAGTTTAAGAGAAGCCTAAAGGATTTATTGGTGGCCAACTCCTTCTACTCTATTGATGAATTTCTTAGTAAAACCAACTGATTTGTATATAAGTACAACATAACTTCTGCACAATTTCAGTGCAGTGATGTGTTCACTGAAAATTTGTGTGTGTGTGTGTGTGTGTGTGTGTGTGTGTGTGTGTAAGTTTAATCTAACTTCTGCACCATTTCAGTGCAGTAATGTGTTCATTGTAAATAAGTATTACAGTAGTTGTATTACATGTTTATTACCTTATAAATAAATAAAAACTTTTTTATTTTAAATTCAGTGCATTAGTATTTGTAAAATGACTCTTAGTGTTCATTAAAAAATGACGATCATTCCACTTGGGACCTGTGGAATGGTACATTAGCTTATTTGTTTTAGTTGTAAATATTTGTCATGTGGTGTTGTTTTTCTGACATGTTCCACATCCTGGAGGACCTCCTCACTACGGATCAATTGGAATGAAAGTAAATCTAATCTAAAATCTAATCTGATGGAGGCTCTGTAATGGTGTGGGGCGTGTGCAGCTGGAGTGATATGGGACCCCTGATTCGTCTAGATACGACTCTGGCAGGTGACGCGTACGTAAGCATCCTGTGCGAACACGTACATCCATTCATGTCCACTGTGCATTCCGACGGACTTCGGCAATTGCAGCAGAGCCATGCGACACCCCACACGCCCATAATTGCTACAGAGTGCCTCCAGGAACACTCATTTGAGTTTAAACACTTCCGGTATTGAGCATAACTGGGATGCCTTGCAACGTGCTATTCAGAAGAGATCTCTACCCCCTCGTACTCTTGCGGATTGATGGACGGCCCCGCAGGATTCATGGTTTCAATTCGCTCCAGCACTACTTCAGACATTAGTCGAGTCCATGCCACGTCTTGTTGAGGCACTTCTTTGTGTTCACAGGGGCCCTACACGATATTAGGCAGGTGTACCAGTTTCTTTGGCTCTTCAGTGTATGTTAGGATGGACATAGCTGATTACCGATTGGTTTCCAAGGACGCTACAGACAATATTTTTATCTTGGCAGTGATGACATACGGGACTACTATTATCGACATCTACAAACCTCGAATAGTGATCTGGCCCACTCCCCCATTCAGACTTTTTACTGATCTAGCCATCTTCGTTGGAGACTTTAATGGCTACCGTTATGCTTCGATCATATAAGGAGAATGATACAAATAGGAACATCTTACATGATTGGCTGCCCTCGAATAACTTGTATTTGGTGTTTAGTGCAAAGGACAAAAGAACGTTCCGATCGGCAAGATGGCAGAAAGACTCTTCGTCAGACCTATGCTACCGGTGTAGCTAATGGAAATTAAATGGCAAAAAGGAAAATTATAGACTCTGTTCCACACAGCCAGCATAGGCCCATTGTCACTGATTAAGGCATCCAGATAGTGTTAGTAAATTCAACTGCTAAAGCTCGTTAGAATTTTAAAAAATGCGAACTGGCAACAATATGCTGAAAAATTCGACGAGATTGTTGATTTATTCCTGTGCAAATTATGAGCTATGACAGATTTACGAAAGCTGTCAGAGAACACAGGATACAATACTGTTTTTTTTTTTAATGCTTCTATGGGACCAAACTGCTGAGGTACACACTACTTAATCTAACTTAAACTAACTTACGCTAAGAACAACACCCACAACCATGCCCGAGGGGGGACTGGAACCTCCGACGGGGGGAGCCGCGCGAACCGAGCTATACGAAAATATCAACTTACACATTCAAATAAAACAGTAGACGACTTTGTTCAAGTTCTGAATGACCACAGAAAGAAATCGCAAGAAGCTACACACAGCCTTGATTTCACCCATTCGAGACGTAAAGCTTGGCACTGGCGCTAAAAAGATACAAGCTGCTGACCATCTGGCATTAGCTTATCAAACAAGAAAACTGGAAGAGTGTGAAGCATCTTTTACCACAGATTTACACATATTTGGTGACTATTTCAAGAACTGGTGATTGAAGCGAAATCCATCTAACACTTAACATCCTAATAACCGTGAGACAAATCGCAAACTGAATGTGGTCTTCGACAATGTCCCCCTGGAACATAACCCATATCCAAAAGACTGGAGGGTCATTTTAGGTCGCGCTGTTACCTTTAAGAACCTTTTAGAAAATGTAGAAAAAGAGGTGAACACCAGAACTGATATTGTCAGAAAAGTGGCTGGGTCAGGATGGGGTGCAAATGCAGATACACTTCATACCGCTGCATAAGCATTAATTTACTCCACGGCAAATTACTGTGCTCCAGTATGGAAAAATAGTGCATATGTACGCACGCTTGACGTCCAATTGCATCAAACAATGAGAATAATCAGTGGCGCTAGTCAATCTACATTACTTCCATGACTGTCTGAATTGTATAATATTGCACCTCCATCAATAAGATGAGGAACAGTAGCAATAAGACAGTTCCAAATGGGTTTCAGTCACCAGAACTAAATTCTATATAATCAGCTACAGAATACACCCGCCAGCAGACTCAAATCTAGCCGGCCGGTGTGGCCGAGCGGTTCTAGGCGCTTCA